>NC_135026.1:1770500-2104500 GCF_051020955.1 Megalopta genalis | reverse complement strand
ACCAGGTCGTCCTTGCAGGTTTTCAGATCGTAGGCGAGACCCAAGTACGCCAACAGCTCTATGAACGCCGTGGTGGTGTTCAGGCCGTAGGAGCCCAACTCGGAGGCCTTGTAGTCCCAGGGGAACGAGTGATGGTAATTGTGCCATCCCTCGCCCAGCGCGAAGAAAGACACGGCCGCGTTCTCCGTCGGCTTCACCTTGCTGCGGAGGCGACGTTTTTGTTTCCGTTAGCCAAGCGCGTATCTTTCTCTAATTGGGTTCGCTCGGTCACGGTCGACCGACGACCGGGCGCGACCGGTGAGGATACTCGCCTGTTGTACGGTCGGTTGCCCCACATGTGAGCGAAACTGTTCACCGAGAAGGTCGCGTGCAGCGACCAGACGTACCGGATCAGCACCGCGTGCGAGGCGATGTACCACGTCTCGTCCCAGAACAGCACGGGCACCAGCGTCGGGAACACGAATGTCATCCACAGCATGATGATCTCGAAGTGGCTGGGAAACGTGCGAGACGTTTAGCGTGCTCGAAACGTCGTCTTTTCGATCGCGGGGCGTCGGAATCCGCTATCGAATCTGTCCGATAGAGCCTTGGCTACCGGATCGAATAGCGTTCCACCGAGATAATCGAGGCTCTTCTCTGCTTCGTCTACTTTGTCGTTCGAGCGTCTATCTCGGAGAACCAGATTCAGAAACCGTGCGAAAGCGAACCGATAGGTAAACGAACGAAGTCTGCCCAATGGTTCGAGAACCAAAAGTTAACTAACCGCTACGAGTCGATTCACCGCTCCGACTAAATCCGATGGAAACGACTGAACCGACTGTTTCGGGATCTATGCGGACGATTCGTCGTTGAGTATACCGTAGGGCTCTTCCGGGTATTAAGGGCGGAATGATCGAGAGCGAGTTAAAATACTGAACGAACGGGGTTCGGTAATGTCTCTCTAATTGATGCTCGGATTGTCCACAAAAATGGTCAATTTTGAAAGAGAAGATACGATTATTCGAGAATTTTGGCTCGTTTTTATAGTTATCGCCAATTGGTAACTATAAAAACGAGCTCCGAGGCTCGAACAATCGTATCTCTTCTTCCCAGATTGTCCATTTTTGTGGACAATCTGAGCGTCAATTAGGGAGACATTACTGTAGACATTCGCGGAGTGTTTGGGCAGCTTCGATTAACCGTAAGCTTACCGTTCGCGTTAGGTTCCTCGAAGTCCTGCGTAGCCGAAAGATAGAGAAGAAGGGAAAGATAGAGAGAAAAAAGAATTAACGAAGGGAAGATTGGCAAGGGTGGAAGAGCCGAAGGAAAAAAGATCGAGGCATTCGAAGCAGAGTCGTGAGCGAGCAAAGTCGTACGTTTTCGAAGTCGTGTTGCTATTGCTGTCGTTGTCGAAATCGAGTCGTTACTGTCGTTGTTGCCTTATATAATTTGCTCGTTATTTTTGTTAATCAACCGTCGTTATTGTTATTTAAGCCGCGCGCGTTCGTTCCCTTTGGCCACGGAGCTTCGTAGGATTTCGGAGCACGCGAGACCATTTTATTTCGCGTTGGACTCGGCTTCGAGCACTCGACTCTCGGGACGAATTGAAAAGAGAGGGCGAACTCCAGAATGTCTGTAAACGGTAGGAGGAATGGACGATAGTTGGGATACGTAGTCGAGCAGAGACGGCGATTCGGTCCGCCCGGTTAACGGTTACAGGAGAGCACAGTGCCATTCTGCCAGTTTCAAAATGGCTTCCGTGTTAATTATACTTGCAGTAGTTGTTGTTCGTAACTAATACCGCCGCGTGCCGCGCTGTTAGGCCATCCGCAGTCTTCGGACATGGGGAACGCTTTCGATAAGGAAAGCGACTCCGCCGGAAAGCGTTCCACGGGAAGCTGTTCGAAAAAATGATCGTGGAATTGAAAAGCGACGATGCTTTTTCCACGTTGCGAACGGTGGCACGATGTTTCGTTGAAACCGGAAGAGCGTTTGGTTCCGATCGTTGACCCTTCCAACGCGTTCGCTTTCCGCTTTCTAATAAAACGATCGCGGAATATTTTCAGCAGGCGTTGTTACAATTTTCCTGAAACGATGCCTGTCTGAAATTCGCGAGAATATCTTCGCCGCGCGAGAAGCATAATATCGGCCCCTTCTATCTCTTCGAATTAACGACGGAATAATCTGAAATCGCATCAGCAATTAGCAAGACCCGGCGTATCCGAAGCAGAAACGCTCTTCCTTACTTCTGCGTCGTAAAAGCATCGGTGCGGGCACAAGTGCATTTGGATGGAGCCATGCAGTTGCAGGAAACGGATGAAAGTGTCGGGTGTCTGTGTCGGTGTCGGGATTCTGTAGTTGGCAGTTGGCAGAGGCGTGTCTCTCACCGGTCAAAGAATTTGATTACAGGATCGGCTGCGATGTCGCTCATATCGATTTTGCTGCCGTACTCCTTGACGGCCGGATGTCGTTTCATCATTAACCAGCCCATGTGCGAGAAAAAGAAGCCCCGGGTCGCGTCGTGTGGGTCCGCCGGCGTTTCCGAGAACTTGTGATGCGTCCTGTGGTCTCGTAGCCACTTGTAGAAGTGCGTCTGGTTCAGCGAAAGTCGTCGATCGTTATAATCCGATTCGTTCGTGGAAAACTAACAGTACCCGCGCAGACTGCAAAAAGTATCGCCGCGTTTCCCGTCGCGACAAATCGGCGACGTTCGATTCGTTAGAATTTTCTAAAAAAAGAGAGACGTCGAACGACGAACTTGGACTCGTTTCGAAGCTCGAAGCTTCTGATTTTGCTACGCGTTGTTCGTTTCTTCGCAACGTTTTCCCGAACGATGTAATCGATGGGAAACTGGAGTCGTGCTTCTCCTCGTGGATGTCAAGGTTCGAAGGGTCTGTACGTACGGTGGACAATTTTTTTCACGGCCGATCCTAACGTAGATTCGAAGATTGAAATCTCCCCTTCGCAGCGACCCCTTAAACTTTGACGCGCGATTTTTTCCGGTCACTTTATCGAGCCTCGGACGAAAAGTCTACTTTACGGCGATACAAGATATATGGGAACTCGACGCGACCGGATTTGCCTCCAGTTTCTGTTCCATAAAACGCCTAAAACGTATCGTCCGCCGAGTTTCGAGAGGTCGTTGCGAAGGGGAGGCTTCGACCTTCGAACCCACGGTCGATTCGTTCGGGGAAAAAAATGTTGCAAGGTTTTTAGAGACGTTCCGATTTTAACGTGAAATCGGAAGCTCCGAGCTTCGAAACGAGCCCGGTGTCGTCGTCGTACGATTCGCGTCTGCGAAATTGTAACAACTTTTGCATCGGCTAATTACCCGCGGAAATCTAAAATTTACCGTTCGGATACTTTGCGAAACCGTTGCGTATCCCGAAAAATTTGGATCGATCGGTGCTGAAAAAGCGGCTCGGAACCGACATACCAACCTGTCCCATCATGCAATACAGAAGGGCCAAAAAAACTCGCACAGGTGTCTTGGCCGAGTAACATCTGTGCGCCCACAGTCGATGCATGCCCGCCGTTACCCCGTAGCCAGCGGTGATCCCATAGGCGATGGCTTCGTGAAAAGAAATTCGTTGAAAAATTCGGTCATTAGAAAACATTGCCGACGATCTGACCGTCGACGCGTCCGGGCGGCTCCCTGTTCAACGTTTGCGTCGCTAAAAAGATATCTCAGAAATTACGAGCGAGCATCGTAAGATCGGTTTGTTTTAGCCACGGGGCACCGACATTTTTATTACGGCCTTGCGCGATTCGCAATATCTATGCCACGGGTTATTCGAATGCTGGGCGGCACGCTCGTCGTTCAAAGTTCGACGAAGCGGCGAGAAAAAATCGTGCGTCGAGTTTTCGGTGATCGTTGAAAAGTAGAGACTCCGATCTTTATCGCCGTCACCGTTTTATCTCGCGACAGAATTTTTTAACGACGGAAAAATCCTTCCGGAAAATTCGCAAAATTTTCGCGAGAGATAAAAGCGACTCTGCTTTTTCCCCGTTGCGCGCGACGCAGGAAATTTTTTCAGAAAAAGCAATTAAACGTTTCGAAAGCGGACGCTTCGAACTTCGAAATAAGCTCGGAGCGATCGACGTACGATTTTTTGTCGCGAAGTTCCAGCGGTTCGAACGCCGGCAATTTTTCACGCCGTAGAATTTTTCTCTTTCCGCCGGTACAGTTCTTTTCCCTCGCGTCGGTCCGTCGTCGATGTTCAGGGCTGCACGCTGGCGTAACAAGATTTTCGAGAGCCGGGCAAACAAGTTAGGATACCGAGGGACGTTTTACTTACTCCAGATCCAGGTCCAGAACTTGGCGTCCCGATAGTGGGTCACGAAGCCGTAAACGGGCAGGATATGAAGCACTGCGATACCAATCACATTCAACCATATTATCGGCTGACTAACTCGGGTTTGTTCTCTCGCCACCGGAAATGGTTCCACGTCCTCGTCCACGCTCCGGTCGACCTTTTTCTTCTCCTCGTACTGAGTCACCGTCGAGCAGTACATTTTCGCCGGGTCGCTCCGCTCCTTTCCTAATCAGAAAACCATCGATGTCGGTCCGTTTCGCTGCACTTCGAATCTACAATAATCATCTAGAGTCGTTCCGTCCGAGGAAAATCTCATTTCTTCTGGACACGGTCGATCCGGGTCGGTCGATAAGCAATGTTAGAATTTTCTTTTGCGAGCCCGCGTTTCCGCTCGAACGCGCGCAACTTCGTGACTCGTGAAACGCGCCGCGATACGTTTCGACGCTTGTATCGATCGGCGAACGCGCTTCATTTTGCGCATCGTCGCGATCTTTAACTTTCATTTGGACGAATTTGTTTGAGAGATTACGAGCCCGTCCGCGCATACTGCCGTTACTTTCGGCAGCCAGCAGTGCGTCAACGATTGGACAAAATGCGAAATCGCTTCAATAACCGCGGGCGAAACAATGATTCGCGCGTGCCCCTGTGGTTTCAAAGGGACGCGGTGATTCTGGAAAAAGGTTCGCTCAGCGGTTAATTGGAAACCCGAAGGCGGCGGGTTAAAACCGCGCGAAGAAGTCACGGGAACGTTTCATTATCGAAGCGATCCCCGGCGTCTTGTAATTAGAATTCAACTGTTTGATCAGCTCGCGAGGAGCGTAAGCGGAAACTCCGAGTATCAAACAGCAGGGAGAGAGGTAGAGCGATGGGGTGAGAGAGAAAGGGAGGAGAGACTGTGTTAACAATCGCACCCTTAACTCGATCCGGCAACGCAAGTTTCCGCTCTCCGCCTCGAATTTCGAATCTCTAATCTCTAATCTCCCGCATCGCCAGATTTATCACGACCGTTCTCCTCCGCGCAGTCGACAAACAGGTTAAATCGTAGATCGTAGTCGGAACAAATTCGCAGGGCCCGAAGAACGGAGACTGCTCGCTATGGGGCGGAACCCGCGGGAAGGGGAAACGGGGATCTCCGATATTCTTGCGCGCATCTTCGGCCGTGCCGCAAATTCGATCAAAAGTTTAATGCATTCCCGGGGCTGCACCGTGAATCTCGGTTTCACGAGATTAGACAGAGATTCCCGAAATTCTTTCCCGTTGCACGGCCACGATCGTTTCTTACGGAATCGATCGACCAACTCCGCGGAAACCGCGAGCTTTGAGAATCGAGGCTCAAACTTGGACGAAGAACATTCGACTTCACGTCGAATCGACGTCCGAATATTTGCAGGATGCGAATAACTATTCGTTGGAACTCGCTTCGAACAACTGGCCCCGCCTTCCGGAATCCGCATCTGGGAAAACTTGGTTCGATCGCGGGCATAAAAATCGATTTTTTTGGAGTCGGTTCCGCGGCGCGCCGGCCGAGGAAATTTTATTAGTCGCTCTCGGCCGGCGAAACGCGGCCCGAAATATGGCCCGTCCAGATGTCCGACTTTATATTAATAATTCAATAACGGGAACGACGCGCATGCAAACTCCAGGACCGGTGGGTCCGCGTCCGATCCGACCCGAGACATAAAACTGCATGCTCGACATCCGCGCGTACCCGATCTACGCCGAGACCATTCTCTGATATATATGGAAAACTTCCTCCTTAACCGATGCTCGTTCTCGTTCACGATGCCTCGGAACCGGACGAATCGTGATTCGAGGAGCTGCGCGTAATATACGGGAAACCGTGCGTTATTATTCGTAACGCCGCGCCGGTTCAATGGATCGCCATCGCGGTCTACGGCCTCGTTCCTTTATCCGGAAATCCCTGGACTTTGCGTTTTCATACGTCTCTGTCCAAAAACAGTGCTCGGATTCTCTCCCGCTTTGTGCTCGAATCTTTTTACGGGGGAATTTTATCGACTGAAATCGAGGGAGAGCGGTTATAAAGCGTCCGCCGACTCGTTGTCTCGAATCGACGCTTTGAAAATTCCTTTTATCGCGAAGATCTCCGTGAAATTTTGGAATACGCCGTTTCCGGCTCGGGCAACGATTTCCAAAAAGAGCCTCGCAGTTTCCCGAGGAAGAAAAGCTCGCCGAAAATCGCTTTCTCTTTACCGGAACGAAATCGGCGCAAAGAGAGCGTGTCGGCGGAACGACGCTATCTTATTTATCCGTCCAATCGACGGAAGCGTCTCGTGCCAGCGAGCAACAAAAATGTTCGGCTGCCTTCGCTAATCGCTTTCCTCGTTAATCGGTCGCGTTCCCGCGAGCCGGCAGTTTTTTCCTCGGTGCGCGGGAATCTTTCGAAATCCGGCGAACTGTGATTTACGGTGCAGTGCTCGGCGCTCGCCGAAGTCGAGGCCGAAGGCGCGGCGCGGGGTCCGTTCCCCGGCTCGGCGAGCTCTCGATCGTGAAATCTCGCCTTTTGACGCGACGGCAATTTCTTCATCGTTTCTCCCGTCGGATCGTAAAAATCTGCGCGCCGGTCCGTATAGCTCGCGTCCCGTAACGATGTGTCCCGCACACGGATCATGGTCCAACAAACGACCTCTCTCGACGCGCAGGTTTCACGACCCCGCATCGCTCATTTCCGCGATGATTCGCGCGTCACGACTACCGAGACGTCGGGTCGACAAATTGACCAACCCGTCGACGGATTCGATACGCGGCAACACGGAATTTATGAAGATACCCCGTGCACCGGATGCGATGCCCGGCGTGCAATGACGGCGAGTTTCATTACGCCGCTCGAACAGTTCGATTCGCTCGGATACGTTGATACGAAATCCTGGATCGCGGCCAGTCGTTCTCCGCCGCCTTCCGCGGTTTCCGTCGGATTTTCGACACACGAAATCGTTCTCGCGTCGATCGCGAGAAATTTACTAATTAGTCTCGCGCGGAACCGCCCCGTCGAACGTTGAACGTTAAACAATCTCGCCGAACATTTTCCTGAGCTGTTTCGACAGTCGAGCGAATCTCCGCGTCCGGGAAGAGCTCGTTTTTCAGGAGAACCGTCAGGAACGGGACGGAAATTTCGTTTTCGATTAACGAAGGGAAATCGGGATTACCTCGATGTGCACGGGATACAGGTACCATTTCGAAACTCCGAGGGGATTGGATTTTGACGAGCGACGCGAGAGGAATAAGAAAATACGCGACGAAGATAACTGACGCTAATCCGGGGGCAGAACGGCGACGCTAATTCGAACTGCGCCGCGTTATTCGTCGTCACGAATCCAGCAGCTCGAATAAAATCCGCGGAAAACTCAACTTTCTCGCTGTCTAAAATAAAAAGTCTTGTTCCTCTCGATCGATACGAATTTGGACCGCGGTTTGTCCGTGCGAGTGACGAGTACTTTTTAACCCTTAGCACTCCGAACCATTCTGGACGTTGACTACCAGCTACTTAGCGCCACTTTTTGGCAGAAACGGGCATTTACAGACCCTGGTATTATTTAGTATGGTTTTGGAACTAACTATCATATTATAATGATATTGGACTTATATGAATTGGCTGAAATCGAGAAATTTGCAAAAAAATCAATATTTTATTTTTTATAATTTTGTTATTGTTTGTTTTATAATTTTGTATTGTTGTTGTAATCGCTATCTATGCGAACTTTTTCTCTTGTCGCCTTGTTGCTTAGACGATATCACTATCACTGCTATCAAAACGATAGACTGACTGTAGAAGAAAACCTTCTACAGTTAGTCTTTCTAACATATCTGTGGCTCATCTTCACTACTACTTGTGTCATGAGACTCATTCGTGTTTGAACGTTTTGCCATTGTTCTAATAAAAAATATGAATAAATACATAGGTTGAAAATTTCTAATTGTTATTACTAACTCACAAGATGATATTTACCAAAAAAACTTTTACCAAACAATTTATTTACCAAGAGAAGAATCACTTTTCTGATTTTCTCACTCGTTAGATCTATACCGCTCGACGCTTCAAACCAGACTGAGTTCAGCTTTGAAAATCTTTTCCTCCAGATTTAGACTTGCTTATTTATGATTATAATTATGATTATAATCTCTCAAATTTGCCTTATCGGACAAATTTGCTCGGACCGTCGTGAGCACGCCTCTCACACGTTCTCGTCTGACACAAAACCCGCTTAGTAATTTTACTATATTTTGATTTGATTTCTTGTGCCATTTCAAGAGAAAACTTCAGGGAAACATGCATGTCTCAAAAAGTTGCGCTGAAATAACTCAATTCCCCGTAATCACTGATAAACTTTAATGTCTCACGAAAGGGGACATCCGAGTGATATGTTAGAATTACGATGTCCCACGAGAGGGGACAGCGGAGTGCAAAGGGTTAAGTACTTGTCGGGTTAAAGACACGCGCGCTGGGATCATCTCGGGCGAAAGAAACGTCGAAATAGCCTGCAAGCTGTGGCTCGCGTGCGAGTTGCAAGCTGCGAAAAACCGCGTTATCCGCGACGGACGTTAAATTCGAGCAGGATGGCCCGGGGCCCTGGATAATACGATACAACGCCGCTGATGACGTTCTTTAATTAGGTTCATCGGTTAACGAGGCGTTCGCGATCGGACGACCGTAATTTGCCGGGTCCCGCGGCAAAAGCGAATCGAACGCCTGTTCCATCGTCGAATAAAAATCAAACGCGGCCCCGCCGCTTGTAAAACTCGCGCGGAAACATCCTCGGGAAGTTCGAGCCCGCGGCGACGACCGCGCCCGTGAAAACCAATCGAAACGCCGGCTTTCGCAATATTTAGCGGGCCAGCCAGGTAACGATCCCGTTGAATTTTTCATCTTTCCATTATCTCCGACCACGGTCTCGCGGGCGTTGAAACGATGAACGACCGGTCAAACGAATCGGAGCTTGTACGGAGTACAGCGGGCGAGCGTTTCGCAACTCTGGGTCAAGGTTTCGCCGGACGGTCGTGTCCGCTTCGTTGGGAAACGAATCTGCGACCGTGGCGTGTTTTAAAATCGAGATTTTCCGTTTAACTCCTGTTTGCTGGAATGCAGATAGAAAATGTTTACTTTGCTAGGCGGCAGGAGTTGCGCGAATTCGAACGGGTAGCGCCAACTTCGGTATTGGCTCGTTCCGAAGGGACAACTTTCTACTTTGTAAGCGCGCGTTTGGTTACTTCGGTGCACGGCGGGGCGAAAGAATACAAATTTCAAGCTGTCTCGTTCGTTTGAAAAATGTCTGCGAGCATCGAGCAAAATACGGTTCGTTTCATGGAACATCGGCGAGACCCTCGAACAATCGTGAATTATTCCGCGCGACGAACAAGTTCGTTTCATAGCTAATTAAAATTGGAAGCTCGATATACGATGAGTCGCGGTATAATTATGATCTCGAAAACAGTAATTTGCGAAGTAAAAAATTGCGCCACGAGATATCGGTGGATCGTGCGCGTTTCGCGGTCCGCGCGTTGCTCATTAGCGATGTACCAACACTCTGCGGCGCGGCGATGAAAATAATTCGAGTTCCCGTATTTTCCACGTTAATTCCGAAAATCTGCTCCCGCAGAGAGCTCCGCGATTTTTAGATCGTTACCGCGTTAATCTCTGCTCCGGTGTTTCGGTACCGTCGCGATTTAATATCGTCGACGAAAAGTATCTCGCGAACATCCTAAAGACGGTTGTTCCGGGACGAAAGACGTTGTTGCCCGTACGCAAACGGATGCGACAAAGATATTGGCGGTATCTCGAAGAAGAAGCCCCGAAGAATTCGCGAGTTTTATCGCGAAATTGTCGTCGATCGGTGGAACGGTGGAATCATCGACGAACGTTCTTTTTTTTGCCACGGTTGCACGTACGCGGTTCTTGCCCCGATACCGTTTTTATCAGGACGGTAAAACTCATTTACGTCGAATTCAATTATGGAGAAAGTACATTTTCCTGCCAGAAAAAAAAACGTGGCCGCCGCGCCGCAAATTTCTCACAGTCTTAGGAAAACGAAAGTGCGCGAATTCCAATGAAATCAAAGGGAATCAAGATCAGGGGAACTTTCATCGCAATCTTCCTGATTCCTGATTCGCGTTACACGACCTCATCCTTAATTACTATAATCGAGCGGTCGTCGAACTTGGAAACGCTTTCTTCGAACGAGCGGCCAGGATTTCAGCAGTTTTTCACTCGCGGTCCTGGAAAAGTTAGACAGCGGCCGATGATCGATTCGTCTCGGTTCGCGTCGAACCGGCGAAAAATCGCGCGTCGGGAGAAAGTCGCGAATTAACCGGGCGAGATACGATCGCTCTCGAGTGCCGCGATTCCTTTTTTTCTCTCTCTCTGTCTCTGTCTCTCTGTGTGTGTATGTGTTTCACGGTATCGGTGACGCGAAGTGCCATCGCGAAATAGACTTTCGCGGTCGAACGTCCTCGTCCGCGACCGAACACGGAGCCGCGAGCAAATAGAAAATTTCTCCGGCAGAATTTTATCGGGAAGCCGTTACCGCAGGGCAACGCAGTGCAGCGTAGCGACGCTAGAATAAACGTCTTTGGAAGAGCGCTTTGAGCGGCGCTGCGGCGCGCGCGCGATACAGATCATTTGATCGGACGGTTCATTAATCTTCGATGAGCAGGAAACACTTTCGTCCTTATTGCGCCCGATCGGCCCGGATAGACCTCGCTTCCCCACCGAAGTTTAATGGAATTTAAAGAGAATTTTAAACTTTGGTTCCCGAGCGTTCCGGAGCGGATCTCGAGCCCGATGGACCGATGGTACACTCTGCGACACCGTGCAACACCGCGCAAATCTTCTCAAACTGAAATCCAAAGACTCTGTTCGCCACTTATCTCGGCTTATCGATCCCAATTCCTGTCTTCGAGATGGCTTCGCAAATTTTCTATCTCTCTATATCTATCTATTTCGCTGTCCATCCAGTCGAGGGGAAACGGACGGGTATTGTTCCCCGCGCGGACGATCTAATGAATTTTTTCAGTTAAATTCGCGAAACAGAGGCGGCAAACATTTAGCCGGGGCCGTTGTCCGATGGCCGGTGATCGAATTTTGTTTCGAGTGTGTGCGAACGCGCGCGCGCGCGGAAAATGGAAGCCGGCGAACAAAACCAACAGGAATTAATGCCCGTCGAAGATTTCATTTCCTCCGTCCACGGTCGCCCTCGCGCCCGCCGGATAGCAAGATCGCAATCGCGCCGACCAACGGACCATTAATAAAATTGATCGAACTTCATCGATTCCATCTAAACATTTCGTTTAACCATTTTATCGCGCTCGGCATCGCGTTTGCAATCTCTCGTTCGAACTGTTCGGATCGGACGCTGCTCGCCGCGACCTAAGCTCGACCATTGCATTTGAACAGCTCGCGTCGCGCGTTCGTCAAGGTTCGGCGAAAAGGTTCGCGATGAACCCCTAGGCACTTCGCGGGCTGAGCGGCCTCGAAAAGGAACAATCCCCAACGCGAGAATAACTCGGCACGCACCGGAAGCAAAGTTACGGATTTTTGACGATGCTGGCCGTGACGTCGTTACCAGGCTACGAAGCCAGACGGTTAATTTTCGATCCAATTAGCGAGCTCGCAACCAGAATGGACAAATATGCATTTAATATTAGTGCACGTATCGGCTTCGGCAAGTAAATTCGGGCGTAACTAGTTCATCGGAGGCGGAGGCAGCGGCAGAGGCAACGAGGCGCGAGCGAAGAGAGAGAGAGAGAGAGAGAGAGAGAGGCGGCACGAGCCGAACCGCTAGGGGAATAACCGGTGGCTGTAAAACAAGATCGTTACCGGTACTGTCGCTTTCAATTATCCGAGTTTCTAATACTTTTAAGTGCGATGAATTGTAGCCCGTTCCCAGGGCGAGACGCCGTACTTCATTAACTCGAGTTTCGGCGTAATGGTTCTTGTTTCGGACTGTTTTGCCCGGCGGAGTTTTCTTCGGTCCTCCGGTTTATCAGATATTCCATCGGGGGCCTAACTTCGTTTAAAACTATCCGTATCGCGAACAATCGGAACGCGATTCGAGCGCGAAACGTGCGCGCTGCGCGGCGCGATGATTTGCCCGCGCCCATTATCGCAGCGCGCGAGATGATTAACCGACGGCGGGGCGGGACGACCCCCTAATATCGGATCATTTATTCAACGTTAATAGCTATACATTACCTTATCAAATACTCGTACGAAGATCGGCGTATTAACCGTCTCGAATTAACAAGCTATACATACGTGTAATTCGGTAGGTACACCGTAATGGAGCGCATCATCTATCGATTATCGATAATTGCCAAAGACGTTAGTGTATTTTCGACGCGCGCCGTACGGCGTACGCCGCAGTTTGCCGAGCCGCTTTCGGACAATTATGTAACGACGATACATAATTAAATGCCCGTTTCGAGCTATTAATTCGTCCCGTCCCTTCGGCCGACGGGGCGACGCGACGGCCGATCGTTCGGATTCCGATTCTCCGCGAAAATGATCGCTCGCGCTAATTCCGTGATGCGCGGAATATGGAAAAAGAAATTATAAACCGAGTCTTTGCGGGGGAAAATGAACATTTTAGAGAGCGCCTGGCGCGAGCAGCTCTCGCGTCACGATAAAACTCGATGGTTTTGCCTTGACAGCCGTTTATCGAGGCCGCGGATCTCTATCCAATTCCCGATGTTGCAAATTAGGTCAGGAGACTCGGAATTTGCATACCGACTCGCGATTAAACCGCCGCGCCGCGCCTCGTCAACCGAATATTTTTCCCGTTTCACCTAATAATTTAGGCGACACCTTTCGGGATTCGCTTCATTATCTACGAATGGCAGCGCTCGCGATTTAATAGGTTACTTCCTGTCGGATCGATGCGCTCGATTCGCGCGCATTCAAAATATACGCTATTTCGGAAGCGTTGCTCCGCTATCGTTTCCCGGCCCGAATTTGCAAGATCGACGAACTCGTTGAACTTTCGAAATCCCGCGAATCAACAATCAAATATAACCTCGGCGAATCTTTTATCGTAAACGGCGTCCGGCGAGAAAGTTCCGAAAAATTCCCGTCGCTGTTGTTTCGCGAGAACAACTCCAAACGAGCAATCGATCGCGAAAGCAAAATATCTCCCGACGCCGAACAGTCGAAACGTTCGGAACACGTTGTGGGTCACGTTCGTCCCAAACGGACAACGACTGCGTATCGTCCCTTAACAAGAAAAATCATCGATACGCTCCGTACTCCGAACCGGGTGCATCATGGTGCACCCTGCGCCGAAAACGGTGGCGCTCGCGCCGCGAGGAACGCGTTAATCGAATAACAAGAGCGAAGCTCGGGCCTGGAAACGAGAAGCACCCGAGCTAACGCGATCCGGCTATCGAGCAAAGAGCACCGGTCGCTGAAACGCGAAAGAGTAAAAAAGAAAAGCTGTGAAAATACGGAGGAAGCATCGAGCGAGCAGAACGCGGGCGAAAGGGGAAAAAAGGAAGCCGATGGCGCAAAGTTAACTTATCGTTGGATCCAATAAGCTAGAGTGCCGCGAGCTTCGAATCGCCGTGCCGCGCCGAGCCGAGCCCGCGCCACGCCGGCAGATTTCAGTCCTGAATATTCTCATCTCGATCGGTGCCCTAATTACGCGTCGATCAGCTAAATTGCTCTTGTCGCGACAAGGCCGGTGTACCAGCCACGCCAACGTTCCCGTGTAACGATCGGATCTGCGCGGGGATTAGGTCGCGTCCATGCTCCCGTCGATTTTCCAATTTTCTCTCGCAGACTATTTCGATTTTTCACGCTGCTCGCCGCTGCGCCGAATTTGGTTGCGCTCGACTGCAACCGGTGGGATACCGCCGGTTCGTTGATCTTCGCGCGTGGTTTCATCGACAGAACCGACTACTTTGCGTTAGTTTTTAGAAGGAACGGGAATTCTGAATTCTACGTGTAGAACTTGTTCTAGAAAGCGAACGAACGTTAAACGACGGCGGTTTTACCGTGCTGGTACTGGATGCGCGAAGGACGCCATAATCAGAGCGAACTCGAGACGAGAACGTGTTCGCGTATCCAGACGACGCGCGCACGACGAACATTTTGGACAACAAACGCTCGATCTTCCGCGACACTTTCAACTATAAACCGGAGAAATATGATGGATTCGTAAACGAAACCGAGTCACGAAGATGTCGGTGTATTTCACTGATATCGTTGGAAAGGGAACGATGCGCCGACGTGGATCCTGCATCTCGCGAGTCACGAAGTCGGTTGGACCACCAATAATGGCCTGTCGCGTCGATTAGCCGAGGATCCCGAGTATTCGGGAGAAGATGCGGTGCGGTGCGGTGCGGTGCGGTACGGCCGCAGCCGCAGCGTCGTGCCGTTCGTCCGATCGGGGTGCTTAAGTATCAGTAATCGATACATCTTGTCTGCGCCGATGTCACCGCGAGCACACCGCCGAGCTAATATCGAGGACCGTCAAGTCTGCGTCGTCGTTGTCGTCGTCGTCGTCGTCGTCGGTGGGTTCTCTACTCACCCGTACAGTGTCAGACCGTCTGCCGCTTCGGGGAACCCAGTGGAACACGGTGACGTCGCGAGAACGGTCGCAAAAGTAGACTGCGAGAAACGAGCAGGGAAAACCAGCCCGTGAGAGGACGAAAGACGCGCGCTCGGTCGGACCCGTCGAAAACGTATCGTGGCAGACCGCGGCACGACGCCACGTTTATAAAGTGCCCCCTAATCTCGTGGCGTCTACGGGAGCCATTGTTAGCCATCGGGGCGCACCGGCCGAAACGGTGGGGAGTAAAGGTGACTACGGTAATCCCATGGATTTCGAGGTGGTGTGGGTTAGGCGAGCCAACAGGGAGGAAAAGAGAGTCGACTCCGCTCGCTCTCCGCCGCGTTTCAGGCTCTCCTACCCGCCACCTTTCTTATTCTTCCCCCTTGATCTCCGGTAATCTCGTTCCCCGGAGCCTCTCGCGTCCTCCTCCGGGGTTATGTATCGTCGCGCACGGTACACAGCCAACCGAGTCGGAATCGCGGCTATAAATTCGACCGGCGCCGCGCGGCAAACGGACACGCCGAGCTCCGGATAAACAGCTTGAATTCGTTGGCTATTACCTTTTTTCTTACGCCGCGGCTTACACCCGACTCCCCGGCTTCCGCGATCCTCCGTTAACGCGTCTCGCCGATTCCGCGATACGTCGCTCGAGCCGGAAGCTTCATTTTTATCGAGACTCGCTCGGTAGCCTGCCGATTTTACGCATCTGTCGAGTCAATCGATACAGATTTTTAAAGCGGTCAATCAGGTCTAAGAGCGAAGGTAATTAAGCGCGACAGAGTCTAGTCGAAGCGCGGCGGGTTCTCGAATATCGGCGTCGATTTCCGCGTCAACGTACGATAACGCGAGTAAAAATAAACTGAATTTCGATCGTCCGTTGCGGATAACGACCGTGAAATACATTCATGTATTTTTTCGCTTCGATAAAATACGAGCGCGATCTCCGCCTCTAATCGGGTCAACGCGTTTCGAACGTAGGATTTCTGTCGGACGCATTTTTTCCAATTGATCGGCGAATTTAAGCTTCTTTGTTTTGCATCGCGAAATCTGCGAAATGAAATGTACACCGTCGCGCGTGACCGCCCGTTTTTCGCATCGCATTTTCACGGATTGTTTGCGCTACAACGACCGGCGCGAGCGCGCGGCCGCGGCTCGGATCGCGGAGCATAGTGTCGACAGGTGCGACGATCGGATCCTTCGTGGCGGCAGCTCTAAGACTTCTTATAGCAATTCGGACTCTGTCGCGAATCTGCTCGAGCCAAACTCTCGTCGAAATCTTCTATGGCTGCCGCTGGCCGCGCCGCGTCTAATGCAATTAATGCAATTCCCGCTGCTCCGTTTCACAAGGATCGCTTAGAAAGTCGCGGCGCAGCTGCTAAAAATTTATCACGCGCGATCTGCCGTGAGCAGATGCAATTTCTGGCGCAATTTCAGATGCAATTAGTTCCGTCAAAACCGTTGCGTCCGACGCAGTTTCGTCGTTGCGCGAGCCGCGCTCCCGAGGTGTCTCGCGGTCCTGGGTTGTCCGCAATTAAATTCCAAAGCTGACGCGCGATAGGACCGTTCCGATCCTTCTCGAACGTTCCAAAGGACCCGCGTAAATGTTGCGAAGAACTGCTCGATCGCAGTCTTCCTCCCGGAAAACGAGCCAACGGTCTCCTCTTCGTCTTTCGAAAAAAGACTCGAATCGGCTGGTGGCGTCCGTTGCACCGGGAAACGCGATTCCATCTCCGCTTTCCCCGCACAAATATTTACGATGAAACGTTATTCTCTCGGCAAACTGATACGATCAAGGGCCATAGTTTCACCGTAGAGTATAACTCGTTCGAAACGCGACGCGACCGAGTCCGCCGAATTAATCTGTTTTTAGCGGGCAACGAGTTTTTATACGATTACGTCGGAATATACGAAGCGATCTTGCGCCGCCCGATAATGAGAAAAGCAATACCTTTCCCGGGATTTCCATCCGTTGTGCCGTAATTCTGAAATATCCCGCGCGCTTACACGCGGACACCGTGTTAGCTGGTGGCGCATACGCGCGCAACGTGCTTCTGCCGCGTACACGCGCGAGTAACACGCGCGCACACTCGCACACGTATCAGCCGGGCACGAATTTTTCCTGTTATAGCGAAGCCATTTCGCATCCCGCTTATCCTAGCCGAACTATTGCCCCCGCGTGCTCCCCCCTCCTTCCGGATTCCCTCTATTTATCTAAACGTCGACGGGACCCGGGAACGCGGCAGCCTCGCCGCTATTTCCGGGCCACGATGGAACGGGATTTTGTTAAAAACGTTCACAATGGGGCAGACGAACCGCGGAAACTGTATTAGTCTCGCGCCAGCGTTATCCGGCACCGCGCCGTCAACGATTTCGCTTGCCGAGTCCCGATTCCTCTTCTCCACCCATCTTTTCAATCGAACGACCAGTTATCGGTCGTCCGAATTCGCGAGCGTCTAATTTCCTGAACACCGGTCGACGTCGTTTCGAAAGAGGTATAGTCCTCGCGCGACAAGAGGGCACCTTCGCGTTTACGTTTCCCCCACTTCCCAGCCGCCCCACTGCGCCGCGTCATCTTTCTTCGGCCAATAGCGACGCGCGAGCAGAACGGTCAGCATTTTTGCGGAAACGAATTTCTCGATCCGCTGGACAATATCAACGGAACGAATCTTTTATTCCGGATGATCCGACTGCGAGCGATAAAGCTTCGTCGAACGGATAATAAATTCCCGCCGTGTAAATTTCGCGAGTTACGGTAGCGCTGGAAATTCCGGAAACGCGTGCCAGGCATTTACGTTTCGCGCGCGCGCGCCAACCGGAAAGTTAAAATCTTCCGCAGCAGGACCCTGCCGGCGCGCGACGGTTCCCACAGTTCCGTCGCGTTCCCCACAAGTTTCGCCGTAGTTTGTGTGCACGCCGACTCGAAATGGCGGAACCAAGTTCCGGTTACCGCTTAATCTTCCGGTGCGCGAGTGAAAGGAGCTCGCGCCGGCAAACTTGGCCCGGGGATCTTTCGTTTACATTTTTATTAGCAAATAGGTAAACGCTTGCTCGTTTATTCGCCACGGGATGTTCGCTTTGTTCTTCGTTTTGCCACGGAGCAAAGCGTTTTAAAGGATTTCACAGTTTAGCGAACTGTGACCGACTGGATAATTATGCACCGGTTTTGCGCGCGCGCGCGCACACACACGCGTCGACGGGAACAAGATCAATGTCACTGCGCGAATAAGTAAAGAAAGAATTTGTTCGGTCGATTAAGAAAGTCCGAGAGAAGCGAGCGAAATCGAAAGGGTAACCAGTTTTCTTAACAGCGTCGGGCTCGCGCGCCGGAGAGTAAAAAGTCTACGAAATTCATGCTCGTACGCGCAGCCGGTGGCCAGCCGGCGTAAAACCGACGACGAGCGGCTGGCAGCGTTCTTCGATGCTACCAAAAACAAATATCGAACTTTATTCGGCGCGAACGCGTAACGAACGACGAATAAAGCGACCGCGGCACGCGAACGGTCTGTTACGGATCCCGTCTTTCTTGCGTTTCCGTTCGCCAAACGCGCCGCCTGCATCGTTCTGTGCAATTACGCGCGCGCGCCCCAACGAGCAATTCGATAAGAGAATGGAAGAAAAACGAAAGAGAAAGGGAAGAGGCGCGTTTAAATTATAAATATTATATCGCGCGACCGGCTCGTTAAAGCGTCGTCCGAAACACCGGTGCAAATAAACGACCGGCGGTGCGCCGAGCACGTGCTAATTCAAAGTTATGCAAATTTACGCGAGTTTAACGCATTTTTTGATATCCTTGCGGCCGGGAGCCGGGAGCAACCAGTTTACAGCGCCGGTGTTCAACGACGGTGGCTCGGTTTTATCTTATTAGAGACCGGTGTAACGGAAAATTGCGGCAAACGGAAGGGGGGAAAAAAGCAGCGGCTCCGCTAACGAAGAAATGCGGCGAAAGCAACGAGCTTATAGCGAAAATCCGGCTCTATCTCTGTTTGAAAAACTAATCCAAAATACTCATCGCGCGGGAACGCGATCTGCGACGACGCGTCTCCGGCGAGAAAATCGCAAGGAAATTTGCCAAGAACGATTAACGGGTTGGATTGCGTGGCGCAATTTCCAAACGTTTGCAGGACCAAAAGAGAAAACGCGACTCGAACAAGAACGTTGCTTCTATTCGATCCGCGGGACAGAGAATATTTCGGTCGACGAAATAAAGTGCCGATTCTTGTTTCCATCGAATACCCGAGAAACGAATCAAAATCCACGGCCATACGCTTCCTCGATCCTCTTCCATCCTACGTCGTTCAACGTTCGGATAGCGAGATCCGGGTTCATTTTCATCCGGAGTTTAAATAGCGTAATTTTACTCTCCGGTTTCTGTCAATTCGTTTAAATTTTCCCGTGTCTCGACAAGTTCTACAGAAACGCTAACGTGTAAAAAGAAATGTAACCGATCGTCGTCGGTTTGCGCGAATTCGCGCGTTTCTTCGCCGCGGATGCCGGAAAGTTTGCTAATGAAATTTCGTCGAAGACAATCCGTTCGGGGGAACCGAATTTTTGATGGTGGATCAAGGATCGCGGCGTTCCGCTCGGCGGAAGGTATCGCGCGTTTCCGATACCAGGGCACCTCGTGATTCGATTCGCGACGCGCCGTTCTCGGAAAACCCGGCCCCGGTTCCGTCGAATATTCGAACGATCGTTCGGCCGCGGTGTACCCGCTCTTAAACCGCGATAAATTGAAAGCGGACGAATAAGCCGCGCCCGGCGGATTCGAAAATCCTGTAAAATCTACTTTTCCAGAGGATTCAAAAGCAACATATTACGCCGGGGAGTGGCGAAACGCCGCGGCGCCGCAGGTGAATCGGAAAGGCTTCCTTTCGAACTTTCGCAACGCGTAGCACGAATAATACGTTCGACCCCGAATTTCGTCGGATTTTCCAAATTTTTCGTTCCGGCGTTCGTCGTTAATAGCGTCCGACCGATGTTACGATCGTGCAAACCCAGCAGCCGCCGTCGTTACCGTTATTCATTGGGAAACGTTTTCATCGGTGGTACAAACAAATTTATTCATTCGCCCGGACACGGGAAATATTAATACGGAAATACGTTCGCTGCTTTACGAGGTACAAAATCATCCGTAGGCATCGAAGAAACGTTTACGACGTTGTTACAAGGATTTTAAGGCCCGTTCGTTAAACAAAGTAATGCTTCGGAGAAGGTTCTTGGGAGAAGTAATCTCTTCCCGCGTATTACGCGACGCCGATGCCTTCGCCGACGTCGATCGTTCTCTATCCGAAGCAAAAGACGCGGCTAGAAACTGAAAGCCGGACAAATTATTCGATTAATATCGCGGGTGTCTGCTACATCCTCAACCTTGCTGCAGCAATCGCTGCAGAACGTCCGGCAAGAACTCTGACGGCTTCGAAGCATCGCCCTAAATCACGGGACGCGTATGCACCACCGCTCCGCGCCGGCAGTTTCATTAACGCAATGAAACAACCATTCAACGGTGTAACGACTGTACGCTTTCGTGGCGATGATTTATTACGGCTGCATTACCAAAGTCATGCGAATACGAAAGTGCGTCGGCCGTGCGGGTACTTTCACTTCGTCCAAGCTTTTTCCCGCGGGAAATCGCTGCGGTTCTTTAAGGGTCGCTGGTTCGAGACTCTGGACCGATCGACGAAGGGATCCACGCTGGAATCTCGAAATCGTACGATCTTGGCGCCGATATTTTCTTCAAATCATTCGACGCTGCGTCAACGACCGTCCAAAGGTAGCATAAAGGTCGAAACCCTCGCGTGCCAGATTTGGGCTGATTTTTTCATTCGTGCCGTACCGAGCCTGGCACGTAAGCGCGTGTTTCGACCGTAAGACTCGTAAAAACAATCATTAACGCGACGAATTTACGAGGCGGAGAAAATCTAGCGTATAATTATCATATCCGTGCGTCCGTCGCTTTCCGACGACCATTAACGCGGCAGAGAATTCCGCGTCGAAGGGCCAACGATTCGCTAATTGAACGAGTCGCTCGTTAATCTTCGACCGATATCGCGTTTACGACGACGTGTGACTGGCTGGAAAAATGAATAAGAAACTTTTAGGAAACACGAATATCAGAGAAACTTGGCGCAATTATCGCGCAACGTGCCAGAAAAACTCGAGCTACGGAACGTTCGCGGAGTGAAATGTAAGCGATTTCTTCTGCTTCCTCTCGGGCCACGCTTCCTATCGATCAGTCGACTTTGCATCGGCGCGACGTACTCGAGGCATCTTGCGCTAATACGCGACAACGAACGTCGCCTCCGCTCGTATACGGCTTCGCCGTGAAACACGCAACCGTCCCCGTCTCTTTGTTCGCAAATTTGCGGGAATCCGTGGAATTTTTCAAACGCGGCTCGTTGCGCGCACGCTTGCGACACGCGCGTCGAAGGAAAAACGTGCGCTCGCGAAACCCCGTCGCGGCAAGATCATTTCCACGAACGGGAATCGATCGTTTGCCGTCACGATGGACGTTTCGCGATCTTCACGGCATCCGCGATGCTTGCGAAACCCAAGCTGGCTCTCGATTAGACCGTCGACGGACAATTTTGAGGTAATATTTCGTCGAGAAGATTCGTTATATTCGACGCTCCCGTTCGATGTTCCAATGTTCCTAAGTTTAGAAAGCGGTATTCGTGGAATCGCAAAATAGAAAATCGATCGAGACGATCTAAACGCGTATCGAGGTAATGTCTCCCTAATTGACGCCCAAATTGTGCACAAAAATTGGCAATTTGGGAAGAGGAGATACGATTATTCGAGCCTTGCGCCCCGTTTTTATAATCGTTGACAACACTGTCCGACAAAATCAAACTTGTTTTCTGATTTCCTATAGCCACTATGAAATTCTCGTAGTGCTTCACTCCCCGAACAAGAATCCGGAAACCGAATTGCTCCATCACCCTCAGTTTTTGAGAAAAACGAACTTTTGTAAAAACCTAAAATTTTCGACAAAAATTAGATATTGCATGAAAAGTACAAACGCTAGAAAGTTCTAATCGGTCTGAAAAGATAGAGGAAAGTTTTCCGAATATAGTGGCATACAATTTATTAATTGTTTTTGGTCCTAAATAACTATAAATTAATGTCAAAGTTTAAAAAAGTGTCGACGTGCGCAGTTTCTCCGCAATATGTTTGTATTTTTACGAAAAGTTCTTTGTTCAGCACGAAAACTCTACCCAGGATCGGGTTCTGTAGACATTTCTGAAGAAGAAACGGCCCGATAGAAGCGTCGGAACAATGTACATTTTGAGTAGGCCGAGAAAATGTTCGTCGGCAACATGTACACGATGTTTTGGCGCCATGTGCTTCGCTGCTCGCTTCTCTCTGCCCGACAGGGCCGAAGCTATGCGTAATCAACACCGATGGAGGGATCCAATGGGGTACCCACTTAGCGTATGAGGCATGCTACTTTGAATTTTTTTAGTACTTCAATGTGCTGTCTTCTTTCACATATTTCTGTGGATAATAATCACCAAACTATGAATCAAAAATTAAAAAATTCGAAAAACATGGTTTTAGGAATATAGAAGTAAGATTATTAATTTTCAAATGGAGAAGTAATAAAAGAAAAATAATGAACGAAAATATTCATTTTATTCTGAATTTGTTCGAATTACAAGTATATCATGTATACAGTTATCGTTTAAATTATAACGATAATTCGATCATGACTAAATAGTCATTTTCAAAACGTTAAACTTCTTGAAACATACTGTTAAATATATATTTAAATATTTATTTAATTATATGGCGTAGAAGTCAAAATTATACTAGTGTTAGAATATTTTCGTTACACACTGCAAATACTCTGATGTGATTTTTTTCGTGAAATATATCACAGTTTGGTGATTATTACCCACAGAAATATGTAAAAAAAAACAGAACGTTGAAGTACTAAACAAAATTCAAATATTATTTACGAAAAGTGGGTGCCCCATTGGATCCCTCCATCGGTGTTGATTACGCATAGCTTCGGTCCTGTCGGACGGAGAGAAGCGAGCTGCGAAGGATATGGCGGCAAAACGTCGGTACATGTTGCCGTCGAACATTTTCTCGATCTACTCGAAATGTACATTGTTGCGACGCTTCTATCGGGCCGTTTCTTCTTCAGAAATGTCTACAGAACCCGATCCTGGGTAGAGTTTTCGTGCAGGAGAAACAACTTTTCGTAAAAATACAAAAATATTGCGCAGAAACTGTGCACGTCGACAATTTTTTAAACTTTGACATTAATTTATTGCTATTTAGGACCAAAAACAATTAATAAATTGCATGCCACTATATTTCGGAAACTTTCCTCTATCTTTTAACACCGATTAGAACTTTCTAACGATTTTTTACTTTTCATGCAATACCTCATTTTTGTCGAAAATTTTGGGTTTTTACAAAAGCTCGTTTTTTTCGAAAACTGAGGGTGATGGAGCAATTCAGTTTTCGGATCCTTGATCGGAAAGTTAAGCTCTACGAGAATTTCATAGTGGCTATAGAAAATCAAAAATCGTGTCGGACAGTGCAATCGGTAACTATAAAAACGGGCTGCAAAGCTCGAATAATCGTATCTCCTCTTCCCAAATTGTCCATTTTTGTGCAAAGTCTGAACGTCAATTAGGGAGACTTTACTGTATCGACGTTCGGACGTCGGCCAACCGCGATGCGCGCGACTGGAAGAATAAGTTACGCCTCGTGCCGTGAAATCTTGGCGCGTGTTGCCGTTCGGTATCGCGAGCCGTAAACTGCTAGGCCATTTGCACCGTTCCGCGACAAATGCCGTTTGCATAGGTAAGTTCGAGGCAATTTCGCAGCAGGTGGGTCGGCGCTTTCGCGATTCGTAGAAACACCGTTCCCCTGGAAGATCGAGCATCGGAGCGTCGACGATGTCCCCTTCCGTCGAAAAAACGTGCGGCCGCGACCGCACAGGGTTCGGATTCCGAGGTAACTTTAGAATACGCGATCTAAAAAGAGAACAACGTATTTTACCTGTCGCGGGAGTCTCGAACGAGATCAGCGGATCTCGAGTGCTTTCACAAAATCTTCTCGGCGCTTATTTTGTTGCAACGAGAGAACCAGCCGACTACGAGCGACTTTGGCGCATTCGAGAAATTGTTTTTCGACAGGGAATCCTTCTTAAAGTCGAGAGGTCGAAACGCATTTTTGCGAAAGGAACGGCCGCGTATCCGACGCGATGTTGCAGGCGAAAGAATTCGAGAATCGCTGAGCCGAAAACGTCGATGTTCGTCCTGCTGCAACTTCCGGCTAAACGCGTCCGAAAATTCTCTCCTCCCGCGAAACGAGAGTGGGAAACTTACCTTTTTCCATCTTGAAATCGAACAAATTTCAACGACTTTAAAATTAATACTCTGCGCACCGTTTTCAAGGCGCTACTTTCGTCCACGCCTATTGTTAGTAAATTAAGAATTTAAGAAATTAAGAAGAACGAAGAGGCGTTCGCAATGAAGTTGAACGTTCACGTATTTATTTCCGACTGATTCACGTTATTCAAATTTATCGAATGTTTGGACAATCGACGCCGGAAGCGGGCGAGGCGTCGACTCGATTCGCGGATAAGTCGGTCCACGGAGATCCTCGCGAGATCCGAATCTCGCCTAATGCCGCCTGCGATGAAATAGCCGGTCCACCGCGCGCCGTGGCCGCCGATGGAAAACGAAGCGCGCGGAGGACTTTGCGTGCTCGCCGAGCGATTCGATTCGGTTCGGGACGAGAGGCCCGTAATCAAAATGCAAAACTCCGCCGGCTTTCAATTGCATGGAATATCGGAATACTCGACGCGAAGTGAATATCGAGCTGCCACGGCGAGCGGAACGCGTCGGGATGCCTTGAAAAAACCTGAGACGAAGCTTCTGGAAAGACGACGGCGCAGACGGCCGACGTCCCGTCGTGCGAACGAGATTATCGCGCGGGTCCGCGAGGCGCGGATGGAAATTCGAGGAAATTCTCGCGTACGGGACGCCTCTTCTTCGCGCTCTCAGCAGCCGGGAAACGGACGTCGTCGCGGTTATCTGGAAAATCGAATTTACGAGAATCGGTCGGTAAGGCGAGCATCGTTTTTTCTTCCTACAGAAAGTTTCGCGAACTATTAATTTATTTATTTATCTACTTGGGAAGTGTACGAGCTCGATGTTCGTTCCATAAATATCGTCGGAATCGGCGAAGATTCGCGAGGATGCAGAAAATGCGTCTTCCTCGCCGACTAAATACATTCTGGAAATCTGCTACGGTCGAATAAACGAACCAGCGGCAACAAGCGGAACCGGTTATTCAATTTTTTCGCAGTCTCGAGCAGAACCGTGCCGGCTCTCGAGGAGGGAATAAAATTTGATCCGGCAATTTGGGAAGTCGAGCGGTCGCGACGGGCGAACGGATCGTAAAACAAGCCGGGACACGGCTCCCCTGATTACCTCCGAATGATCCGACTGGAACAATGATAGAGCTCTCTCTCGACTTCGCCGGGAAACGCCTCCGTCGAGGATTCTCCGGTACGTCTTCGCGATTTCCCTTTGCATGCAAATTCGGTCTTATACGGTTGACTCTCGACGGAGATTGGCTCGATCGCTGGAACGGGAACGCCGGAGTGTAAATGGCGGGCTGACCGCTTCGCGGTGGAAAACCGAAGAGAGCCGTTTACGATTTCTAGGGAGGATCGTTTCCGAGGAGTCTGACATTTTTGCCGAACGCGACATTCGCGCTCCGTTTGCCGACAGATTTCCAACGATCCGTCGAACGCTTGTTAGGCGAGTCGCGTAACGAGGAGCACGCTTCCTCGTTCATCGATGTCCCTGTTTACATACTCGACGAAGCAACGACTCTCGATGAGAAGACGACGAGAATGAAATCGAACAAGAGAGTTCGAATCGCGAAAAATCCGCCGAACGCGAAGCAAATCTGGACTTTACGGTGGCCGGCTGCTCGCGCTTTCTACAAACCGCTTTCTAACTTGGAAGTACCGTGCGAAACATCTTTGGATCTTCGCGAACTTTCTACGTCCAGCAGGATGGCGAAGACGGCGGCGGCAGGCAGCAAACGGTCGTCGGTTCGCAAGAGGTCGGCCAGGAGGAGAAGCCGAGGACGCAGGGCGCGGGTGGGCGACAGCAGGGCGCCGCGTCCGACGTCGGGCAGACCTTCTTGGGACCCTCCGCTCGTCCCGCGATTTCCGGCCGGTTCTCCCGCATCTTCTTCATCAGCGCCAGCAGCCTGTTCACCTGCGCCAGTCTAGCCGCGTAATCGTCGCGCTTCCGTTTCCTCCTCTTCTCCGCCGTTTGCGTGGTTTCTTCCTTCTCCTCGAGCCGACAGTTGCACATCAGTCTGTCGGGATGCACAGGAGGCAGGATCGTCGCGCTACCCCAGTGGTAGGACTCGACGTCCTCGGACGACAACTCGCGGAACTGGTACTCGTAATAGTCGTCGGACTCTTCCCGAGCGTAGAACGCTTTCCGGATGCTCCTCGGCGCGTACGTCTCCGTCAAGATGCATCTGCCGAGACAACTCACGCGGACGTAGACCTCCAAGGTGGCCTCGGTCTCCCGTTGGTTTTCGTCCAGCAACGGGAACGTCCCGCGAGTCGATCTGCAACGTTCGGAACGATCTTTAGAATCGAAACCGTTGAACTCGACGAAAGCGCGACGGAAACTCGCGGGTTTTCGCCGTGAAACGGTGGCCCGTTCGTTCGGACTGCGAAGCGTCGCGCTCCCGGAACCGACTAATTCTCAACGAAGCGAGATTTCTGACTCGTCCGATCGCTCCACGACGAAACAAAGCACGACTGGTCGCTTAAGAGCTAATTAACTCGGTTAGGTTAGTTCGCCAGAAATCGCGACCGCCGTAACCGCAGCTCGAGGCGTTCGCTTTAATTCGTTCCCGCGGAAAAGCGGATTTACGAGCGCTCCTCCTGCCGGACCCGTATCAACGCGCGTCTCCGCCATTCTTTGGCCGGGAAAGATAAAACGTTATCCTCTAAATTATGTTCCCCGGCGTCGGTAACGAACTTGTTGGCCGAAGTTTCACATGCTGGAAGCAATTAACAAGGTGGCAGTTGGTAATCGCATAAAGGAACGGTTTCCTCGACGGCCGTCAAAGCCGAGATTCGAGGGGCTGCTCGAGAGATTTTTCTTCTGGAAATTGGAAGACGCTTTCGCGTTGGTTTCTCGCGTACGAGTTTCCCGCTGCTTCGAGAATACCGTGTATTTTTATACAGCTATAATACTCGAAACTGCGATGGCTGGATTTCCTCGAAGAATCGCGCTTTCGTACTTCGACGTAAAGGAAGTATTTCATTCGCCGACAGCGTTCCGGATGTTCCGATGATTTCGGATTTAAAAGGGGGTACAGCTTTTTCGGACGAGCGTGGTGGTTGCGGCTTCGATCGGTTTCGGTTTCGGCTTCTGTTCGTTTCGAGAAAGTGGCGAGAAAGATTTCCTATAGCCACTATGAAATTCTTGTAGAGCTTCACTCCCCGATCAAGGATCCGAAAACCGAATTGCTCCATCACCCTCAGTTTTCGAAAAAAACGAGCTATTGTAAAAACCAAAAATTTTCGACAAAAATGAGGTATTGCATGAAAAGTAAAAACGTTAGAAAGTTCTAATCGGTGATAAAAGATAGAGGACAGTTTCCGGAATATAGTGATATGCAATTTATTAATTGGTTTTGGTCCTAAATAGCAATAAATTAATGTCAAAGTTTAAAAAATTGTCGACATGCGCAGTTTCTGCGCAATATTTTTGTACTTTTACGAAAAGTTGTTTCTCCTGCACAAAAACTCTACTCAGGATCGAATTTTGCAGACATTTCTGAAGAAGAAACGGCCCGGTAAAAGTGTCGGAACGATATACATTTCGAATAGATCGAGAAAATGATCGACGGCAACATGTACACGACGTTTTGCCGCCATATCTTTCGCAGCTCGCTTCTCTCTGTCCGACAGGGCCGAAGCTATGCGTAATCAACACCGATGGAGGGATCCAATGGGGCACCCACTTTTCGTAAATAATATTTGTATTTTTTTTAGTACTTCAATGTTCTGTTTTTTGTTTACATATTTCTGTGGCTAATAATCACCAAGCTATAATATATTTCACGAAAAAAATCACATCAGAGTATTTGCAGTGTGTAACGAAAATATTCTAACACTAGTATAATTTTGACTTCTACGCCATATAATTAAATAAATATTTAAATATATATTTAACAATATGTTTCAAGAAGTTTAACGTTTTGAAAATGATTATTTATTCATGATCGTATTATCGCTATAATTTAAATGATAACTGTATACATGATATACTTGTAATTCGAACAAATTCAGAATAAAATGAACATTTTCGTTCATTATATTTCTTTTATTACTTCTCCATTTGAAAATTAATAATCTTACTTCTATATTCCTAAAACCATGTTTTTCGTACTTTTTAATTTATGATTCACAGTTTGGTGATTATTATCCACAGAAATATGTAAAAGAAGACAGCACATTGAAGTACTAAAAAAATTCAAAGTAGCACGTCCCACACGCTAAGTGGGTACCCCATTGGATCCCTCCATCGGTGTTGATTACGTATAGCTTCGGCCCTGTCGGGCAGAGAGAAGTGAGCAGCGAAGCACATGGCGCCAAAACATCGTGTACATGTTGCCGACGAACATTTTCTCGGCCTACTCAAAATGTACATTGTTCCGACGCTTCTATCGGGCCGTTTCTTCTTCAGAAATGTCTACAGAACCCGATCCTGGGTAGAGTTTTCGTGCTGAACAAAGAACTTTTCGTAAAAATACAAACATATTGCGGAGAAGCTGCGCACGTCGACACTTTTTTGAACTTTGACATTAATTTATAGTTATTTAGGTCCAAAAACAATTAATAAATTGTATGCCACTATATTCGGAAAACTTTCCTCTATCTTTTCAGACCGATGAGAACTTTCTAGCGTTTGTACTTTTCATGCCATATCAAATTTTTTTCGAAAATTTTAGGTTTTTACAAAAGTTCGTTTTTCTCAAAAACTGAGAGTGATGGAGCAATTCGGTTTTCGGATCCTTGATCGGGAAGTGAAGCTCTCCGAGAATTTCATAGTGGCTATAGGAAATCAGAAAAAAAGTTTGATTTTGTCGGACAGTGTTGTCAACGATTATAAAAACGGGGCGCAAGGCTCGAATAATCGTATCTCCTCTTCCCAAATTGTCAATTTTTGTGCTCAATTTGGGCATCAATTAGGGAGATATTATCTCGATACGCGTTTAAATCGTCTCGATCGATTTTCTATTTTACGATTCAACGAATACCGCTTTCTAAACTTAGGAATATTGGAACATCGAACGGGAGCGTCGAATATAACGAATCTTCTCGATGAAATATTACCTCAAAATTGTCCGTCGACAGTCTAATCCCGAGCCAGCTTGGGTTTCGCAAGTATCGCGGATGCCGTGAAGACCCGCGAAACGTCCATCGCGACGGCAAACGATCGATTCGAAATCAGAAAAAAGTTTGATTTTTGTCGGACAGTGTAACCTTCGGCGGGCACGTTCCTGCAAGAAAATACATACCTCGAACGTGCGGAACGAAGGAAAATGGATCTCTCGAAAATTCTAGAGCAGAACTCGAGCCGTCGGCGACGAGAGAACCGCATGTTGGATTCTTTCGAAATCGTTCCGCGCCTCTTCCACCCCTCGTATGGAAATCCGATCCCTTTTAGACTTTAGAAACGGTGAAACGGTCGGAACGCTATACACGCTGGAAGACTGGAACGCGGATATCTCCGTTCCGATTACGATTAGAAAAGTAAGTTGGAAAGAGATCCGAGGAAACTGCTTTGTCAAGGCGCGTCTTGGCCTCGCGTGAATTAAATCCTCGTTCCGCGTGAAACTCCGTCAAAGTTTTCGCGCGTAACGGCCGAGGACGAGCGAACCTCGAAGCGAACCTACGTGTCGGAATTCAACTTGGCCGAGCAAAATTTCGAAAAGCTTGAAATTCGTCTTTCGAGAGCCCCGGGAACGCGAACGCGAGTCCGCTAATTAGTCGACGGACATTGTAAATCACCGAGTGTATATTTGCCAGCGTCCGCGAAGAACGGGCCAACGCTGTGTATTCGAATCGGCTCGTGTAATTAATCACGCGGGTGTATCAAACAGAACAGCGCGGATGCGTCGAAGTGGGATTTGCTGGTATAATATGTATCTCGGTATTTCGAAAGTGCAGCGGGATTTAACTTGCAAAAAGGTTACCGCCGGGGACGGGTGTTTGCGTGAATCTAACAGAAAGTGGGACGTGCAAACACTTTGTTTTTTAAATCTATCCGTTAGCTTACCAATTCGAGCGGGCCGAAACAGGGTGAAACAGAGTGAAACAGGGTGAAACGGAACAACGCGCCGGTTCATTTTTTTCCCTCTGTTTTCCGCTGCAGGGGGCAGAAAATTTCGTGGATACGGGTCGGACAACGGACGGATCTCCGATACGAACGAACGGAGAACGGAGAACGGGCCGAATCGGGTCCCGACGTCCCGAGTTCCGAGTTCCGAGTTCCGAGTCTCGGACTAATGCGGCCGGGGCACGGTACAGCGGTTTTTTAAATTACATTAACCGTGGCCGGGGTAACATTCGCCGTCGGGGTAATCCGTTTCGCCGGCGCATTTGCATAAACGCCAGGCTCGCGTATTTAAATACGTTCACCTTGATACAGGCTCCCGGTTCAGGTCACTGGAAAAGTACCCTTCCAGCTCTTTTCTCTCGCTCAGATCCTTGATAATGCCGTTAAGCAGCCCGTCCACGCTGACAACTGCGTAACCGAAATTCTGCCGGCGTTCCAGCTCGAAAAACTTGGACACCTGTTTGTACACGTAAATCTGAAGCTCCACCGCCTTCACCGGTTTCTCCAGGCACTTCTCCGGGACCGCGAACACCACCGATTTCCCGCCGTAGAACCGCTCGGTCTCGTAGTTCGAGCCCCGGTAGGATCTGTAGTCGCTGCGATTAGGCGCCATCGTTACCCACTCGTCGTCCAGCATACGGAACATTACGATCGTCTTCTTCAGCAGAGCCTTGTCGAACAGGCTCGTCCACGGCATATAAAGCTGCCGAAATATGTACACGACCCGTCAATATCGTACGCGAAACGTTCCAAGTATGGTCCTCGCGCGACGATAGCGACGGCAGTGGGGCAGCTGGGAAGAGGGGGAACGCGAACGCAAAGGTGCCTTCTTGTCGCGCGAAGACTATATATCTGTTATTAGCGACGGTGTCTGCACCGATTAAAACATTTCAGACTTCGTTGGGTCGCGAGATTAAAGAACGCCGAGTTAAGACCGAGAAGTTTTCGATCTTCGAACTCTGGTAACTCGGTGTAAGAAAATCTAACAACGTTTCTGCCCGTGCTCGTATTAAAGGGCAAAGTATCGGCTCTCGCTCCCTTTGGCTCGGTTTCTCCGGCGATCCTTTTCCTATTTCAAAGTGAAGGGAGAAACCGAAGCTCTGCTTCTCTCCGGTTGAAATTCTACAAATGCAAACGACCACCGCAGAGTTTAAAACAGTTATTCCACGTTCGTTCTTGCGGTTATATTAAATCCCTGCGCCGATTTGTCCGAGATTCTACGTTGAATTCGCCGCGCGTCCACGATAATTGTGATTGCGAAATCGCGGCCGCGGGAAAGCGGAATCTTCGGTTCTAATGAAGCAGCACGCGCCGCTCGCGAACAACATTTTTATGTTCGGCAAGATCGCGTTGAAGATCTTCGTCTTCGTCGCGCCGTTCCGGTGCAATTACCCCGATGAAAATAAGTTGAAATAATTTGTTAACGCATCGTCCACGCGGACGCGCTTTTCTCGTCGAGCTCGAAGAAAATACGGCAGGAAATTCTTGTTCGCAACGTGAATACAACGTCGAATGCATGCTCGCACGCACGGAAAGTTCGTTTGCTATCGGTGCGAAATCCGATAAAGCTACGTATATGCGCCCCGGCAGTTTGATAGACAGGGTATCGTAAAAGTTTCGAGCCCGTAAAACGACGCGTCGCCTTCTAATATAAAAGGTCGCCGGGCCGAGCGGGTTTTCTTCGAAATGAACATCTCTTTTTGCGACGCCGGAGACAATGGTCGAAAAAAGAGTGGCAAGTTTTAACGCCGGACTCTCGTCTAAAGTGCACTTTGCAACGAGCAACGCGTCGCGTTTCTCCTTTTATCGCCGCGTTCCGCGCCCGTCGCAGTTTTCACGACCGAAAATGTTTCGATACAAATGTTGCGTCGAAGTCCCTCGTTAACCGTGCAACCCGGTCCGATCGATCGCGAACGAACGCGCGAACGACGCCGGATTATTCTCTTTGATAAGCGAGTCCTATTTTCTACGAAGCTCGCGCGCGTCTCGATCGAGAGGCGAGACGATGCTCCGAGCGGCAAAGGGGTTAACAATGTACTCACATTTTCCACGGCTAGCTCCAGCATCATCAGCTGCGAGTCTTGCGCAACGATCAGCGACGACATCTCGAAGGTGCGCCGGGCTAAATTACAATCTTCGCGACTTCGCGTAATTCTTCGGCAAGTTTGATTTATCGCCGATAAAAGCAACGGATGAAGCGGCGACGTAGACGGGGAGGGGGAAAGAGAGAATTTTGAAATTTTTTAGCAGTTGCCAACTATTGCCGGATAAATCACGGGAGGTCGGAGCGCGTCGCGTTCACCGATTTTGCGACATCGCTAACCTCGCCGCCGCGATATCGGCGGCGCATCTTTCGAGAAATAAATTTTATTTCGCTCGAACTATCGGCCAACTTCGTTTCCCTGGGCCGGCCCTCTGAAATAATAGACCGGCCTGGAGTGCCGTCAACTCCGTCTATATAGAATTCCATCGCATCGCCGGGAATGTTTAGAAAGCTTTCCCGGAAAGTTTAATTAGAAAATAAATTGACCGAGCAATAAATGGACGCCCTCGAGGAACGAAGATGCTCGAATTATCATCGTTGCGCCTTCAATTTTCGCTTCGCTTTTTATTTCTTTGGAAAACGTGCCGTCGCGCCGCTCCGCGTCGAGAGAAACTCGACTCGATACCAATTCTTTTTCTAAATTAAAGCCCGGCCAATTATCTTCCGCGGATCCGTACGGCTTCGAAAGCTATTATTTTTCCTTGGGGCCGGACTTCTTTCTGATTTATTCCCGAGCTATCGTATTTTCTAGACGGTACACCAAACTGATTCATGTAAAATAAGTAGCGTCGTATTTGCAAGCCAGACAATTCGATTCGAGAAAATCGTGCCGCAGAGTTATTTTAATGCAACAGGAAAAATTTAATCATCGGCATTTCGAATTTGATTTCGCCGATTTTCAGGCGTTCCGCGATTTTCGCGTTTCTCGCGTTTTTCACGACCGTGCAGCGTCGTCCGTTCTCTGTCTCGAGTCCCGAGATGTTTCCAGTCGCGCAGAATGGCTCTCGAGGCATTTTTCCTCCAGGCTCGCGAGCGGAAACACAATTAAAAATACTTCGAATGGAATAACGAGCGACAAGATGCAGGGAATAAGAAGAGACCGGACAGAAGGAGCATCGAGGTTGTCGTTTCGAAGCGGGAAACGTCGTATCGGCAAAGGAAACGGACGTCGGCCCGCCTCCGAAATAAACGGGACACGGCTCGAACGATTTATTTATTCGATTCGTCGGTGAAAGAAAAAAGTACGGAAGTTCGGGAAACACGGTAAACTTCTGTAGACCTTCCCTAACAGCTACTCGTAAATTAGCCACTTATGAGCGAGCAGACTTTGCGATGGCATGCTGATTTTTAAAGTGCAACACACGGAAATTGAATCAGAGTTGAAGCACTTCCTGCTCCCCTAACTGAGTTCCGAGAGCTGCCCCTTTTGAAAGGACCATGTTAGTTAACAGTATGTTGGATCGACGAGTGTCGACTGCGATTTCTATACGCCCCGAGCCCGAGCCCGAGCCCGAACGCGAAAGCGAACGCGAACGCGAGCTCCGAGTGCGCGTCGAGTTCTCGATATAACGCGAACGCGTCGAATTGATACCGCTTTTAATCGCATAACCAGATGAAGTCATCGTCCCCATTGAAGTTCGTAACTCGGAAAGAGCCGGCGCGGTGTGACGAGGGAACCTCGGACGAGGATATTGCGACGCACCTGAAGCACACTCGAACGAGAATACACTTTTCGCGAACGAGAATCGTTTCTGACACTCGTGGACTAGCGGGCTTCCAGATGTCGGGGCCGAACCGTGCCCTCGCGTTTTCCGTAATTGCTTCGCGAAGTTTCGACACGGAATTCTTCACCTAATTTCTTCGGCGACCAACCTTCACGCCCGTTCCTCGACGGGATTTCGTTCAGAATCTATTTAGAATCTATTCAGAAATAAAACGAGATAACTCTATCCGATCTTTACAACCGTTATCGGAAATCATTTGAAACGATCTTAGAACACGACTCTTCGAATGCGTGCCCGTAATCGCGAGGCTGCGGACTTCTAGGTAAGATACAAATTGTTTTATCCACGTTCTCGTTTCCGCGCGCCTTTCGCTGCATCGATATCAGAAATGACTATTCGAATTCGGTTTGCAACACGCTCCGGTTAACGTTCTTCCGTTATACAATATTTACTCTCAGCGACCGAATATCGAGGATTCTCTAAAAATCGAAAATTTCGTATTCGAATAGCTGCTCGGATGCAAGAACTGCAGCGCGCGGTCCAATATGTCCTGGAGCAGTTAACGTGGTCCCATCTGTGCGTAAGCTGTACCTGGGGCTGGGACTGGGACGCGATACAATCCTCTGAGTGCACCGAAAAGAATTTCACGAGCTAGCTCTCTCTCTCTCTCTCTTTCTCTCTTTTTCTCTCGACTAGCATGCTCCCGCCGTTGATACCGAATAATTTCTTGCGACCTGTAGTCGCGCGGAATGGGGCTCCGTCGCGTCACCGTGTTCCACGAGAACGGTGTCTCGCGGACAGAGGCATGCTCTGCATCGCAATGACCGTCGCCCACCCTCGGAAAAATGTCCTCCACCCTCGTTATCCGAAACCACGCGCGGTTGTTGCAGTTGCAGTCGTCGTGCCCGGTGCTTCAGCCGTTTCGACCTCGTTAAAGTAATCGCGCGTGCCGATAAAAATCCACGCTCGATCGAGCATCTCCGTGTCGTCGATGCTGGGTCACCGGTGACCCGTTTCACCCTTTGGCTGCCGCGTTTCAAACGTGCCGCATTCGGTCGAATAATTTCGTAAATTCGTTATCCCGTGGAATTTGTTCGCGAGCATGTTCCAAATAATGGTATCGTTTCATTCCCAAGTACCTTTGTTCTCCGAAAACCGCGTCGACCGCGGCTCTCGAGGCGAAATGCTCCGCCGTGCGACGATCGGTTACGGGGAAGCCGATCCAACGGCACGGCATCCTCGTGTTTCGCCGCGCAAACATCTCTCGAACACCTCCGGTAAGAATCGGCACGAGTCCGGTTTCGGGGCACGTATCATTTCGCGCGATACAGTTCGAATCCGGGCGCGCGCGGAACTTGTTTCGCGAAATAAAAGAATATTTGTAGCCCGTTCCCCTCGAGCGCGTGACTCGCCAGCAAATAGCCGCGATTCGCCGCGCCACGCGATTCGCCGAACGGCCGCATTGTTGCGGGCTCTTATCTAAACTCTCCGGTAAAACGGTAAAAGGGTTAATAGAATCACGAAAGTCCCTCCTTTCCCGGCCGCTGGGTGTTAGCGGCGAAATAGAATTCGGCGACGCTTTTAATTCGACGATTCGCACGGTCGAAAGTTCCTTGGGACGGATCGAACGGAAACGATTTCCGGTTTCGAGGGTCTCGTTTCGGGACTCGGGTCGAGATTGCGTTTCGATCTCGCGCCGAAATTTCACGGCCTAACCCGGGAACGAGCCACGTCGAACGAGGAGAAAGTTCAAACGTCTGTTACTTAAAAACTCGTAATTATCCTTTTGCGCTCGAGGCTGCTTCTTCTAGAAAATCGAGACGCTCGTTCGAACTCACGGTAATCCCTGTCTGCTTGTATCGGAAGCAGGCTTCTATCTTGCAACAATTATTATCGAATCCGGACAAATTTAATAAGGAATTGTAGGTAAATAGGGGACAAACGATTCGGAATGAAATCGTCGAACGCCGATGCGCAAACGAGATTCGATCGAGTTCGAAACGCGAGCGAAGCTAATAAAGAATTATGTTCCCTCGGGGTTTTTCTTGGCAGTGCCTCGAACGTTCTCCTTTCGACCGGCGCATACCGTGACCGTACTGCAGATCTTTGTGGAAATATCAATTTTAGTGCATCGGCTCGCGGAGATTAACCTTTTAGGTACGGCTGAATTCTGCGCGAGGCTATTTCTTTGGACGGCAGTCTGATACTGTATATTCTGTCTGTATACACAGGATGTCCCAAAAATGTCTCGCAATCCGAAAGTGGCGGGTTCCTCGGGTCATTTGAAGCAACTTTTTCCTTTACAAAAATGTTCTCCGAGGCACCGTTAACGAGTTATTAACGAAAAACTGTGACCAATGAGAGGCGAGCTCGGCTGACGCGAGGCGATCGAGCCAATGAGCGGAACTGGGCTTCGTGCGCTGATTGGCTGGGCCGCCTCGCGTCAGCCGTACTCGATTCTTATTGGTCACTGTTTTTCGTTAATAACTCGTTAACGGTGCCTCGGAGAAAATTTTTGTAAAGGAAGAAGTTGCTTCAAATGATCCGAGGAACCGCCATTTCCGGATTGCGAGACATTTTTGGAACACCCTGTAGACTGTTGTAAATCGATGTGAAGACAAAAGTGAAAAAAAAAAGTGTGAAACAATGCATATGAAGACGATTATTTGGTACAAACGATGAGCAAGTGAGTTACTACAGCAAGTCACTATAGTGGCGCGTCGTCCAGAAAGATGACATCCGCGGAAGCCACTATAGTGGCGCGTCGGGCCTAAAAGGTTAAGCCGAGAAAAGCTGGTCTCGTTGCTCGGGGAAACTGGAAAACGCAAGAATGTTTGCATTTTGAATGGAAAATGTGCACCATTCGCGTGCGCCGCGAGTCTCAAAGGGAATGCGAACACGAATGCGCGAAATCTGCGGCGATCGAGCGATATTTTCAAGAAACGAGAAGCGGGAAGAATGGAACAGCGAGAGATCCTTGATAAAATATCTCGGTGAAACATAGAAATCCATGACGAGTCGAGTGGCTGTGGAAAAGGTAATGACTCGGGAGCTCTCCGAGGCAGTCCGTCGCAGACAAAGCGGAAGAAAACGAGTTATTCGAACTCGCGACGCGGCGACTCCGCTCTCGGAATTTATGATAACCGGATGACCGAGCTCTCGTCCTGGCGACCCTCTCGCAGCGTTCCATCTCTCCCACGCAAATCTTGTGCAAACTACCGCGGGCCGCGAGCACGTCCTGCGCGTTTCTCGAGACTGGAGGCACCGCGTTCGCGAAAAAATTCACTCGGCTCGGATCCCGCCCGTTTTAATAGCGCGAATTACCGTCCGGATCCGTCCGCGGAAAGCTTCGGTCTCGCCTGAAGGTCCCCGTTACCCTTTGCCGGGACACCGTTTAAAACGGATCGCGTGCCAAGATCGAACCAACAACGACGAGATACCTTCCCTTCCTCTCGAGAATCGAGCGTCCGGAGAGACGGAGACTATTCAAACTCTCGAACCCTGTTGTCCCGATCTGTGTCGGCGGCATTCACGGTCGCGTATTGTGCACAATCTGCACGGTCCACAGTCTACAGTCGCGATCGGACAGTTTTAGAATTTGTCACGGCTCGACCTCGATAGATACTCTATCGTACTTTTTCGATGGAACGCTCCAACGACCTTAATAACGCCTCTTCGGTTTGCGTTCTACTCGATCGAAAAATTGGATCGCCTCGATAGATACGCGTCTTTTCGCGGAGAGGCCCGACTAGCTCGAAGCGCGACTTAATGCTGCAGGCACGGATAAGACTTTTTTGTCGACGAGAAATTACAGAACTCGAGAGCCGAGCTGATTTCACGGTGGACATTTCATCGGTCGAATCCCAGGCTCCCGCGGAATACAAATTGAGAATCCCTGGTCTGGCGGCGAGAAGTTCTCTTAGGTCTTAGGCGGTTGCAAAGTTCCGAAGAACGAAACGTCGTAACTCGTTACTCGTTGGCCGATTTTATGGCAGTTTTATATTATCTCGTCGATAGGCGATATCGTTTGAGTTTCAAATCCGGGCGAAACTCGTCGGGGTTTCTCCGATGAACGAATTCGTAGAGGCCCGACGATAAGTACGCGAACGATTCGTTCTGCGTTTAATTAAATGCAACTGCGTGCAGCAGCTATCGGAATGCGCGCCGCGCGGCGATAGCCAATTTCGATGAAATCCATTGCGACGGCTTGAAAATTCTCGCCTCCCGGTTTAGCGGCCGGGTTTACTCGATTCCGTCCACGTACGGTGGACACGGTTCATCTGTTCCTGATACGCGCGTCATCGAATAGAATCTCCCAACGTCGCGTTCGAACGGCGTGTCAACGTAGCTGAAAAGAAAGGAACTCGCGATCCTCGCTGTAACGGCGCTCGTAAACTGCGGCTCCGAAAATACGAGGGTACGACGAGAGCAAGCTGAAAATTGCAACGGCAACGAGAGCCAAGGACGATCGTCCGTATCGCTGGAGCGTTCGAGATTAACCGTGTCGATCGTTCGTCGCTCGAAGGTCGCGCGATATTATCCGGAGTCGTATCTCGGAGCAGATAGCAACAAAGTCAACAAGCAGCGGCGAGAGATCGTGAGGTCGCGCGATTATCGGTGTACAACTAGATTTCCAGAAATTAATTCTACTTCGCTGCGACCGTCGGCCGATCCCGCCGTCTCCTCGGTCGTCCGACGCGTCGAACTCGACCGAAGCGACTAAAACAAACTCTTGTCCTAGGAACTGTCTCGTTTATTTCATTTTATTCGACGGAAGATCGAGGTACAGCAATTCTATAATCAACGATCGTTCGAAACGCAGCGCCGTCCGGGTCTAACAACGAATATGGCACCGAATGTGCCAAGCGTTTACGATTTATATGCAAAGAAGGTCCAGGAAGATCAAGAACAGATGTCATCGGTCGATTCCTTTTCGCAGAAGAAGGGAAGTTTCATGGTGCAAGGCACGTCGTTCAGCTTGCCGTCCCGATACAAAGTGCCGCAGTTTTGATGGCCGCCAAAATTGTCGGGCTGTACGCCCCACTTGTCGGACCACTCGTTGAACACGGTGGCGATGGGTTCGTCGAAGATGGTGACCCAATCGCGTTCGTCGAACTGGTCGTGTATACCCACGAAGACGGCGTCCTGGCAACTCGCCCCCACGGCTTCGTCTTTCTCGTGAAACTTTCCCTTCAACATCTGGAAACGAGACGCGATACCGTCATAGGAGCTTTCGGCGATTTCCGCGGAAAATGGCGAACAACCGCGACCTTGGAACGACTAGAAAAATGATGTTCTCGTCTTCGAGATCGTTCCAAGGTGCTTCCGGCGCGACGTCGATCGTAACCTCGCATCGCAGAAAAGAGACGTCGGCATTATTTAAAAAGAAATTGCCGAGCGTTTCAACGAAAAGGCCTGTGAGCAGAATCGGATCTTACGTCGGCTTCCTCCTTATTGTTGATGACGACCAAATGAGCGCCTTCCAGGATGCAGGCTCTCCGCGCCCGGGCCCAGTTCTCGATCTTCGTGTGCAGCTTGTAGCAACGACTGTTCCACAGGGAGTACGGGTTCGGTGCCGGAGCCGATCGGGAGGACAACGGGTCGAAGATGACCATCATCCCGATCACCAGGATAACGCGATCGACGAAGGAATTGGACATCTTCGTAACACCTTCCGCGCGCTGTCTCGGACTTGGGTGATGGAATCGGTTTGAATCCGCGAATGCAGCGGCGCGTTTTGTCAGCACTATTTATGTACCAAATCGTTAGACCGTTACGCAAGATGCCCCTGTGCTCGTTCTCCGCGGTGCCGTGCACTTTTTCCAAGCCTTCCTCAATTAGCCGACCAGTCGTTCCTTGCCCGATCGAAAAATCAGGACGCGTTATCGCCCGCTTGTTTATAGAAGCCTTATCTGGTTTTACGCGTTCGCGCTCCCCGAGGCGCCGTCGAACGGACAAATTTGCGAATCTTTCGAAGAATTTCGGGCGAAACCATGATGCTGGATCGATCGGAGCGGCCGTCGCGGAACCACCGTAGAAAGACGAAGAGCTTCTTAGAAATCTGGAATCGTAATTAGCAGCGAACAGAGGCGTGTCTCTTCCGCGGTTTCTTAGGATACGAGAAAAATACTGCAACGATAAGAGCCGTCGACCGATAACGTTCTCGCGCCGAACAATTCGGTTTTTCAATCGTTCCGACGTTATCGGTTCGCGAAACGTCGGGCCGCGTGTCCACGTTTTCGTATCGCACCTTGTTCCATGACCGCGACACGTTCCCGATAGAGCCAACGCGGAGACACGGTGCTCGTCGAGATCAACGTTTCTCCGATGCACGGTGCAATATTTAACGACGAACCGAGCGAAGGCGCGAGTATTCTCGATGACGAGAAACATTCCCGGCGCGGCGCATCTCCGGCGAACTTTAATTAGAAAATAAATTGACCGCGAAATAAATGGACTCCGAACGAGAGGAACAAGCATGCTCGAACAGCCGGCTATCGATCTTTCTCCCTTTATTTCGTTGCAACGTACAATCGAGAAAGAGTAAAAAAAAAAGAGGGGGTGTTGGGGGAAGGAAGGAAGACAGAAATATGGCATTGATAGGAGTCGTGGGAATAAAATCGATACGGCCGCCCCGTTCGTTGGTCTCGTTCCTCCGCTCTTGTTCCCGGAGTTGTTTGCACTGCATTAGAAACGTTCGAGAGCCAGCTTCCGTCTTCTCCTGTAAGTAGAAACACCATTAAAGATACTTCGAAGGCGAACGGCGCGCACCGACACGCGGCGAGACGAAAAATAACGGAGCAAAGAGCAAAGTCGATTCCGGGAACGGACAAATTCTATCGATCGCGAAGACGGACCGCTGCGGGAAAATCACCGAATCGCTGTAATTTCTGTTATCGGGGAGAGGGGGCGGGGAGAGGAGGAGGTCGAATAAATTCCAACATTAATTTTCCCTCCACGGTGGAAAACCGATCGTCGAAGACTCGACTGCGGAAGCGAACCGATCCCCGGACTGCTCGACCGAGCGAGTCCGGGTCGAGCTACGGCATTTTTTATCGCGTTGGACGCGCCGAGAGTCGAGTCTCCCGGTCGGGGACTCGAGAAGAGACGGACACGCCACGCCCTAACTGCCAACATGAATCAGTTCTTGCGCGGCATTGTGCGTGCCCGTGCCCAAAACGGGTCGTAATAATCGGTCGTCGGAGGGAAAATTCGCCGGCGAAACGAGTCCTTCTCTCTTCCGCGGAACGTAATGGCCCCAAACGCGGCGATCACGTACACACGATACGACGCGGGGCGGCGCGAAGTACGCGAAGCCGAGGGAAACAGCGTTATTTGTGGACCGTTCTAACAATCGACGCGCCGTTAATGCTTTCGGGTCACGATTACACCCGCTCGTAAATGGAGAAATCGTGATATCCCGTGTAGTCGACGCGTGTAATAAACCGCGAACGAGTAAATTGGTGAACGGGATCGATGCAACAAGGTGGTGGAAACGTCTTCGAAGGACCGCGCGTTTCGGTTCGCCATCATCTTGCAGCTGGTAAGCCGCGAATCTGACCGCGAGATGAAAACTGGCCGCATCGACTGCGAGTCGACTGCGGAAGCTTCTCCTGTCCGAGCATTTTCTTCGCATTAGGAACGCTACGGAGTGCGTCGCCGTTGATCTTACGTCGGTGGTTCTGACCTAGTCGGAGGATCCTGAGAGCCGTTAGGCGAGGCTGACTAGGGGTATCTCGCAGAAGAAGGGATAGCGCGCCTCGCAGTGTACGTCGTCGAGCGTGCCCTCCCTGAGGTAAGCTCCGCAGTTCTGATTTCCACCCCCGTTATCCGGCTGTCCGCCCCATCTCTCGCTCCAAGTGCTGAAGCCGGTCTTTGCCAACGTATCGCCGAGGATGGTCACCCAATTGCCCTCCGCGTAGAGGTCGTGTATGCCGAGGAAAGCTTCGTCCGGGTACGCTGCACCCTTCACCGATGAACTCGCTCGATTAAATATCGCCGTTAACACCTGCGGCAGAGAGACAGAGACGCGCCGTGGCTGTGCAAAAAAAAAAGAAGAGAAGGCGCGGCGGGGGCGACGGGGAGAGGAGTGAAGAGAAGAGAAGGGGGCGTCGACCGAGTGACACTATCTGACGCTTTTAATCGAGCTACCATTAATCGCTCTTTCAACGGGCCAACGCCGCCGCCGCCGCCGTCGCCGCGCAGCGCCGTTTCGCGAGCGCTAATGGCGTCTGCGATGGCTCAAAGAGCGAAATATAAATCGCTGACACGGTTAATTCGGGCCGGAACGACCCCGTAAAATGAAACGCACCGGCCCTCCACGCTCGGTCCGCGAATTAATCGGGGGCGATTTTCGGGAGCGAGAGGCACGGCCGGTTCCTAGTCGATTCTTATCGCGGCAAATAGCCAAAGAAAACTCGCCGACGACTCCCCGATGTTTTCGAGGAACAACACTTTTCCCGAAGAAATACGTTGTCGTAACTCGTATCCCACGGAATACTGTTGCGCGTCGGTAAAAACGTGGCGCGAGAAAAAGGAAAGATCGGAACTTACGCCAGCCTCGGCGTTGGAATTTATGATGGCCAGATGACCGCCCTCGTCGTAGCACGTCCTTCGCGCGTCGTTCCACGTGACCGATCTGCTGTGGAATTTGTGCATGCCGATGCCAGGCGTGATCAGGTAGTCGTCGCGCAACGGCGGCCGGTGCGCGTCGAGGTCGCACGAGCAAATCATCCCTTGCACCAGCAGGTTGCGACAATGGCGATGACAACGAAGCTCGTCGTGGCACGGATAAGAAGCGTGGCAGGGCGCGGAGCAATTGTAGGCACTGACATTCTTCGAGAAGGGAGCACGCTGCTCGACGCCCGTGGAATCTTGGGTGTTCGAGACCGTTGTCTCCTGCTCGTCCCCCAACAGCACGGCGAAGATCACCGGCAAACAGACCAGAATGATGCAATTAACCACGGATTCGAACGACGACATTCTCCGCGGCTCGGGCTTTCTTTCCTCAGCGGCGATAGAAACTCGGTTCACCGGTCCGGCCGTCTCGCTTTTGTCCCGCTGTTTCGCTCGGCGGTCCCTTTGTCTTCGTTAAAGCCTCGTTAAACACAGCGCGTAAGTATACTTAGCCACGATGGAGATCGAGAGGGAACTGAGACGAGGACACGCCCAAAACGGTCCCTCTTCGAGCCGAAACGCTCCGACGACGCGACGACCGACGGCCGAAGGCCGAAGGTCGGGGCTCATGATTGGCCGTTGCACAGGCCCTAGGAAATCGTCCGTTTCGGTAGTGCTTTTTGCTTCTTGCTTTTGCCACCGAACACACCCTCGTGGGTTTCTTCCGACTAGATTCGTGCCTTGGTGTCGCGTACACACGGAAATGCGCGCTCGCGATACGCGTGTACAAATCGACGCTGTTTTTATCGAGACTCGCTATCCCTAACCCTTTCTCAAGATCACGCTCCCCACCATCGACCGGGTCCGTTCCTCCACCGCCAAATTCCGGGGCCTATCGAGTCTGGTGGGACAAGGCCGACTCGTCCCCTCGCTTCCCGATGCTGCCAACAATCGCATCGGCAGCGTCGTTGTCGCGAAAAACGTTCGAGCACGCCGCTATGCGATCGCGATGGTAACCTTATGTTCGATAGTTTCGAGGATGCGATTAAACATTTTCCACGGCCCCGCGTATAAAATACAATGGAACGACGTTAATCGTTTTAGGATTCGCTCGAGTTCGATGATCATTGGTATCCGATCGTACAATATTTTTCAACGCTTAAAAGCAACGCAGCTCGGCCGAGTTTATTGGAAAGTGCGCGGCAGTGGGTGAAATCCGAGTCGCGCATAAAATATCCGTTCCGCGGACACTCCCGAGTTATTTCCTTAATTAATAGGAAAAATGTAATCTGTTCGCTTGCTCGATTGATGTCCGGTTAAAAAAGAAGAAAAAAAACGGTCGTTCGCGTTCGCCTTCACGGTACATTATCCGAGCAACGAAGCGTCGCGTTCTGCTCAAAAAGCGAATCGTCGATAGCCGATATTTCTCATCCGACGCGCCGACAATGAACCGAAACACCGAGGCTTCCTGTTTCCGACCGAACGGCCAATCTATCGTCTCGCGATACGATTTATCGAAGATAATTTAAAAAAATACCGCGCGGCGGATTTTCGACTAAATGGCGCGCGAATCTTCTGCCGCGTTACAGAAACCGCTAATTGAACGCCGAAAAATCGACGGTGAAATATTATTGGTCGACGTTAACGACATTTTACCTCGCCGACGCGAAGTGCCGTCAACTCTGAAGCTATCGATAGGAACCGACCGGTTGCGGGTGGCAATTTCGAATCAACGAAAATAAAATTCACTGTGCCGACGCGGCGCGGCGAAGCGGCGGCGATGTTCGCGGTTTGGCACCGCAAAAATGAACGTCACGGCCGCCGTGTATTCGAGTAACGTGTAAACTGCGCGTTCTATCTTGGCCGAGGGAAAAAATTGAATCGTTTTGCCAAGTGGAAAGTTAATGAAACGGCCGCCGCGTTATTCGCGCACCCTGCGACCAAGATACAAGCTGCGGTTCCGACCAGATGCGGTCTGCCGTTAACAATGGCTTTCGATGCGGTAGATTAAATCGAACATCGCGATATCTCGACCGCCTACTCGTCTAATTAATTGTATTTCCTCCGGGCAACGGGTTCGCCGTCGTCGACGATCTCGTATTTGGCCGGCCCAAGTACCACCAAGTCGATTCAAAACCGTATTTTCCGTATACTCTACTCGTTGCCGTTTAGTTTCGCGTGAGCTTGGCTCCGCGATCTTCGAATTGCCACGATCCGGATGGAGATTTCGAGATAAGGAAATACGCGGCGCGCGGTTTGAAAAAGTCAGGAAAGACGATTCTGCGTTCAGAAATTGCATTGCGACGAGAGATTGTGAGAAACTGACTCGAAAATGTCTACAGTTTAGGCCTTAACCTTTTAGGTACGGCTGAATTCTGCGCGAGGCTATTTCTCTGGACGGCAGAGTCTGATACTGTATATTCTGTCTGTATATACAGGATGTCCCAAAAATGTCTCGCAATCCGAAAGTGGTAGGTTCATCAGGCCATTTGAAGTAACTTTTTCCTTCACAAAAATTTTTTCCGAGGCACCGTTAACGAGTTATTAACGAAAAACGGTGACCAATGAGAGACGAGCTCAGCTGGCGCGAGGCGATCGAGCCAATGAGCGGAACTGGGCTTCGCGCGCTGGTTGGCTGGGCCGCCTCGGGTCAGCCGTACTCGATTCTTATTGGTCACTGTTTTTCGTTAATAACTCGTTAACGGTGCCTCGGAGAAAATTTTTGTAAAGGAAGAAGTTGCTTCAAATGATCCGAGGAACCCGCCATTTCCGGATTGCGAGACATTTTTGGAACACCCTGTAGACTGTTGTAAATCGATGTGAAGACAAAAGAAGTGTGAAACAATGCATATGAAGACGATTATTTGGTTCAAACGAAAGAGTGAGCTACTAAAGCAAGCCACTATAGTGGCGCGTCGTCCAGAGAGGTGACATCCGCGAAAGCCACTATAGTGGCGTGCCGTTCTGAAAGATGACATTCGCGAAAGCCACTATAGTGGCGTGTCGTTCTAAAAGATGATATCCGCGGAAACCATTATAGTGACGCGTCGGGCCTAAAAGGTTAATACTGCGAGCAGATATTTGGTTACGATCCAGGAGCATCGGTGTACGCGTCGCATCATTTCGGATGGACTCCGGAAACCGGCCTCGCTCGTGAAAAATTCGATACGGCATTGGGCCGATTCGGTATTGGCCGACCGTGTCGGCATTCGGGTTTAAACGGTGGGTCATTGGACAGTGTGACCAAGGGTCGAAGGGCTCGGGAACAACATTATACCCGGGTGAATCGTCCTCGCTCGTCATCCGGTCGCGGGTGCGCTGCTCTGCTCTGCTCGGCTCGGCTCGGCTCGGCGCGACGAGGCGAGGCGTAACGAGGCAGAGGTGGCAAAGTAAATTACGATACGTCCCGTGTAATTATCGTCTTCGCGGGGGGACGCACGCCGGCCATTAAGGGCGCCGTTTAAATTGTGTTACTTTCTAACGAGCCATTGGGTGACGGCAGAACTTGCAATTACCGTAATTGAAGTTCGCGCGCGCGCGCGCGCCGAGCCGACGACCGACGACCGACGATCGGCGTGTACAACAAAACGGAAGAACGGACCTCGCGGAAGCGTTGTATCGCTGTACATACACGTATATACATATATGTGTGCACGGCTATGCGCGCGTATATCGATAGTCTGTCGCGGACGGTTCCGGAGAATGCAAATATTTTCGGACGGCAGCTGTTGCTCTCGAGCGTCGCTCATTACCCCAGCCATCGTTCCAGAATTTCCCTGGTTCATGCAAGGAACACCGGAAATTTCTCGGTTCTCGGCCGCGATCGTCGTTCTTCGGCGACCCCCGGCGGTGTTTCGACCTTCGACCGCGTTCGTTGCCGAAGATAGGTCAAGCGTTGGCCGAACTTGCAATTACACTAATTGCGCCGGTCGATGCCGTGCGACGGGACTCGCGACGGCCATTCTTTCACGGATACGAATGGGCCCCATCCACCCGACCCGGCGGCATCGCGATCCTACCTTTTCAACGGGCGCCGCGCCGGTGCCGCGCGCCGTTTCGTCGGTCGACGGCACGGTGGAAACTCGATTATCGAAACTAATCGAGCGTACGGATAATAGAAATTTCTAGACTACACGGCCGACGCGAGTCGACCAAGTTCGCAGCGAAACAACGAGAATATCGATTTTGAATTTCGGAGAAGGCGCAGGAGCGAGCGCGCGTCGCTGTATTATTAAACGAGCGGTCGCGCAGGAATTTTCTAGGACGCCAGCGGAGGAAAACGTTTCGTAGTCTCTCCCCGTTCACCTTTTTCTCGTCTCGGGCTCGTTCTCGCCACGGAAAAATATCGGGCGCGCGGTTGATGCTCGATAAGTGTACGAGGCGACAGGGTGTCCCCGGGCGGAGGGAGGCCGTTTTCTAATCGCCTTATCGCAAAGGCGATGCGTCAAGTGCCCCGTCCTCCCCACCCCCCCCCCCCCCGCGTGACCCGTTTACCACGCGCAAACATCACGCACGGAAAATGAAAGCGTCGGCGTCGGCGTCGGTGTCGGTACACGAGGGATGCATTAATTAAAAAGTGCCGGCCGTCTGTCTTTGCCTTTGAGCCAGACGGGTTCATTCGCGGGCCTCGCGTCTGCCTCGGCTGAATTTCGTCGGGAATTTTCCTTTGGCCGACGCTACGCCACCGAAACCTGCAATTTTTACAAAAATATACAACGTCGGGCCGATCTGACGGACCTTTTCTTCGCGCGTAATCATCGCCGGTGTGTCGCCGAAAATTCGAATCTGTTCCTCGCGCGTCTGGCAAACGCCGCTATCTATGTCCATACAAATATCGATATCGATATCGGAAGCGCGGTTGAAATTGGGCCGGGCTGCGTTAACTGCTCGGCGCGTTTTACCATATTCACCTTTTTCGATCGTTGTGTTACGAGCCGAGGGCCAGGCAGTTGGGTGGCCGGAGGTTGCATGCAATTGGGATTTTTGATAGGGGTGCGTAGACCAGCCGATGCTTATTTTGGTACGGGTGGCTACCTTCAAGGTAACGATAGTATCTGGAGAAATTGGTATTAGGCTGCCTCGTAACTTTGTAAGAAAGAGAAATAAAGATATACCTCGAGCGGTAAAGATATATCTTTGTGTGTTATACCAGCTACTGCTTCGAAATAGGAAATGGAAATAATCGAACTTGTAACCAAACAAAACTGGTAAAAGCTAATTTATTACGCGTTTTGGGTTTTTACAAATGTATGTAGGTGTTCGCAGACTCTATCGCGCTCTCAGCTTTTCGCACTGAGTCGGTGGGGGCCTCTGATTTGATATCTAATTACCTACTAGATTGTTCGAAGGAGAATTAAGACTCGATCTCACTAGAGTTTCCACGTCGACGAATGACTCGAAACTAGCCCGATTTCTGGTCGCGTTTGGGCCCTTTATATAGCCAGATTTTCTCTGGAAAAATGGTAGTGGGGGTGTTCCTATGTGGTCCGATTCCAGAAACGTTCGTCGTACCTTGGAGGTACTTGACTCGCGATATACAAATGAACCTCCGGCTGGCTGGCGCCAGCCTGGCGTATGCCTTGAGAAAGGAATATAAAAAATTCGTAGGAAAATTCTCCGTACGTTACAGTTGTAACGCCGCGCGGCTGCTTCGAGTAATTCGCTGTTCCAAAAGACGTCTATATCTCACGAATTACAATTACAATCGATCGAACGGAATGCCTCGACTTTATAAAGCTTTCGAGACGGTTAGCGCGGCAGTCGCAGCGTCGAACGTCGACGATTTCATTTAATTCCGCAAATCGGTAACTCGTTGCGGGAATACAGAGGAGCACGGGAAACCGTGTGCAAACCGTGCGCGGGTCGGGCAAGGGTAAATCGATCGGCGGTTCTTATTCTTTAAAATGGCTTCTGCTCTTCCGCGGAGCGGAGGTAATAAGAAGCAGCCGCGAGGATCGGGGACAAGATTTAAAGCGAGCGAATCGTTGCCGTATAAAATGGTTTCCAAATATACTGCCGGGAGCGTGGCCGACGCGACGCGACGAGCCGGGCTCCAATAACAATATACTTCCGGCTTTATCAACGCTATTTGTCTTCCAATTGAAAAGCCCGAATGAATTCAGAAAGGGCGGGCACCCTTAAGTCGAGAGGAGACCCGAACGACCGAGCGAACGATTTCTGCCGCGAGCCCCTACGGGGCGAAACGTTCTTTCCCGTTTCCCCCCCTTCTTTTCTCTCTCTCTCTCTCTCTCTCTCTCTCTCTCTATCTCTCTATCTCTCTATCTCCCGGTTCCTCTTCCGCCTCGATTTACGAGCACGAACAGAGACGCTCCGCGCCGCGTCGTTCCTCGGATTTATCTTCCGGAGAGTTCTCGCCAGCGCCGCGGATTAAACAGGCCAAAGAAAGCAACCGATATCGGCGAGAACACGGCCACGGGAAAATTCATTTTTCACCGCGCGCCGCGAACCGCGAGCGAAACGAACGCGCGCGATCCGTCTTTGGGGACGCCCGAGCGCGCGAAACATACGAATAAATGCTCCGGTCCGCTGGATAAATTGCGTATGAATGCAATTCCGGGGTCATTTTTCCCCGGGCGGAGGCCGAGGCCGCTTCGAGCCGCGCGCCGTATAAACACGCTCCGGCAAATGGCTCGGAACGGTTCGAAAGCCGGTCCAAGATCGATGCCGCGGCTCGATCTTTCCCGGGAACTGCTCAAATCTGTGTCACCGATCCGTTTTTCATCCGCGCGCGTTATTCCCAGCGAAAATTCACCCACGCTTCCGTACCGGCTCTCCTTTTCCATTCGCGATTACCTTTCCCTCGAACGCGATTACCGCAACCCCCGCCGAAACTCCAACTTCTCCGGGCGATGAATTCGAAACTTGACGCGTTTCCGCGTCGGGATGTCGTTAGCCGATTTTCGATAAACCGGATTGTTTTCGATTTTGCTGGGCAAGCGAAACGCCGCTTCGAAATGCCACGTTAAAATCCGACGCGTGCGCCTTGCGAGCTGCGAAGCGAGCCGTTCAAGGGCAGCGGAAACGATCTCTCGGGAAGAAATCCGACGTTGCTCCTTGTTAGAGACGAACACGACGCGACGCTGCTCGATGCGAGTACAGAATGGAGCTGTTCCCGATGATTTCCAGAGCGTCCCATAATTTGCTCGACGGCACCGGGGCAGAACCGAATCCTTCTCGCCCTGCCGGGATCTTAGCTCGAACTCGAAACCCCTCGGATCCCCGTTCTCGGACGCTTAAGCGAGTCTCTCTCGGTCCATTTAGCATTCTGATTTCCGGCAAGTTTTACGAGGCCACCCCATCCGCGGGGAAATTGAAACGCGATTGAAAAAGTTCGCCGACGCGACGCGGCGCGACGCGACGCCCAACCAATTTCTTCGCCAGTGATTCCGCTCGTCGTTTCGGCTTTTCTAATTGAACCGTCCGCGCGGGCCGACGCGTCGCCTCGCGTCGCCTCGCGTCGCGACGCCGCTGTTTCCGACGCGAACAAAACCAGAAGCACCGGCGAGACAGCTACGCGAACTGCGACGCGGCCGTTCGTTGTCAGTTGCCAGTCGTCGGCCGTCGGTTGTCAGCCGCCATCGTCGCGTGTCGTTTCCTCGCGGACGCGGTTCTCTAATTAGACAGCCCTCGGCTTTGACGTCGTTCGTAAAACAACGGCTGTCGGAACTTCTTTTTATGCATCCGAACTGTTGGCCCGGCTCGTTGGCCCAAATAACCCGGCGGATAACAATGGAGCACCCTCGCCGCGCTCTCGCGAGACCGAAACGAGTCGCCGAATCGCTTCGACGACGAGAGGCTTTTTCCCGTTTGCATTTTTCTTCAAGGAACGCAGCTACGAACCTAGGCTTTTTTCGTCGAACTGAAATCGTCCGCGTTACTCGCGGAAGACGGTTGCTTTCTAGTAAGACGCTAAAACTAGAACATTTCTATCGTTTTGTAACGTACGGAGAATCTTCCCACGAATTTTTTATATTCCTTTCTCAAGGCATACGCGCCAGGCTGGCGCCAGCCAGTCAGGGGTACATTTGAATATCGCGAGTCAAGTATCTCCAAGGGGTACGACGACGAACGTTTCTGGAATCGGACCACATAGGAACACCCCCACTACCATTTTTCCAGAGAAAATCTGGCTATATAAAGGGCCCAAACGCGACCAGAAATCGGGCTAGTTTCGAGTAATTCGTCGACATGGAAACTCTAGTGAGATCGAGTCTTAATTCTTCTTCGAACAATCTAGTAGGTGATTAGATATCAAATCAGAGGCCCCCACCGACTCAGTGCGAAAAGCTGAGAGCGCGATAGAGACCGCGAACACTTAGATACATTTGTAAAAAATCAAAACGCGCAATAAACTAGCTTTTACCAGTTTTCTTTGGTTACAAGTTCAATTATTTCCATTAACTATTTCGAAACAGTAGTTACAAAGATATATCTTTACCAATACCAATTTCTCCAAATACTATCCTTACCTTAAAGGTAGCCACCCGTGCCGAAATAAGCATCGGCTGGTCTACGCACCCCTATCAAAAATCCCAATTGCATGTAACCTCCGGCCACCCAACTGCCTGGCCCTCGGCTCGTAACAATTTGGTGCTCGTTTCTCCGATAAGTACAATTTTGATAAAGCTACTCGAGCCGAAATCTATTATTCTAATGTACTGAATTAATAATCGTTTCTGCACTGTATTACGTTCTCCGTGGAGAAGCAGAGCCGTGGTATCGACTGAAACGAGAGAGACAGACAGACAGACAGACAGACAGAGAGAGTGAGAGAGAGAGAGAGAGAGAGCGAGAGATCCGGGTTCATGGAACAGTGACTCGATTCCCCGATCTTCATCCCCTAATATTAGGGAGATAATTGAAGCGGAGTAACGGAGCAGTCGGACTTTTTGTCGAGCTCGACGTCGCAATTAGTGTTAGCCTTCCAACGTTTCGGTCGTCCGTCAAATTACAGGGCGAAGGAATCCGACGGGCCGACAGAGATGGAAACTGGGTTAGGTCCGATTCGCGCAACCCTGTTTCAGTCCGGCGATCGGCGACGATCATTTATTCAACGGCCGGCAAAACATTCCGGACCCGTGAACAATTCGATCGAATCCGCGGACACGTTTTCGGTTCCGTTTCCATGAACTATTTCGGGCCGGCTTCGAAGAACTCCCGGCATGTCGCGCGTCCGAACCGAATTTCCAACGCGGCCGAATCATTGTTAATTAAACGCGCACGCAAACACCCCGTGACTCGCGTTCGCGCGTCCCGAAAATTTGCCCGAAGGCTTCGGGATCTCGTAACCGTAGCAAGGCGGATCGAAACGATTTTTATTCGGCGACGAGAACGGGACGCGACGCGGTTCGTCGCGCATCGTGACGAAGCGATCGATCGAAGCTACTCGTCCGTATCGATCCGTCTTATTAACGGGTGTCGTCGCGCGTCGCGTCGAACAATCGTCTCGATAAGCTGCGGACAATGAGCGACCAGCGACGAGCGGCCTGCTCCGTCGAGGCGGTTGCGTTGGCCGGAAACTCGGGACTCGGACGGAACCCGCATCGTCCCATTATCTTCGCAGGCGGTGCCGCGCGCGATAAACCATTCCCGCTCCTCTCGCACCCCGGGCTGTTCTCCCCATCCCCTGGACGTTTCCTTTTCCAAATATGTACATCCGTCTCTTGGAAAAAATCAGCCGTTCTCACGCTCTGCTCCTATTTCCGGAGAAGGGACGCGCTGTCAACGATTTCCGTCGCCGAGGTCTCGGGATCGAATATCGCTCGGCCAGCTCCCAGGTTTGCTTGGCCTACTGCTCCATTTTCGGACAAAATAACAAACGATCGGAGAAACGTTCCTATTTCACGGTAAAGAAAGCTTCGACCGAATCTTTCTAAATCTGTGCCGGTCGAACGGTATCGAGACGACGGGAATAAACGACGACGGCGCGAGGAAGGGCAAGGGTCCGACGAAGAACCGTTCGGCTTCTGTTCCATTTCTGAACGGACCGTCCTCTTTCACCGAGTGCCAGAACATTAATGAGAATCACTGCGCGTTTCCCGCTGAAAAGGTAGAATAAAAGTGAACGGGCAACGCTTCCGGGCACGACGCTGACTCGTTTGGGCCAGCTACCTGTCGTATTTATGCCAGAGAGACGAGACCGGACTTGCGCGGACAAAGCGGTCCACCGGAAAACGAATCTACCTTGTCGGGTGTCCACGGACAGAAATTATGTGGAAATCCGACGGTAATAATTAGACCGCGGATCTCGTACGGTTACGACAGAAGCTGATAAACCGCGCGCAAATCCGCGAGGACGTCGAAAGAATGCCCCTAGTGGCTGTCTTTATTTCGACGCGAAGGTCCACAGTTTATAACAGCGTATAACTTTTGAGTTAATGGTTTCGACAAAGTCTACGGGAATATCCGCGAAACAACCGAACATCTCCGGACCGCTGAAGCAAAAATTAGGCAAACTACACTGTCCGACACTATTTTTGATTTCCTATAGCCACTATGAAATTCTTGTAGAGCTTCACTTCTCGATCAAGGATCCGAAAACCGAAATGCTCCATCACCCTCAGTTTTCGAGAAAAAACGAGTGTTTGTAAAACCCCAAAATTTTCGACAAAAATGAGGTATTGCATGAAAAGTAAAAACGTTAGAAAGTTCTAATCGGTGTTAAAAGATAGAGGAGAGTTTCCGCAATGTAGTGGCATGCAATTTATTAATTGTTTTCGGTCCTAAATAGCAATAAATTAATGTCAAAGTTTAGAAAATTGTCGACGTGCGCAGTTTCTGCGCAATATTTTAGTACTTTTACGAAAAGTTGTTTCTCCTGCACAAAAACTCTACTCAGAATCGGATTCTGCAGACATTTCTGAAGAAGAAACGGCCCGGTAAAAGTGTCGGAACGATATACACATTTCAAGTAGATCGAGAAAATGTTCGACGGCAACATGTACACGACGTTTTGCCGTCATATCCTTCGCAGCTCGCTTCTCTCTGTCCGACAGGGCCGCAGCTATGCGTAATCAACACCGATGGAGGGATCCAATGGGGCATCCACTTTTCGTAAATAATATTTGAATATTGTTTAGTACTCCAATGTTCTGTTTTTTTTTATATATTTCTATGGATAATAATCATCAAACTGTGATATATTTCACACAAAAAATCACACCAGAGTATTTGCAGTGGGTAACGAAAATATATTCTAACACTAGCATAATTTTGACTTCTACGCCATATAATTAAATAAATATTTAAATATATATTTAACAATATGTTTCAAGAAGTTTAACGTTTTTAAAATGATTATTTATTCATGATCGTATTATCGTTATAATTGAAATGATAACTGTATACATGATATACTTGTAATTCGAACAAATTCAGAATAAAATGAATATTTTCGTTCATTATTTTTCTTTTATTACTTCTCCATTTGAAAATTAATAATCTTACTTCTATATTCCTAAAACCATGTTTTTCGAATTTTTTAATTTTTGATTCATAGTTTGGTGATTATTATCCACAGAAATATGTGAAAGAAGACAGCACATTGAAGTACTAAAAAAATTCAAAGTAGCATGCCCCACACGCTAAGTGGGTACCCCATTGGATCCCTCCATCGGTGTTGATTACGCATAGCTTCGGCCCTGTCGGGCAGAGAGAAGTGAGCAGCGAAGCACATGGCGCCAAAACATCGTGTACATGTTGCCGACGAACATTTTCTCGGCCTACTCAAAATGTACATCGTTCCGACACTTCTATCGGGCCGTTTCTTCTTCAGAAATGTCTACAGAATCCGATCCTGGGTAGAGTTTTCGGGCTGAACAAAGAACTTTTCGTAAAAGTACAAAAATATTGCGGAGAACCTGCGCACATCGACACTTTTTTAAACTTTGACATTGATTTATAGTTATTTAGGACCCAAAACAATTAATAAATTGTATGCCACTATATTCGGAAAACTTTCCTCTATCTTTTAACACCGATTAGAACTTTCTAGCGTTTGTACTTTTCATGCAATATCTCATTTTTGTCAAAAAATATTTTAGATTTTTACAAAAGTTCGTTTTTCTCAAAAACTGAGGGTGATGGAGCAATTCGGTTTTCGGATTCTTGTTCGGGGAGTGAAACTCTACAAGAATTTCATAGTGGCTATAGGAAATCAGAGAAAAAGTTTGATTTTGTCGGACAGTGCAATTGATCGACGAAATTAAACGATTCGCTCCTGCTGTTCGATTCGTCCGATCGAGTTCCGATTAATCGAGGCAACGGATTGCCAGGAAGCAGCCGCGGTTCGTAAAAATGGATTCATGAAAGTTTCACTCCGCGTAAACGTCCGCGGCGCATTTCAGATTCAGCAGGTCCGGTTGTTACCGCGCGAGACACGCGCTTTAAAAATGTATCCATACGTCGCTTGTCAGCCGGATAGAATATAGAACGTTCTCGTTTTATATTTTAAGTTGGCCGCGCGCGGAGTTGGCCAGTTGTTGTAAAAATAAAATGAGCGCAGAAATGAGTTTTTAATGTTCGGAACGGCTCGTGCTGCGCTAACTTCGTAAGCACTCGCGCGAGCTTTTTGCTAGCCTATCTACGTAGAGAAGGGTCGCCGCGTCGCGTCCGCGCTCGCGCCCGCTAGACGATGTATTCATGGCGCTCCCTGAAATCTGGCTATGACTTCGAGTACGAGTAATTCACCGAATAGTTTCCCTCGCTCCGCTACCTTTATGGATCATGCGTCTGCGGGTCCTGGACCGAGGCGGGAGGCGCGAAGAAGAGGGTTGCGAACTTCGAATACCGTTCTTACCGAACCAAAGTTCTCGGGAACAGAGAAACGTTAATGAATCCACGCTCAAAGGACTCCGACAAAGTCTTCCCGTCGATGATTCTCCTTTAGAATGTATATAGTTATGTTATGCGTTACGCTGTAGACCGTAGGCTAGAAATGGAACGCGTTTCTCGAACGGTCTTGCGGAAACGCGAAAAGAAGTCGTCGAACCGCAGCCTCCGATCGAATAGAAAATTTATAAAATATAATATCGAAACGCGTCGTAAGTCGATGAAAAAAGGCGAGCGATCGCGAATGCCGTTGGGCAAACAGTTTTGTTTCCCCGATGTACAGCGACAACAGGATATTAGCAGCGAGAGCGAGCAAAGCTCCTGGAGCCGAGCTATATTTTCTAGGACGCCCCAATATGTCATCGATCGATACCCTACGCTTCAGGCGGATACGGCCTGAAATTCGAGATTTTGCCGATCACGATACCGGTTAATCCACGGAAAGCGATATCGTTAATTTCGAACGACGAGGGAATTCCCGTCGATCGCAAAACGAGCCCCGAATCGAATTTTCCAAAGGAAATTTCTTCTTCGGGAATGAAGCGCGCCGTCGGCGTGCATCTCGTCGTTCGTTGCGTATAAAGTAGGAGCACGCGGCTCGATATTCGCGAGACATTTAACTTCGATCTTAATATCCCGCAAGATTCGTTGCATTCGACGAAGCAACGCGAAGAGTCGCGTCGCGCGCGAAACAAACGCTGTCAGCGAACGTGCTAAAAACTCGGGGCGGAATCGACGCTCGCGAGGCGTTTACAGTTTTTGAATAAAACATAAGTGTCCCGGCAGATATACAAACTGCGGTAAAATGCACGATGCGATCGCGAGAGGCGCGGCGCCGTGCGAATCTATATTTCGAAATAAAGTGGAGCGGCGCTCTTTCCTCGCGAATCAGGAAATTTCCTCGAAACCGGCGCGGCGTCCCGTTTTCGCGATAATCACCGAGCGATTCCGTTAAAAATAGGTCGAGCGAAAGGCGGAACGGAGGAATTAAAGATACGCGACGCGCGCCGTTCCGAGCGCATTTTAACGCATGTAACGCATCCTCGGTCTCGGCTGCCGCCTCGGGGCGACTCGTCGCGAGTTCGCCAAATTTCCTATGCATTTATGCACCGCCTCGATAATTCTTGGTTACTCCTGAAGGTATTTGCGGGCTAAAGTAATCAACGGTAAATTAACTCGAACGCGCGTCGTCGTCGCGCCAGCGGCTGCATAAAGCGAACGGATTGTGCTAACGGCCCCGATATCGTATGCATCGCGTAAGCACGTTGCGTAGCAGGGCAACGAGAAACAGAGGGGAGAACGGCGGAGGAAGAATCCTCCAAAAAACGGGGACCGAACGTCTCCGAGAAAAATCAATTTCGAAAATTCGTTCGGCAGCCGCGCGCTGCATCGACAATGCGCCCTGATTCCACGGATTTTGGCATACGTTCGTTGCCCCTCGTGTTTGTAGTTCTAATTTACGCCCGGCCCGACCCGTTCGTGGACGGGGAAATATGCATCGGAAAAATGAGGATTTCCGAGCGAACAACACCATCGAACGTTTCGAAGTCGAAGGGACCGTGCGATTCTTATTTCAGCCGTTTATTTTGAAAGTGGCATAAGTCACTTTTTCAAAAAAATCGAGTTAATGGTAACACTAATTACAATTGAACGGTATCTTTTCATTTTTAAAAAATTTGCAATCAACAAATTGAGAACTATTGAGATTTGTTCGAGAGAAGTTTTACTAATTAACGGTATGACAAACATGTTTATTTTGAAAGTGGCGTAAGTCGCTGTACTCGGGAAATTAATTGCAGGGCTTAGTGTAAAAGAAATAGAAACGTGTGATAAGTGTGTGTGAAGTATTGTTTTGAATTATTTTCAGTATTTTTAAAAAAGTTGTGATCACTGGACTTATTTTTATAAGTGCGAAGGAATAGTGCAGTTTTGTAAATTATATTATAGTGATGTGGTGACTACCTCCAGACCCGCCGCAGATGGCTATAAAATGTTTTATAAACTAACTTTAGATGAAAAAGATGAATTTCTAACTTCGGATTTGTTACCAAAAAGAGGAAGACCTAGGCGTTATTCACAAATAGAAATGGATCCGTTATACGCTGGATCTCTTCCTGTTTCTTCAACAAAATACAAAGACATGATGGACTTGCTTAATTATATACCCCCAATATACCACAGTTATTTTAAAAATTTGAAAAAAAAACACGATCTCCGAGGACTTAATCACTCCTATCGATGACGAAAATTAAATTGAACTGATGTATTTTCATATAAATTACTTATACTTATGTTTCAAAATGTACTAATAATTTTTGTATTTTATGAATATTAAAATAAAAAATACTTAAATCAAACCTTTATATTAAATATGTTCATGGTATAAATTATTATTATATATGTAATTTATTCAACAATTTTAGTAAATCAATGTCCTTTCAAAACATCACTTCCGTAAAATACGTCGGACAAAATTAATATATGTCAGTCATTTTTCGAAACTATTTATTTTGAAAGTGGCTTGAGTCACTTTACCGTAATGAAAAGTGGTGATTTTTTAATGTTTATACGAAATTATTTATACTGAGAAAAATATCAGTATTCTGAGATAACAAATACAAGTAAATCTTCTCGAAAGTTAGCATCCATATTTTTAAACGTGTTAAAACGCAAACCTTTATATATATCGACTTCAAAACAAAGTGACTTATGCCACTTTCAAAATAAACGGCTCATTTCGGTTCGAACAAACATTTTTCGTCGTAAGGAATAAACGGCAACGACGTTCGACTAGATCAGCGAAGATCGACGAATTCGCCGTCGGTGCCGTCTTTATCTCGCGGAACATGGGAGCGGAAGAAACTCGTGCCGCGGAAAGCATCGGCTTCCGGCTGGCACGGGAACGTTTAATCCGGGAATGCGCTCCGCCTCGGGAATCCTAAGAGATCCTAATCGAACCGGGGCGCGGGGGTCCCGTTCGCCGGATAATCGAAAGGCCGGCCAGCCTGGAGTGGATAAACATTTGTTTGCCGGGCGTTCGATAAATTGGCCGAAACTTTGCTCTCCGTCGCGTTTTATTAACGCGACCGAGGATTTATCGTCGGGCGCGACCGGCGAATGAAATCGCCTAGTCGCCTAGTCGCGTACAGCGGACAACGAAGCTGCCGCCCATTTCCCGACACTCTTTTTTCCCGTCCCCCCCTCTCTCTCTCTCTCTCTCTTTTCTCTCTCTCTCTCTCTCTCTCTCTTCTCTCTTTCTCTTCATCGCGTCCCATCGAATCGGCTCGCGAAACGACGAAACTATGAAATTGTAAAATATTAACGCGGCTCCGAGTGCCGCGAAACACCCTGCGGATCGACCGTTTCAATGTTCCCGCGACATATAAATATCGCAATTTTCCTGGTCCCGCTTCGTCCCCCCGTTCGTCCCGCTCCCGTTCCCGGATCTGGCCGGCGATAAATCAGCCGCAGATCACTTAAACGCGCTTTTATTCGCCGTCGGAAGGAGACGAAAAATACGGCCGATCCGCGACCGTAATTGAAACGTCGATCGATCGGGTATCGCGCGACGCGACGTTTCTATTAACTCCTCGATGACTGTTTGTTTCAGATGAGACGCGGAGTCCAGCTCGGGCCTCTTCGCCTCTTGCTGCCGGTGCTGGTGTCGATCGCCTCGACCTGCGTCCTACCTGCCGCCGGCCATAAGGTGAGCCGGCCATAATTCTCGCGGAACAAAGTCCGAACGCCTCGCGCGATTTCATCGCGTTTCCGAGATATCAGTCCGCGAGATCGCGGAACTCGCGAACGCGACCGCGCCGGCCGAGACACGGAAGCGTTCCTAAAACAGCGCGCGAGACGCAACGAGCCGAGCGAAAGCCCTGAAAACGGTGGAAATCCAGGAAAATAAATCCGTTCCACGGCTGCCTGTCTACCCGCGCCCCTCGCCTATCTGCTCGTCTACCTGCAACGCCCGCCTGCTCGTCCGCCGAGGAAACGCACAATATTTCTGTAGACAGATTTATGGATCAACCAGGTGCACCGCGTGAAATCCTTTTTCCTCGCGCGTTCTCGGGCTTTTTTGCTCTTCGTAAAGAGCGCCGAGCCATCGACGCCCGAGCCGCGGATGGACGGGGACGGAAAGACGCGAGACGATGGCAAGAAACTGCGAGCGAGAAGTAGTTGGTTCGGAAGAGAGAGAGTGGCTGGGTTTGCTTCGAGAAACTCGGGAATCCCGAAAAACTGACGATAAACAAAGACTTCCCGTCCCGGGGAGGAACCGTGGACCGGGGATCGCGGCGAGAACCGTGATACATCTCGCGGGGAAGCTGAATCTTTTTATTTAAGTAATACACCGGGGACCGAAGACGATCCTCGACGTTCGACGGTTCGTAACTTTTCGCTTTTATTGCTCGGCAAAATCTTTTTCTTCGACGTTAAGGCACGCGCTACGATCTTAACGCTGAATCTGCCGCGTCGCTCGCAATCGCCCGTTTCACGTTTTTTCCAAATCGTTGAGATCTCTTTCGTAGGAAGAGATCGAACGAATACCTCGGCTGGAGCATGCACGTAGCTGGAAAAAAAGTATTTTGTCGGACAAATAAAAGCAACAAACTATCCGTTTGCGCACACGTTCTTCCGAGCGATGCGAGCCATATGCACGGTTTAGAATGCGCGAATTAGAATCTTTCGAGCTTTACCGAAACCGAAACGAGTAGGACGAGCGTCGCGAAACGTTCGCGAAATAGAAAATGTTACGATCGCGTGGCATCGCATCGGCTATTTAACCCTTTGACTACTGTTGGCGCCTATTGGCGTCCGAAACATGTTGGTTTCCCGGTCCTATTTTTTCATTTATTCGATTTAGCGATATAGAACACATTTATATTATATAACTATGTATCTGGAAGAAATTTAACATTTCGTAAATTTCATTTAAATTTAATAAAACAAATATTAAGAAAATACAGCTTAAATGAAACTAATGGATATAAATTAAAAGGTAAAGATACTAACAATGAACCTTTTCGTTTGACACAAAAGCATTTTCCGTCTCCATATGAAAGCAATACAGCAATTCGGAAAAGTGCAAGACGTAAATGTGTAGTGTGTGTAAAAAATGATAAGAGAAAGGATACACATTACGAATGCAAAAAATGTAATGTAGGATTATGTATTCATCCATGTTTTGAAATGTATCACACGTTATTATATTACTAAATTTGATTATTAAATATTGTAAGAAAAGCTTAAAATTAATGTTCACTTCAAGTAATATTAATTTAATGTAATAAAATTCAGTATTTTGAATATTTTAATACACTTCCTCAGAAATGCATGTCTAACGAAAAACTTCGCCGTAGCCAGTGGACGTCCCGAGTGAATTCGTACCGTACCGTACGGCCGGTGCGTGCCAAAGTCTGCCGTAGCCAAAGGGTTAAGCACGTACAGCCGGATACAGTAAAAATGTTTGCGGGTTATCGATGGTCTACGAGCACCGCTCGACGCTCGACGGTTAACGCTCGACGCGCTTAACGCCACGAAATTAAACGCGTTCGATCATTTTTCAATTATTCATGCGACCGACATAATCTGGACGCGATCGCAATGTTTGCGGAGGAAGGATGATCAAGAGGGATGCTTGACCGCGCCACGGACCACTTAACCGGGTGAAAACGATACGATCGATCCGCTTCGGCGAGCCAGCGACGTTTTTCTCGGCGCGGTTTTCGTTTCGGGGACGGATCCGTGAATAAAATCCGGCTCGACGTTCCATTAGCCCCCTCGGAACGATAAGCAACGAGGCGCGGCGCATCCGAAATGCGCGTTACACGGCCGCGGCCGCGATCGCATGGCCGACACAATGGAAATATCACAAAGGACGTCGGAAGAATTGTTGCGGACGTTGTCGAGAGCATCCCTGTAACCCGTCGCATCGGCGCAGCCCGACGATGTTCGCTCGGCAACCGCCCCGTCGCGAGCAAGAAACGGCATAACCGGTTCCTTCGAATGGATTATGCCCGCACGGCGACCCACTTGCCGCTTCGCTAATAATCGATCAAACTCAAATACGATTTGCTAAAATGCCGCGTATTTTCTATTAGCCGGCGTTATTCGGAACGTGACCCAGAAGCCGGAATAAATGCCGCGTGCACGATACGCCGCACCTAAGAATTATGCCGCGAGTTGAAAGGTTTTCAACCCTTCCGACCCGAAGCGACGAAGAGCTAACGCGATTCTAACGCTTCGAGTCCGAGTCGCCGAGACGAAACTACGATTTCCCGACCAGCAATAATTTATCCCACGACTCGGCACGTTGCCTTCGCGATTTATAGAAACGATACTTTTGCGCATCTCCTTTTTTCGTAACGTTGCAGGAATTCGTTCGGCGAATTTTTGTCGAAATTGTAACGTACGGAGAATCTTTTTATATTCCTTTCTGAAGGCATACGCCAGGCTGGCGCCAGCCATTTGTCCAGGGAAAATCTGGCTACATAAAGGGCCCAAACGCGACCAGAAATCGGGCTAGTTTCGAGTCATTCGTCGATGTGGAAACTCTAGTGAGATCGAGTCTTAATTCTCCTTCGAATAATCTAGTAGGTACTTACATATCAAATCAGAGGCCCCCACCGACTCAGTGCGAAAAGCTGAGAGTGCGATAGAGTCCGCGAACACTTAGATACATTTGTAAAAAATCAAAACGCGCAATAAACTAGCTTTTACCAGTTTTCTTTGGTTACAAGTTCAATTATTTCCATTTCCTATTTCGAAGCAGTAGTTGGTATAACCCACAAAGATATATCTTTACCGCTCGAGGTATATCTACTACTGTGATCAAAAAGTAAGGTGAAATTGTCATTTAAAACTCCCGGACATTAGGAAGGCAGGCAATTGTTTTTTTCCTAGGTTGGTAGGACTGTCTATAACAATTGCCAAGCGTCTGTTTGTTAAAAGGTTTAATTATCTCCGAGTTACATGTGTTTTAGTAAACGACCAAAAGTGAATTTTTTGATTTTTACAATGGGTGATTTTGTTGAGCAAAGAACTTGCATCAAATTTTGTTTGCGGAACGAATATTCTTGTGCGGACACGTTGAAAATGTTGCGGAAGGCCTTTGGTGATCAAACTATGGCACAAAAAAGCGTTTATAAGTGGTACAACGAGTTCAAAGCGGGCCGAGAACGCGTTGAAGACGAACCGCGCTCTGGACGACCATCAACGTCTACCGACGAGGGCCACGTCCAAAAAATCGAAGATTTGGTGCTTGAAAATCGTCGATTGACAATAAGAGACCTCGCTGATAGTGTTGGAATATCATTTGGTTCAGCCCAAACCATTTTGAAGGATGTTTTGTGTCTCAAACGCGTCAAGTCTCGATTGGTGCCAAAATCGCTCAATTTGTTGGAAAAAAAGCGTCGCGTTGATGTGTGTGAAACTTTGCTGTCTGACTATCAGCACCACTTGAAATGCATCATTACTGGAGACGAGACTTGGATTTACGCATACGACCCTGAAACAACCGACCAATCCAGCGAATATCGTGCAAAAGGTGAAGCAAGACCGAAAAGACCACGGCAAAGTCGATCGAAAATCAAGGTTATGTTGACAGTTTTCTTTGATTATCGTGGTATGGTGCACTATGAATTCCTTCCGCCGGGACAAACTGTCAACAAAGAATATTATTTGAGCGGTATGCGTCGTTTGCGTGAAGTTATTCGCCTGAAACGGCCGGAATTATGGGCGAACAACTCCTGGTTCCTTCATCCCGATAATGCACCATGTCATACTGCATTGGTTCTTCGCGAATTTTTTGCCAAGAACTCGACTCATATCGTTCCGCAACCACCGTATTCGCCTGATTTGGCACCATGCGATTTCTGGCTATTCAACAAACTCAAAAGGCCAATGCGGGGGCGCCGTTTTGACACGATTGAGGAGATAAAAACCGAATCGAAAAAGGTCTTGAAGGCTATACCGGAAAAGGACTATTCCTACTGTTTCGAGGACTGGAAAAAGCGTTGGAAACAGTGCGTTTTATCGGGCGGGGATTACTTTGAAGGAGATGAAATTGATTTGGAAGAATAAATAAAGAATTTACATTTTCTAAACAAATTCACCTTACTTTTTGATCACAGTAGTATATTTCTCTTTCTTACAAAGTTACGAGGCCACCCGTGCCGAAATAAGCATCGGCTGGTCTACGCACCCTATCCTAACCTTAACCTTTTAGGTACGGCTGAATTCTGTGCGAGGCTATTTCTCTGGACGACAGAGTCTGATGTGTACTGTACAGAGTCTGATACTGTATATACAGGGTGTCCCAAAAATGTCTCACAATCCGAAAGTGGCGGGTTCCTCGGGTCATTTGAAGCAACTTTCTCCTTTACAAAAATTTTCTCCGAGGTACCGTTAACGAGATATTAACGAAAAACAGTGACCAATGAGAGGCGACCTCAGCTGGCGCGAGGCGATCGAGCCAATGAGCGGAACTGGGCTTCGCTCACTGGTTGGCTGGGCCGCCTCGCGTCAGCCGTACTCGATTCTTATTGGTCACCGTTTTTCGTTAATAACTCGTTAACAGTGCCTCGGAGAAAATTTTTGTAAAGGAAGAGGTTGCTTCAAATGATCCGAGGAACCCTCCACTTCCGGATTCCGAGACATTTTTAGGACACCCTGTAGACTGTTGTAAATAGATGTGAAGACAAAAGAAATGTGAAACAATGCATATGAAGACGATTATTTGGTTCAAACGATGAGCGAGCTACTAGAGCAAGCCACTATAGTGGCGCGTCGTGTCTAAAAGGTTAAAGGTAGCCACCCGTGCCGAAATAAGCATCGGCTGGTCCACGCACCCCTATCAAAAATCCCAATTGCATGCAACCTCCGGTCACCCAACCTGCCTGGCCCTCGGCTCGTAACAAAATTATAACTTACAAGCACAGAAACATCGGCGAACCGTCTTCGAACATCGGGTGATAATCGTGCCAACTTTCGAAACGTAACATCCGAAGCGGTTGTTTCAACGAAATTCCGAAAAGTTGCCTCGCGAAGCTCTGAACGCGCGAACTATGCAAAACTTTCGACAACGTTGCCTACATGGGTGGATACGTTCGATTATGCGGCGCGAACATTAATCCGAGCAAAAAGAGTCGAGGTGATAACACAGAGGCACCGAACGCAGAGCCGCGTTAAATGAAGTGAATCGAACGGTGACCGGAGATAGGGCAGAACGGCGACGAAGCGTTTGCCGAGCGCACTTTTATATTTTACATCTGGCTCGTTCGATCGTGCATTTTCCAATAAGCACCAATTTAGATTCAACCCTTGGCAACGACGCGAACGAGGCCTCCGGTCAGCCACCGTGCAGCAGCGTAACCGGAGATCGAGGATCAGCGGTTCGAACTCGAATTTCTGCAGCATCGCGACGACAAAACATTCCGAAAAATCGGTCTTAGAATCGGCAGAAACTCGCGGTGGAAACCGCGATCCCGGAATCAGCGTGGAAAATCAGCGACGATCCGATGCTCCGTGATCGTTGCTCGAGCGCGTATGCTAGTCGTTCCGCTAATGTTGACCGAAAGTGTTTGTTCTGATGCATGTGGCAGCGCTACGCCACGCCGCACCGCGCCGCACCGCGCGCCACTTGTCCCGTGGATCGCGTAACGCTGTGTGGTCCAACATAATTGTTGGCGTGCCAGAATTTGCCGAGCACATAGGTAGCTGGATCGTTGCCGGTGTAGCGCGGGTACCGGTACCGATGCCGGTGTTTGTCCTCCGTTGCAGCTCCCCGTCTCCGTCCCCGTCCGCATCTCCCTGGATCGTCGGATGCGAGGATAATTCGCCGCGGCCCGATGCGGATTCGATTGCTCGACGTCCATGATAAACGTAAATGCAAACAACCCTCGACGACGGAATTCGAGCCCGTGGTGGCCGAACTAATCTCCATACGAGCTTGCTCTTCCGATTTCGATGCGAGGATCTTCCAGGAACTTTCCAAGGGAGACCGGAATCGTCTATAATCCTCGCGCGGCAAGAAGACACCTTTGCGTTTCCATTCCCCCTCTTTCCAGCTGCCCCACCGCCGCAGCCAACGGTCGCTGTTGGCCGAAAAATTATGACGATAGCTGCGGCGGTGGGGCAGCTGGGAAGAGGGGGAACGCGAACGCAAAGGTGTCTCCTTGCCGCGCGAGGACTATAAATTCGGCGCGGTCGCTCGACTAAACGGGACGTTCCAGAATAATTAATTGGCCCTGTTAGTTTCGAGTCGCGGTCTTTAACGAACGTAAGGCGCTCTCCTCTCCGCCGCGTACGTTTTGCCAGCTCGCAGAAGTTAACGGGCCGACTGCATTAAGAAGCAAAGTCGCGGGGAGCCATTAAATGTCGCGACGAACGCGTCCGCGCGGCTCCTTCGCTAATTAATCGGCGACCTTATCGTCTAACCTAACGAACGATCCACGAACGTGTCTCGAGCCCTCGATGTTTACCCGTCTTCCGCTCGCTCCGATCGCGTCGATCTTCGTCGACAGCAATTGTTTCTTCGCTCGTCCAATCTCTGCGAGAATTTTTGAAACCGCGGCTCTTTAGGGAAGCGCGCTGCTCTTTAACCAGGCGAAAAGCGAAATCTATTAGGTTGGGAAAGAAATTGCGGTTCGGCGAGTGCGCTGCAGCCAAACAGGTTGCAATTTACGCAACCGTTGCTTCGACTTGCGCAACGAACAAATTCGAAATTTTCTGCGATCGGCCGCGCGAATTCGTTCGTTTGCGGACCATCAAATTACAAGCTCCTGTCTCCCCCGGTGATGCGCAAACATTTTCTATCGGTTGAAGCAAGTGAAAGGCTCTGTACTCTGTGCCTATATTGCAGAAACGTGTTAACAACATCGATAAAGTTTCCGCGACCGAACTTTCTACGAATCCGCCGCGCATTATACGTACCTTGTACGTTTCAATTACAATTGCTCCGCTCGCGTCAAAGCGTATTTGATTTTCGAACCACATATTTCGGTCCACGGCTTTGTCCGAACAGCCGGCTGGCTGCGGCGCGGCGCGGCCGCGACGATACGAGCGGCGAATTTGCGGCCGAGAAAAATAAACTCGCGATTTCGTTCGAGGCAAGAACGCACGTTTACACCGCCGCACGGCCACGGGGCGTACTCGAAACCCGCGCGCGGGTCCGATACAATTACGGTCGGCGATTTCGTTGGTTCCTCGACTCGACTTGCCGTATTAACGCGCGTTATTTTGCATTATCGATCGATGGCGGTTACCCCGTTGCCCCTTGCCCGTTGCAGCTTTGCCAGAAGCTTGCGGGAAGATTTTTAACGATCGCCGAGCAACATCGAAGCTTGTTCGCAACGCGTACATCGTCGCGACGGAACAATTGCTTCATTTTTCTTGCCAATTAATCGTCGATCGGGTGTACTTTTCTTTTCTCATTGTTCGAAAATAAAAAGTGACCGTTCTTTTTTTTTTGAAATTTTGCAGCAGAGACGTTGCTTGGGATATTCGTGCTTTCAAATGATACGAGAAATTCCCAAGATCGATCGGTCCGACATTTCTGTACTCGCGAGCGTGGTTTATCGACAGTTTTAGAATCGCATTGCCATTCGCGGCGCGACGCGACGCGACGCGGCGCCATGCCGCGCCGCATCGGCTTGTAAAAACCGGACATTGTTTCCGTTTCGCCTATGCGCCGCGGCGGGACAGAGGAACGGTGATGAGCGAATGAAAGGGGAACAAGAGAGAATCGAGCCACTAGCCGCTGCAACAATGGTAGAATCGAGGTCTACTGCTCCCTGTAATCGCATCGGCGCGCCCCCGCCCCGCCGGTTCCAAGCGGTGCAATTATAGGAAGGGAATTGTGAATTTGCTTTCGTGCATACGTAATCTTAAACCCATACTTTCGCCCGTGCCAACGGTATTTGCAATTCCGTTAATAATATCGCCGCTGTAAACCCCATTATACGTTAATGCGTCTCGCGCATACGCGTTACGAGCATCGGCGTCCAATTGGCCGCGTTTGTCGCGCGCGGCTCGATCTTGGACTCTAATCGCGTTCGCGTTTCATCCCGCGTGTTCGCCTAAGAGCTTCGATCGTCGGAAAAAACATTTTCGACGTAGATTTTCGTTCGTAAATTTCTGCGAACCAGAAGTTGTCGGAATAGGGTGACAGAAATTCGGAATTCTAGCGCTCGCTTCGCGAAACGGTGACTTGCTCGACGCCGGCGAATCCCTCGGCGATCTTTGTTCGTCTTCGATGGCATCGACCGAGGTCCAAACCGCGTTCGGACGATTCCTGATTCCTTCTGAGAGCGGCGCGGCGCGGCGCGGCACGACGACCGGATGAATAATTCGGCGAACTTCCAAACAGCTGTACTCGTTCCGAAAGTAATTGAAACCACTCGTTCCGCGAATGAACTATTCCGGGGGACGCTAATGGAGATACGGGGCTCCCGGCGTGTCGTCGTAAATCTGCCGGTGAAATAACACGGCTCGCGAGAACGAATGGCTCCTGGAACTCCTCGCATTTCCCGATGTCTCTCCGATATTTCAGCTTCGTATATTAACCCCTAAACTTCCGAGCATCGGCGACCGATTCCCGTGTTTTCTTTTACTCCCCGATGACACCGCGCGCCGTCCATCCTATCGCATTCCACGCCATGAAAAATCGAACGGACGGAAACCCGACGGCAGGAGCCCGTTTCTTACCCCCTTAATATCGATAGTTTGTCATCGCACGCGGCAGCGGGCAATCTCGCGTCGACGTTTCACGGAAACGTCGGGAAACAATGGCTGCCGAGCCGGAGCAACGGCGAAATCTCGGCCAACGTTCTTTTTTTCTCCATCTTCTGTCTTAATCTTCGAGACGCCGGTGCGTTCGAAATTAATCCTGCGGAAGTAAAGTAATTTCGTTTCCCTTTGACTTCGAAAAAGCCGCCGCGCGCCGTTGCAAATTCCGAAGCTTTCCGCCGGGAGGGAGAAGAGCGACTACTCGAACGCGCGAACTATTCGTTCCCGCAAAAAATGCTGGTAATTAAATTTTCTTGCGCGCGCCTTTTCGAACAACTTTTAATAAAACCCGAACGCGAAACCAATTTTATTCGCGCCGGCTTTCCGCCTCCGTGCTCGGATAAACCCTCGAGACTCTGCACCGTGCACGGCGAGGAGGCCGTCCCGATTTTCGTGAACGATGCACTTTTTTTCAAGCGCGATCGTGCCTAATCGTTGCCTCCATCGATTCTCTCGACGCCTCCCAAACCAACAGCTTCTCTTCCCACTCGGTTTTTTAAACCGCGACCGAAACCGCGACCGCACCCCGCTCCGCCCCGCCACCCCCCTTCGACTCTTGTCTCAATCTTGACCCCCTCGGTTTAACCCAGTTTCCTCCGCAGTTCTTACGTATGCATTTTTCATTCCTTTCAGCACTCGAGACGGCATCGAGACTTCACCGTGGCCGAAAGCTACGATGCGTCATCGTCCAAGAGCGACAAACCCCCGATGACGATATCGCCGGCGATCGATCGATCCCCGCTTCCAGAGGAGTCGTTCTCGCCTGAAAGTAAGTCACGATTAAATCTGCCGGCGTGGAATTCGCGGATAAAGGCGCGCCCCTTTGTGGTTCCAGCGTCGACGAAAGATTAATCGAAACAGCACGCGAGAGAGGACTCGCCGACGCGACGTCTCCGGAGATCTCGTTCTCCGATAATTCTCCGATAAAACCGAATTAATCTACGGGGCGGTCGGTCGGTCGGTCGCGGAACGGGTCGGGTCAAAGTTTAGACAACGTTCCCCCGAATCCGTGCGGGCAATTTCTGGCGTGCGATTCAATCTTTTTACGTCCGGCCGACGCGATCCCGCAGATTCGATTGGAGACTTGCGCAACGGAAGGTCGCGCCGGTGAAACAATCGATAGAAAACTCGACTATCCAGGTTTTTTTGAAACGCGCGTACGCGGTTCGCGGAACGGTTACTTTATTTGTTCGAGCATTAATTGGTAGAACGCGCGCGGCGAAAGCTTGCGAAAGACCCGCTGCTGTTTACAAAAACCTGGTCAAACAGAAATGTGCAAACCCGCGGCATTAGAATGTTTGCGGATTCATTTGGCCGTACATACTCCTGCGGAAGGCGGGACATTTTCGATCGCGTTCGATGGGTTTCGACAGCCGGCGGAACCGCGAAACCATTTTGCAAAATAACGAAAAATGCACAATCCCTGATCGGCTACGGAAATTAAATTCGACCTTCCTTCGCGAGCTTCGCGTCGGATTTCACGATCGCTGGAAACCTTTTTTAAATCGTCGATATATTCCGTTCTCTTACTTTGACCTTTCCAATGTATGTTTGGGGAATAAGTTCGTAGCGTTTTTATATTTTCTTTTATTTTACAACGATCTTTTGCTGTTCGACAAAGTGTATAATATTCATTCGATAAAGCTCTTTCTGCTGTACAAAACTGTGCTAATCGTCTTTTTGAGTGATTTAATTTTTTATTACTTTTGAGGCATAGAAATGCAATATCTAGGAGGTAAAAAGCAACATTTTCGACACCTTCTCTTCTTCGCTATTCGTCGAGGCCAAAAAGCTGCTGTGAAGCAGCCCGGGACATTTGCAACGTATACGGAGAAGGTGTCATAGGCGAGTCTACAGCACGGAAATGGTTTACGAAGTTAAAAAATGGAAATTTTGACGTCGACGACACGCCTCGCAGCGGAAGACCTTCCGAATTCGACGAAGAGCGTCTCGAAGCACTTTTGAAGGAGGACGGTCACCAAACAAGTCGTGAATTGGCCGAAAAAATGAGCTGCGATCATAAAACGATTCTCAATCATTTTCGTTCAATGGGATTTGCCGACAAAATTGAGAGCCTGGGTGCCTCGCGAGCTTAACGAAAACAACAAAGAAAATCGCCTTCAAATAAAAACGCTACGAACTTATTCCCCAACCCAATAGTTCGTAGACACTATTCGTATCGCAAGAAAGCGGAAACGGATTACTTCTTCTCCGAGCTAAGAAAGAAAATAGATTTACGGCGTCAATCGCGGAAATGCGAGACCGACGGACTCTAAACAATTAGTTGTCCGCGGCAAGAAGCTCGCACCGCGCGCGCCGTGCGCCGAGCAGAATTTTGTCTTGCAAGAGAATGCGTTGGTTCGCGAACTCGCGTTTCGTACATCCGTGCGAAGGTTTCATTAAAAGCAGGAATGCCGTGCTTCCTACGGGTCGTGCGGCAAACATAAAAAAAGAAGACCGGCTCGGATATTACGAGGAGGATAGCACCTGCGAGACTCGGCCGTTGCGCGAGCGGACTAAAAATTGAAAGGGACCAACAAACGCGTCAGCACGCCGGAAAAAATTAATGAACGCGTTTACACGCGTTTGACCCGGCCTTACGGGAATTCAAAATTCGGTCATTAACGCCGCCTCGCCGACGCGAACCCTTTCTCGCGCGGCCCCTTTGCAGCCGCCTTCCTTCCCGAGCCTGCTTCAATATTTCCTAATTGAGTCATTGTTCGGCGAACACGCGATTTACCGCGCGCGCTATCGTTCTCGGCTCGAATGCGCCGTTTTCGCGCGAGAGAACGCGAGAGAACGGTATCCGGCGATAAGGTCGCGCGACGCTTACGGTGGCTCGCGAAAGCGTTCGAAAGCGTTAAGCGACTTTGATCTTTTCAAGATGTCGGAGGGACTACTGGCTCGTCGGACGATGTTCACAATATTTTATTCGAAAATTACAACTGCAATTCGAGGAAAGGAACGTTTTAGCCACCGTCTGGTAAACTAGTCCCGGCCTAACGTGTCCGAAAGGTTCGAGTCGTTTGGCCGAATTTGATAGCAGTTGTTCCGTTCGAAAAGCTGTTCGAACAATTTCGGGAGCCACCGTATACATATTATACCTACATCAACGGTGCCGCGTATACAGGGTGTCCCACAATTATTTTAACAGCCGAAAATGAGGGGTAGCTGAGGTCATTTGAAGTAACTTTTTCCTTTGCGAAAATGCAATCCGCGGCTTTGTTTACGAGTTATTAACGAAAAACACTGGCCAATGAGAGGTGACGGTGCGAGAGAGAGGGTCCGCGAGAGAGTCCGCAGCACGAGGCTTTGACAGAAGGTCGGGACGGACTCGAGCCGCGTTCGAAGTATTGAACAAGTCACGAAGCGAGAACTTTCCGGATTTTTTTAACTACATAACAGTGATATTTTTAAGAAAAACGCTGTTCACCTTTACTTTAGAACGTCTGAAGAATATTCACTAATTTTTCGGACTCGAAATAATATGTAGTTTAACCGTGACAGTCGTTTTAATTTTCTGGTGTGCATGACACCTTATGTGTACCATATGAAATTTTTATGCAAGGTGTACAGTGAAGATTAACAAAGTTCGTAAATGATATTTTAATTTAAATAATTCCGTGTACGAACAGAATTCAACGAATGATTCGCAAAGCTGATTTAATAATAAATAATCGCGTTAAGGTACGTAAAGGATTTGTTTTTTAGAGAAATATGAAAAATATTATCGATAAGAAACTCACCCATTTAGTTGAGGATGCATTTGCTGACTCGTACGTACTGACCTCGTACAACGAACAGCTGATCCCAGGTCGATGACCGCAACATTCGAGGGATACTGTCGGTGGAACCTCTGGTATGGTTATTTGCGAAGTTCACTTACACTGCACTGTCACCAAACACTGATCAGTTATTTAATCACTGATAATCCGAATCACTTGTGGATATTAAGAAAGATCACAGACTCGTTCGCGGATAATCGTTTATTCGACACGTTCATTCGGAAGTCGACGTTTCACTGCCGAAAAATTCAGGCCTTGACTGTGGGTCCTTGTTGTTCTTCGTTCGGCCGTCCGAGGAAATGACACTCGATACCATTTTCTTCGCACGGCCATTAATTACGTTCTAAGAGCGCAGGGTGACAGCGGGTCGGACACAGTTTACGTCTCGGCATATCTTGTTTATTTCATTTGGCGGTACCCTGCGCTTCGAAGAAAATAGTATCGGCTGTTATTTCCTCGGACGGCCGAAAGGCGAACGACAAGGGCCCACGGTCGAGGCCTCGATTTTTTGGCAGTGAAACGTCGACTTCCGAACGAACGCGTCGAATAAACGATTATCCGCGAACGAGTCTCAGTGATCTTTCTTAAATATCCACAAGTGATTCGGATTATCAGTGATTAATTAAGTGATCAGTGTTTAGTGACAGTGCAGTGAAAGATCAGCTGTACGTTGTACAAGGTCAGTGCCCTTCGACATCATGAATTTCAGCCAGCAAATGCATCCTAAACTAAATGGGTGAGTTTCTTACTGATAATATTTTTCATATCTCTCTAATAAACAAATCCTTTACGTCCCTTATTTATTATTAAATCAGCTTTGCAAATCATTCGTTAATCTTCACTGTACACCTTGCATAAAAATTTCATATGGTACACACGAGGTGTCATGCACACCAGAAAATTAAAACAGCTGTCACGGTTAAACTTCATATTATTTCGGATCCGGAAAATTAGTAAATATTCTTCAGACGTTCTAAAGTAAAGGTGAACAGCGTTTTTCTTAAAAATATCACTGTTATGTAGTTAAAAAAATCCGGAAAGTTCTCGCTTCGTGACTTGTTCAATACTTCGAACGCAGCTCGAGTCCGTCCCGACCTTCTGTCAAAGCCTCGTGCTGCGGACTCTCTCGCGGACCCTCTCTCTCGCACCGTCACCTCTCATTGGCCAGTGTTTTTCGTTAATAACTCGTAAACAAAGCCGCGGATTGCATTTTCGCAAAGGAAAAAGTTACTTCAAATGACCTCAGCTACCCCTCATTTTCGGCTGTTAAAATAATTGTGGGACACCCTGTATATCCTCCGACTAGAATTCGTACAATCGCACCGACGGCAAACCGTTTCTCCGTCGCGTCGCGGAACTATTCGGAACTATTGTAGCTCGAGGACAAGGCACACCGCCGCGGTGATGATCGATGCGACGACGTTACGAATGCCCACGGAGACCCTCGTAGACGTTTCCGGTTCCTCTTCAGACCAAATGATACGCGGCGAGGATGCCGTACAGTATCAGCCCGAAGATTAGTATTATCGCGACTATGTAAAACGTCGCGCACATCGTGGCTGAACTTCGCCAGATTTAATCGGTTCCACTGTCTCTGCAACTTCCGGTTCAGAGAGCGAATGCTGCCAATATCGCGTCGCTATAGAATAGAATTACAGTAATGTCTCTCTTCTCGGCGTAACTTGAGTATGCCAATCCCGACGCCGAGATATTGCACGGCCCTGTAATTTATTGATTTTCTTGCGGCCCTTTAATTTATCGATTTTCTCGCTATGCTAAAGTTCGATGGTGTTGGCAAACACGTGTGCTGCGGCACGCGCCGCGACTCCTTTGACTCGAATTCCCGGAAGAGAACTCATAATGCAATGACATAACTTTTCTTAATTTTGACATTTTAACACTGATCTTTTTTTAACACATTGCTGATAGTTTTCTGATTAAAATGAGACCAAACACGATATAGTTTGGACAGATATTTCTGTTGACAAAATCAAAGACAGACGTTGCACGTAATTTACTGCCAAGATGCACGTGGTGTGCGGTGGAAAAGAGTTTAGGCAAAGTTGTTGACTTTTCTGATGCTGTAACAAATAATGTAAAAAAAAATTAATTTGTAAATAATTCATATTCAAATTGGTTCGACATCTTAAAATTCCAGAGTTGATGGAAAATGTATAGAGAACAGTTCCTTTACACCCTCCACGCGTAGGCTCGTCCTCAAAATGGTGTCGCTTCTCCCGTCCCAGCAAATTTCAAACATGGAACTCTTCATTCTCGGCCGTCTTCGTTTCTTTCTGTCTCCCATCCGTGTAAAGCTTCCTACTCCCGGTGTCTAACGTAGGCTCGAATAACGTAACTTTGGTGATATTTTCTTTCGAAAAACATATGTACACACCTTCTTTGACCTTGCCTTTAATATTTCATGTGTTAAAAATCGGTTTTTGTAATGCTTTTTTCGCAAATAAAATAAGTTACTTATTACGTATAACGAATACGAATGGTCTAAAGCATGTCGTGTTTGGTATCATTTTAATTGGAAAAATGTGACCGATATATTAAAAAAATTTTCATGTATCAAAAATTAGAAATAAAAAAGTTAAGTCATCGTTTTTATTCTATCGTTACAATGTTATACACCGGCTGTCTCCGATGTTGACCGCTGCCTTACATACATAGTATACAACATAGTTTCGCTCGACTCGCGAGTTTCGTTCTATCTCTCTCCCTCTCACGAGGTGTCCGCAACAATAAAGGCGAGCCGCGAGGCTCGAAGAAATCAATTCCTGCGTACTACTCTCGACACTTTAGAATTCGGTCCCGGCGACAGATAGGGAGATTTTACTGTATTTACTTATTCGAAGCTGTTCGGAACCGAACGATCGTCGATCGACATTTATAAACGCGTCCCGTCCGCGTCCGGGGACAGATGCTTCGTTATCGAACGAACACGTGGAAATCTCGGACTTTTGTTCGCCGGCGTTTAAAAAAATAAACGAGAGCGACTAATTATTAAATAATTGGTAAAATGAAATACGATCGCCGACAATAAGCCGTTTTCCGCCGCGTACGCGGGCACACGGCTACGTATTTATCGTTGGACTGCGCCGGCCGAACACGGTCGAGGGGATCGAATCGAACGTAATCGATGCAACGTCGCGTCGCTTGTAATCGTAGGTTGCAATCGGCACGGCGACGCGGAATTATCAGAATATAATTGAGCCCCTACGGTCGACGGATCTGCAACGTTTCATTCTCGTCACCGGTATAATTAGCCGCTGCTTTGTTACGGATTTTAACGGAGGATAATGGACGGCGACTAACGTCGATCGCAGCTGCTCGTATCAATTTACGGCGATCGGCGATCGACGATCGCGCGTTTTAAACGTGTGTGCTCCCTCCGCCTCTCTCCCTTTGTTTTTCTCTCTTGCGTAACGCATCGGACGCGACAAATCCGTCGCGCCGATCCGATTTATCCGCCATCGGTTATTTGGAAATTCAACGGCTCCGATACGACGAATCAATCGAATCCGTCAATTTTTTAGCGAACCGTAAAACGCGCTGTTCGATCATTTTTACGATGCGACAAAATGTCACGGCTTCTCCGAAACGCGCGTGTCCGAATCTCGAAGCGCGCGAAACGATTGGAAAACGTTTGTCGAACGTTTGTCCGTCCACGTTGCGGCTCGTTCCTTTCAAAGCGCGCCTCTCTTTACCGAATCGGTATGTAACGTACGAAGAATCTTCCCACGAATTTTTTATATTCCTTTCTGAAGGCACACGCCAGGCTGGCGCCAGCCAGCCGGGGGTTCATTTGTGTATCGCGACTCAAGTACCTCCAAAGGGTACGACGACGAACGTTTCTGGAATCGGACCACATAGGAACACCCCCACTACCATTTTTCCAGAGAAAATCTGGCTATATAAAGGGCCCAAACGCGACCAGAAATTGGGCTAGTTTCGAGTCATTCATCGACGTGGAAACTCTAGTGAGATCGAGTCTTAATTCTCCTTCGAACAATCTAGTAGGTAATTAGATATCAAATCAGAGGCCCCCGCCGACTTAGTGCGAAAAGCTGAGAGCGCGATAGAGTCCGCGAACACCTACATACATTTGTAAAAACCCGAAACGCGTAATAAATTAGCTTTTACCAGTTTTCTTTGGTTACAAGTTCGATTATTTCCATTTCCTATTTCGAAGCAGTAGTTGGTATAACCCACAAAGATATATCTTTACCGCTCGAGGTATATCTTTATTTGTCTTTCTTACAAAGTTACGAGGCAGCCTAATACCAATTTCTCCAAATGCTATCCTTACTTTAAAGGTAGCCACCCGTGCCGAAATAAGCAACGGCTGGTCTACGCACCCAATCTAATCTTAACCTTTTAGGTACGGCTGAATAGGTACTGTACAGAGTCCCAAAAATGTCTCGCAATCCCAAAGTGGCGGGTTCCTCAGGCCATTTCAAGCAACTTTTTCCTTTACAAAAATTTTCTCCGAGGCACCGCTAACGAGTTATTAACGAAAAACAGTGACCAATGAGAGGCGACCTCAGCTGGCGCGAGGCGATCGAGCCAATGAGCGAAACTGGGCTTCGCGCGCTGGTTGGCTGGGCCGCCTCGCGTCAGCCGTACTCGATTCTTATTGGTCATTGTTTTTCGTTAATAACTCGTTAACAGTGCCTCGGAGAAAATTTTTGTAAAGGAAGAAGTTGCTTCAAATGATCCGAGGAACCCGCCATTTCCGGATTGCGAGACATTTTTGGGACACCCTGTAGACTGTTGTAAATCGATGTGAAGACAAAAGAAGTGTGAAACAATGCATATGAAGACGATTATTTGGTTTAAACGATGAGCAAGTGAGCTGCTAGAGTAAGCCACTATAGTGGCGCGTCGTCCAGAGAGATGACATCCGCGAAAGCCACTATAGTGGCGTATCGTTCTGAAAGATGATATCCGCGGAAGCCACTATAGTGGCTCGTCGTGCCTAAAAGGTTAAAGGTAGCCACCCGTGCCGAAATAAGCATCGGCTGATCTACGCAGCCCTATCAAAAATTCCAATTGCATGCAACCTCCGGCCACCCAACCTGCCTGGCTCTCGGCTCGTAACAGGTACTTCGTTCGGCAAAGATTACGATTCGTCTCGCAGAGAAATCTTCCGACCACGATTTCGCCGAGTATCGACGACGCGTACGTACCTACGCGATTCTTGCTACGTTGCGGATCGTCCGTAGAGTCCAGATAATCCCAACACATTCCTGGAGAGTTCTCGTTTCACAGGAGATTAATTAAAATTCCCTCCTCCGCAAATTTGCATTCGCGTTATCCAATTATTATCTTCCACGATTAAAGCTATGTTGGCTTCCGACGAATTATTATTATTGTTGCCATTATTTTATCATTATTATCATTATTATCATTATTATCATTAGTACGAGCAAACCGCGCGAGAATTCCTGATTTCGAAGGGCCGTGCAACCTTGAATTTGTTGAAATCCGAATCGCGTGGAAAGTACGATCCGGTAAACGGATTCCAGAAACGGCGGAGAGCTCGCGGTAGAATTACAACGACGGCAAACGATGATTCCGCGATTCCTCTGTCCACAGTTGATCCCTGCGCGAAGAAATACTGCGGTCCTGGAAGGGAATGCGAAGTTTCGCCGAACGGCACCGTGGCCCTGTGCGTCTGCACGCGAAAATGTCCGCGGAGGCATCGACCGGTCTGCGCGAGCAACGGCAAAATCTATGCCAATCACTGCGAGCTGCACAAAGCCGCCTGCAACGCCGGCTCGTCCTTGACCAGAAGCAGGCTCATGAGGTGTCTGCATCACGGTAAGCCAAACGCCAGCCAACTATGGTACACCGGACGATAAAGAATCGCCGTCGCCTCGGCGTCGAGAAACCAGCGAGATCGTAAACAACGCGCGCTTTTCAGGATCATCTTCGTATTTTAACAATTCTTGTTGCAAACTTTACACGGTAACTTTACACCGCCGCGCGGTGGAAAGTTCAACGCCGCGGAAACGCGAGGCGGAAAGCTGAAACGCGGAATTTACGTCGCTGAACTATCCGAGCGTTTTACGCGGAAAGCTATGTGTACGAACGTTGCTCGAGCGTTCGAGGCCGGAGAATCGTTCGCGAATTGAGAATTAATCGCGAAACGATTTTGCCGCGCAATTTGGACGGTCGAACGGTTCCTCGCGATAAAAGATCCGCGAGTTCGATCGTAAGAAATCTCGGCGACGCGGTCGACGCGCGATTGGATCGCGGAAGTTCGGCTATCGGCGTGGCAAAGAGACGCGATAGGAGACTGTAGACCGTAAAGGGAAGAGTGGCATAGAGAGACGATCGAATTTGTCAGATATCGAGAACGCGCACGTCCGGAGGACGCTGCACGCGAACCGGACGTCCTCGAAGTCGCAGGTGGTCGGTTATCCGAGGTCGAAGAACCGGAAGAAGGCCGTCCCGAAGAAGGAGGATAACTCGATCCCGGAGAAGGAGGACGCCGACTCGAGCGAGTGCTCGAACCAGGAATACGAAATAATGAAGGTACGCGATATCCGGTTCCCCGGACTCGGAATATCCGTGCATACGTAGTTTTGTGTAAACGTTGCCGCGCGCGCCCGCTTGTAACGACTCGTTCCCGGGCGCAGGATAATTTGCTGCTGTACAACCACGCGAGATTAATGGCTCAGGACAACCATAGCAAGGAGTATCTCGTCAGTATAATGTTTTCTCACTACGATCGAAACAACAACGGGAACCTGGAGCGCGAGGAACTGGAGCAGGTACGTTTCCCACGATTTCGTCCCGCAGCCGATAATACAGAGTGTCCCGAAAATGTCTCGGAATCCGCAAATGGTAGGTTCCTGAGATCATTCGAAGCAACTTTTTCCTTTGCGAAAATGTTCTCCGAGGCTTCGTTTACGAGTTATTAACGAAAAACACTGACCAATAAGAGGCGAGCTCGGCTGGCGCGCCGCGGCCCAGCCAACGAGTGCACGAAGCCCAGTTCCGCTCATTGGCTCGGCCGTCTCGCGCCAAATGATCTCGCCTCTGATTGGTCACTGTTTCTCGTTAATAACTCGTAAACGAAGCCGCGGATCGCATTTTCGCTAAGGAAAAAGTTGCTTCAAATGATCTCAGGAATCTCCTACTTTTGGATTGCGAGACATTTTTGGGACTGTCCTGTATAATCTTCTTACGGCCGCTCGGAACTCTCTGTACGGTAATTGTCGAATCGAATCCCAGGTCGCGGAGAACGAGGATCTCGAGGAGCTGTGCCGCGGCTGCAGCCTGGGCCACATGATCAGCTACGACGACGCCGACGGGGACGGCAAGCTGGACGTCAACGAGTTCTACATGGCGTTTAGCAAGCTTTATAGTGAGTAGACCGCCCTTTCAAAATAAGTCACGAGCTTCGCTTTACCGTAGTTCCGCCGCGCCATTGCAGGACCGTTTCGAACGGTTCGCGAACGTCGTCGTATCGTTCGCGCGTTGCAAATATCTCAATCGAGAGCAAGGAACGTCCGACGTCTCGTCCTTCTCGTTCCCCGGATCTCCGTGATTTTCTTCCATTCCGCCGTGGCGAAGCGAGGCCGAAAGGGCGAGGATCCGCCGACGTTGACACAATTAAATCGAAAGTTGGAGCGCCGCTCGGCGAGCGCTCAGGGAAGAAGCTCCCGGCGAGCGACGTTTTCAAAGCCGGTAGGAATATTCGATCCGACGCGTGTTATCGGCGCGCAGCCGCGACGAACACCGTGTTACCGATCAACTTTCCGCGACCCGATCGTCGCGAACGATTACGATCTATCGCGAGCTTCGCGAAAGCGACTCGCCGCCGGACTTCCGATGGTTCCGGAGCAAAATCCGAGGGCAGCTCTCGTTCGGTGCTCGGCTCTCGGATGAAATTTGCTCGGCTTCTCCAGCTTTTTCCAGGTCCGGTAGACGCGGCGGTGTGTTTCGACGATTTTCGCGTTCGGACAACGGCGGGCAATGAAGGCGGAGAACGGCGGAGGAGGTCGGGAGCCGCGGGAAACGTTGTCCGAGGACGTATTAATCCCCGACGGGATTATTCGCAGGTGTCTCGGTGGTGTCCCTGGACAAGTCTCTCGAGGTGAATCACATCTCGGCGAGGGTGGGCGATAACATCGATATCAAGTGCGACGTCACCGGCACGCCACCGCCTCCGTTGGTATGGCGGCGAAACCAGGCCGATCTGGAAACTTTGAACGAACCGGAGGTACGATTCCCAGCCGGCCCCTAATTACTTTCGAAATAAAACGATCGTTCCCCGATTACCGCTGTAAAACGAAACTTTCCCGCCTAACGACTTTCGTCCCGGCCAGATACGGGTGTTCAACGACGGCAGCCTCTATCTGACGAAAGTGCAGCTGATGCACGCCGGCAACTATACCTGTCACGCGATTAGAAATCAGGACGTGGTGCAGACTCACGTGCTGACCATCCACAGTAAGTTTTGCCGGGCCACGCGCGTCGCGATCGTCGTCGAACGCGTCATCGACCGTGCTTTTTGTTCCATGCCCGTCGCCCACAGCCGTCCCCGTGGTGGAGGTGAAGCCGAGCTTTCAGTCGAAGCGCCTGAAGGAGGAGGCTGTCGTGAAGTGCCACGTGGCCGGCGAGCCGCTGCCGCAAGTTCAATGGCTGAAGAACGACGAGCCTTTGAGCGCGGATCAATCGGACAAATACGACATCGTCGGGAACGGCACCAAGCTCGTGATCAAGAACGTCGACTACGCCGACACCGGGGCGTACATGTGCCAGGCGAGCAGCATCGGCGGAGTCACCAGGGACATCAGCAGCCTGGTCGTTCAGGAGCAACCGACGCCGAGTAAGTCGTCCCAACGCGGATCGGTGTCTCGAAAGTTCGCGGGTTCGCGCAAACATCGGCCGAGAGATTTTCATGCAGGATCTTGGGGAAACAGTCGTCGTTCTTGGAAAGTTCCGCGTTTCCCTCGTTACGATCGAAACAACTCCGGAAACGATGATCGCGGCGATAACTTTCGCGGCGACCTAATGGTAGCAACGACGACACCGTTTTAATACCGATCTCGATTGTCTCCCATCCAGCGACCGCCAGCGAGGAGCGCAGGTTCTTCTCCTTCCACGAGTGGGGCATTCTGGTCTACGAGCCGTCTGCTTGTCGACCTCGCCACGAAATTCGGTCCACCGACATTATTCCAGGCACTCAGGTGAGTACGCTAACCTTGGCACCGTGTAATCGCGATCGATCGGCCGGGCGCTGTTCGCTGGCATATTTCGGGAAGACGAGCGCGCGGTGGTTCGACGCAGAAACGTTTCGAGATATCTACCGTCGCGAGTCTCGCGTTCGAAGGGTAGCCCGGCGCAAAAAGAAAAGATCGAAATCGAATTCCAAAAGCGAAAGAGATTTTCGAATCGTTCGGATCGGAGGAGACGGGATCGACTCGAGCCTTCGTTCCAGGAGCACGTTTGCGGAGGCAAGGGCGTCCCCTGCTCCTGGGGGCGGGCGATAAACATCGCAAACCGGTACGTCTACGTCAGCCAGCCGGACAAAGACCGAGTGCTCGTTATCAGCGAGATACAAATGGTCGTGGTCGACGTAAGTAACGCGATAATCGTTCTTCCTCGGTCCGGCCTAATTGGAGAAACTATCGCGGACCTTGCTGCGCAGGTGATACCGACGGATAAGAATCCTGTCCAGCTCTGGTACGTGCCGTCCCTCGACCAGGTCTGGGTCCTCGACTGGAGAAGCGAGCGGGACGTAGGCGCCAAGACGGTGCAGGTGATCGAGGGCGCCAGCCAGAAGAGGAAACACCTGGCCATTCGGCCGGAACCCATCGACGCGCAGTTCGACATCGTCCAAAGCATTTACATACCCGAGCCGCAGGTACGGTCGAAGGCGAATCTTCTACGATCGAAGATAAATCGATCTTAAGATATCTTAACCCTTAGCACTCCGAACCATTCTGGACGTTGGCTACCAGCTACTCAGCGCCAGTTTTTTGGCAGAAACGGGCATTTACAGGCCCTCGTATTATTTATTGGGTTGGCAACTAAGTAATTGCCGATTTGTTCGATGAAATAAAAAATTTCTTTTTACTTGGAATGAAGTTTAATCTGTAATGTATTTTCCATTTTGTTCGATGACCTTTTGCCATCTTTCCGACAACTTGAAAATTCCACGCTCGTAGAAAGTCTGATCCTTTTCGGCCGAAAACTGAGTTAAGTGAGATTTTACAGCGTCATCATCGTTAAAAGTTTTACCACGAAGGGAGTTGTCCAAGGATCGAAATAAGTGGCAATCCGATGGCGCGAGATCAGGGCTATATGGTGGGTGTAACATCAATTCCCAACCAATATCCATCAATTTTTGCCGAGTGGACAAAGACGTGTGCGGCCTAGCATTGTCCTGCTGGAAAACGACACCTTTACGATTGACCAATTCTGGTCGCTTTTCCTTGACCGCTGCATTCAATTTGTCCAGTTGCTAACATTCACGGATAATAAAAAATAACATAATAATAATAATAATAACAATTTTATAATATAACATTTACGGATATCATAAAAATGGGAGTGAGAGACATCTATAACTGAAATCGGCAATTACTTAGTTGCCAACCCAATAGTATGGTTTTGGAACTAACTAACATATTATAATGATATTGGACTTATGTGAATTGGCTGAAATCGAGAAATTTGCAAAAAAGATCAATATTTTATTTTTTATAATTTTGTTATTGCTTGTTTTATAATTTTGTTTTGTTGTTGTAATCGCTATCTATGCGAACTCTTTCTCTAGTCGCCTTGTTGCTTGGACGATATCACTATCACTGCTATCAAATCGATAGACTAACTGTAGAAGAAAACCTTCTACAGTTAGTCTTTCTAACATATCTGTATAAACGTCTATCTGTAGCTCATCTTCACTACTACTTGTGTCATGAGACTCATTCGTGTTTGAACGTTTTGCCATTGTTCTAATAAAAAATATGAATAAATACATAGGTTGAAAATTTCTAACTGTTATTACTAACTCACAAGATGATATTTACCAAAAAAAACTTTTACCAAACAATTTATTTACCAAGAGAAGAATCACTTTTCTGATTTTCTCGCTCGTTAGATCTATACCGCTCGACGCTTCAAACCAGACTGAGTTCAGCTTTGAAAATCTTTTCCTCCAGATTTAGACTTGCTTATTTATGATTATAAATCTCACTATACAGTGCGTGCTATGTTCGCATACCGACCTTTCTTCTACAAACTTGCCTTATCGCTCTTTTCAAGTGGCGCCTTCGAAGTGCTCGGGCCGTCGTGACATTACAAACCCGCTGACATTTCTTGTATATATCTTGGTAATTTTACTATATTTTGATTTGATTTCTTATGCCGTTTCAAGAGAAAACTTCAGGGGAACATGCGTGTCTCAAAAAGTTGCGCTGAAATAACTCAATTCCCCGTAATCGCTAATAAACTTTAATGTCCCACAAGAGGGGACATCCGAGTGATATGCTAGAATTACGATGTCCCACGAGAGGGGACAGCGGAGTGCAAAGGGTTAATAAATAGTTCCGTTCTTTCAGGACATCGAGGACACGTTCAAGTACGGTTACGTGAGCCACGCGAACCAGCGGAGCATGTACAAGCTCGATCTGAAGAACATGAAGTACACGCGCAGCGCGGACCTCAGCTCGTACAATTGCGTCCCGGTGAACGTCCAATTCTCGATTCTCTGTGAGTACACGCTCGAATCCGTGTGACGCGCGAGCCGCCGATTGTCGCAAACCCGTGCCGAGTTCTCCTGACGAGATTTCTGCCGTTCTCCAGATGGTTTCGTCGTGATCGAATGCCAGGAGCCGATCACCGATCGACCGACCGGTCAGCTCCTGCTGGACTACCTCACCGACACGGTTCTAGCCTACAAGTCGAATCTCGTGGGAAGACCGACGATCTCCCCCGATTCCAGACATCTCGTCACCTTGGACAAACAGAGCTCGGGCGTGACGCTCGTCGTGCAAGAGATATCGCGTAATTTCTCGGCGATACCTATTCCCCCGCGACACGAACTCGCGTCAACCTTCTAATATCGCCGTATTCTTCCGCAGCTGCCGGATTGAAGTTCGCGTTCGACGTGAAAACGACGTTGAACATCAGCGACATCGCCCTCTATCCTTCGCAGACCACCCACGGCTACGACATCTACGCGTCCTCCATCGACAAAGAGGACATTCTTTTCCTCGATCTCTCTACCGGTGAGAATCGTCGACGGCGCTCGCAATTAGCCCCCCTCGGTGTTACACGGATTTATGTTCGCGCGCGGTAGCTTTTGTTAAATCCCAGGAGCGCGAGCGCCTCTCTCTCTCTTTCTCTTTAGGTTCGCCGCGTACATCGTCATCATCCGCTCTGTCATTGTCGCCGCAATATTATTGGGTTGTCCGGAAAGTTCGTGCCGATTTTGTAGGAAAATTAAAACGCAGCTCATTTAAATATTGGAGCCAAGCTTCACAGTATGACCGTGGATGGTTGATTTTGATTTATTTAGCATTCCTGCTAATTGACGTAATGTTGAGCGTGGGTTATTCTCGATTTCTGTGGTGGACGGCCTACCTGGGCGTTCTTGATCTTCAAGGTCGAAATTTCCAGCTTTAAACCGAGCAAACCACTTCCGCACAGTTCTTTCGGCTACAGCATCCTCGCCATAAACAGCGCATATCTTATTTGCCGCTTGTGTGGCATTTTTGCCCTTTCGGAAAAAGAAAAGCATTAAATGCCTATAATGCGCTTTATTTGCCACCATATTCTAAGGCGTACAAAACTGATAAAAATTAACGAATCGTAACCAAGCTTTTTTCCAAATATGGCTGAAGAAGTTATCTCTTTTAGAATATATGTACACATGTCATTTGTTTTCAATAATTGTGATATTATTCAGTCAGGTCTCTCACGCTACCTACCGAAAATCGGCACGAACTTTCCGGACAACCCAATATTACCCGGATTGTCCGCGCTAAAGCGGACGAGAGGCTCCTAAATCGCGAGAGCAGCCGCGCATTATTCGGGTCTGACCGGATCGGTATTCTCTTGCAGGCAAAGTGGAGATGATAACCGGCGTGGGAAAAGCGACTCCGCCGAATCTGACGAAATGGGGCAACCCGAACAGGCCGATCGTGCAAAGCGGCATATTCGGCAAATACATGGTCAGCCCATCGAACGACGCGCTCTTCGTTCTGAACGGGGAAACGAGAACGATAAACTGCGAGATCGGCGGCCTGGTGCATCCCGGTGCAGTGGTATGGTTCACGGTGTCGTCGCATTGAGATCGCGACGACGTGTATCGGTAATCATTTAACCGACGCGACGGTGATAGCGCCGGGTACGATCGGCGGGAACGATACAGTGTGATCGTAGAACCGAACGGGTTCGCGTTCGTTCGTTCGTTGATGTCGCGCGACGATCGGAGTTCCTTTCGAAACGCATTCGAGACGAGACGCCGTAGTCCCAACGATTGGAACGCGAAATTTTTTAAATCGATAACGCAATACAATTCTGGTACATCGCGCGGTTGAAGTACTCGATGCGGCAAAGGTATCGAACAAAATTGAACAAGATATTTATTTCGAGATTCAACGAGGTAAATAAATATTCGTTTGATTCTGTACATTAGTCGTTGGTCGTCGTTCGCATAAAAGTCCGCGAGTCTCCGGGCAAGAGATCGAAGAATTGCGTTCACGATATGCTTGCCAGTCGATTTTGCCACCACGCTATATCCATTCCGCCCGAGGTGGTATCACGGTATCGCGGTATCGAAGCGTTGTTCGATCGACGTGATAGAGTAAACGTAGCATTCTTTCGTTTAGATTAGACTCGAATTAGAGGAGGAAACGGTCGGGAGAAATTTCGGGAAATATATTATATTCCAACAGCGACACCGTTACCCGCGGTCGATCGTTGGCCCGTCGAAGAAACGTTTCCGCGAGATCCTCGCGAGCGATCGCCGCGTATTTTTCGACACCCGTCGAGCGTGTTCGGACGAGAAATTTTGATCGTGACGGGGTAAGTCGCGGGACAGCCGTAGCTAAGACTTTTTAATGTACATACCAAAGATCGTCTTTTACATGCATATTTAACGTATCTAATATCGTTACCCTACCGGTGGCCTTAGTTTCTCTCGATTCCGCATATCGTCTCCGTCTTTGTATCTATATACATATTACCTCCGACATCCCTCGGATAAATTTTCAATGGCTATAAATGGTACGATTAGTTTCCCATTTAGTGGTCTAGTTCTAGACTGTCTAGAGTAACCAGCATCATATCCCGAAACACGGCCAACGGAAAACGAGAAATTCCAAACCGTGACGAGTCGATGGATCGCTCGAGCACCCGACGAATACCGATTACCGAGAATTCGGCATTTCGGGGGGACACGGTGCTTCGACGAACTTATTTTCTTTACAATTTGGGAACGATCTGTCCGAAGGCCTTCGCGAAAATAGGACAGCGGCAACCGAAGAACGTGCCTCCCAAGAATAGCTTGTGCCGTATCGTGAACATCGAAGGATCCATTCGTCGCGTATCGTCATCGTTTCGTCCGGTCGAATTCGACCAGACTGAGTCGCGTCGAAACAAAATCTCGGGCATCCGACAATTCTTTTATTTCTCTTCAAATTTGTAATTTGTGATTTGAAAATTCTTGTAAAACGATCCGCGTGATCGAAAATACTTTATAGCCGATCCTCTTCGTTCGCATGTTGTACAGGCGGTCTAATGAAGTAGAAAAGAAATAGTCGCAAAATTGTACGATCAAAAAAAAAGAAAAAGAAAATAAACATCAACAATTCGATTCGCGATTTTTACAATGAAACATCTCCGCAGGCGTTCGATATATCAGCTCGTGAACAGTACGCTGACGACGGATATGATGATTTATGATAACGCATGCGTGTGTACTCTGTGTGTGAGTGTGTGAACGCGTGTGTCCGTGTGTGTATATGCGAGTGGATGTGCATCCGCGCGAGTGCGTACGAATACGAACATTACGTATTATGATGATGATGATGATAAAGATGATAATTATTATTATTATTATTGTTATTATTATTATTATTGTTAATACTATTATTATTACTATTATTATAATGACAATGAAAACAAGTCAAATGAATATCTTGTAATAAAATTACAACAAAACTAATTTAATAAATAATCTGCAAATACAACGTTTGTTTTTGCTACACAATGTACATGCAGATTATAAATATGTACAGAGCGAGCAAATAACAGTTGTCGTCTGAAGCAACTTGTTCATTGATGTTGCCAAAAACTGTTTTACACGAGGATACGTTGCATTCGACGGAGCTCGTTTGCGATTCGATCGCGTCTTACGAGCCTCGGTTCGTCCGAGCGTCGAGTGGATCGAAGATCGCTCTGCGACAGAATTATCAAGGACGCGGAAAAATCTGTTCGTATTTCGTGTAACACAGTTTATCGATCGGATCGATAAACAACGACAGTTATACTTCGGACGACAATTCTTATCGGCTCGTTCGGTACATGTTTATGTATGTTAGCAGTCTTGTATCCGTTCGGGTAAAAGAGGAAAAAACGATGATACAGCGAATGGTTATACAATCTGTCGTTAAACGGGCATAAGTTTAAGTGTCTTCTAGTCGTAATGTTCACCTTTTATTCGCTAATAAATTAACGTCTGTTCAAAATCCTGGAGTCTATGTTTAATCACCTACTGTACAAACTCGACGCATACGTTTACACGTTTATCGGCTGGTATAAGTATTATAATTCTCAGTCCTTCTCCCAAGTATATACATATACATACTATACACATATATTAATGTAGGGATCGATAATCGAAGCAAGACGATCGTACGGGCGAGGCTGCTGCTTGCCTCCGAAAAACTGAATGGGAAAATAATTTGGCGGGTTCGGCGAAAGACGAGACACGAAGACAAGGTGCGTACGATGGATACGAATACGAAAGGGACAAAGGGAATACGTGAAAGAGAGCGATAGAGAAAGGAATAGAGAAAGTCGTTTCTTGTGTGATACGACGGCAACGGGGACAGCGTTGGCGACAGTGATTCATAGCAACCATTTCATTTTGTCGTCTTTTCTTTTCGTCACATTCAAATATATGTTACTTTCTTCGCATCGATGCGTCGATAATCTCTCTGCTCCCTACATTAATACATACATACATTAATATATACATACGTATACATATGCACACGCGTACCCATATACGTATACATACGTATACACATATATGTTAATATATAAGCACATATCAACAGTTCCACTCACAGACTCTGTTTTCGCGATCGACGTCGACGATTCGATGACCGTGAAAACGGCGTTGCAACAAACGTTCAACGGAAGAGACGCGCACGATCTTGCTGCTAAACGACAATCGGCAGTCAACAAATAAGACGCGTTGATCGGGTTGTACAAGCTACGCTGTGTCCGCGGGATGCTCGCGAGAAGAATCCCGAGACAACGAGAAACAGTGGCACGCAAGAGAGGAACAGGGGACACGAAAAGGAGACTGGCCACGAGCAGATCACCGGGAAAAATAAACAATGAAATTTCTGAACAGTTTTCCATTCGATACGACGACGTAGTTCGGTAAACGTGTCGACGGAACACCTGAGAAACCGCTCCATCGACTCTCCGCAACCCTCCCATTTCCCCACTTTTACTCTCTCACTAGCATCACTTCCCCAGATTCTCCAGGTTCTTGGATTCAGCACCGGTTATATATTGCACGGTTTTATATTGGTCCCTTGCCGACTGTAAAAAAGTATATAAGCGTTGCTAAAGTCTTCGTCCTGAGGCTTCTGCCTGCTCGTAATCTCGTCATTGTAGTAGTACCACACGTCCGTCCGTGGATTCTTCGCGTATGCTGTATAATGTCCGGCCGATACTCCTACAAATTATAAACCGTTGTCACGCATGCGTGAAAAATATCATAAAACTTGTGAACTTCAAACTAGACGAATGTTCCGAGAGTACAGAAATATTCCCGCACCCTGCCATATCCTCCTAGAAAAATCTAAATAACTCGCTGACCAATTGTCCGAATTTAATATTCTTCGACTCAAATTATGCGAAATGATACCGTGCATCGATTCCAACCAATTAAATCTCGATAATTACGTTTATTTGTGGTTTCTTAATAAATGGCCCATTTCTAAACCATGAAAAATTGTCGACACATATATACAGGGTGTTCCACAATTATTTTAACAGCCGAAAATGAGGGGTAGCTGAGGTCATTTGAAGTAACTTTTTTCCTTTGCGAAAATGCAATCTGCGACTTTGTTTACGAGTTATTAACGAAAAACACTGACCAATGAGAGATGACGGCGCGAAGTTCGGGAGGCAGCAGCACGAGGCTTTGACAGAAGGTCGTGACTGACTCGAGCCGCGTTCGAAGTATTGAACAAGTCACGAAGCGAGAACTTCCCGGATCTTTTTTACCACGTAACAGTGATATTTTTAAGAAAAACGCTGTTCACCTTTACTTTAGAACGTCTGAAGAATATTTACTAATTCTTCGGACCCGAAATAATATGTAGTTTAACCGTGACAGCCGTTTTAATTTTCTGGTGTGCATGACACCTCGTGCGTACCATATGAAATTTTTATGCAAGATGTACAGTGAAGATTAACGAATGATTTGCAAAACTGATTTAATAATAAATAATCGCGTTAAAGGACGTAAAGGATTTGTTTATTAGAGAAATATGAAAAATATTATCAGTAAGAAACTCACCCATTTAGTTGAGGATGCATTTGCTGGCTGAAATTGTGGCTCACGATGTCGAATGGCACTGACCTCGTACAACGTACAACTGATCTTTCACTGCACTGTCACCAAACACTGATCACTTAATTAATCACTGATAATCCGAAACACTTGTGGATATTACGAAAAATGACTGAGACGCGTTCGCGTATAATCGTTTATTCGACGCGTTCGATCGGCAATCGACATTCGACTGCCTAAAAATCCAGGCCTCGACCGTAGGCCCTTGTCGTTCGTCGTTCGGCTGTCCGAGGAAATGACACCCGATACCATTTTCTTCGAAGCGCAGGGTACCGCCATATGAAATAATCAAGATATGCCGAGACGTAAACTGTGTCCGACCCGCTGTCACCGATGGTACCCTGCGCTCTTAGAACGTAATTAATGGCCGTTCGAAGAAAATGGTATCGGGTGTCATTTCCTCGGACGGCCTAACGACGAACAACAAGGGCCCGCAGTCAAAGCCTGAATTTTTCGGCAGTGAAACGTCGACTTCCGAACGAACGCGTCGAATAAACGATTATCCGCGAACGAGTCTCAGTGATCTTTCTTAATATCCACAAGTGATTCGGATTATCAGTGATTAATTAAGTGATCAGTGTTTGGTGACAGTGCAGTGTAAGTGAACTTCGCAAATAACCATACCGGAGGTTCCTCCGACCGTATCCTTCGAATGTTGCGGTCATCGACCTGGGATCAGCTGTTCGTTGTACGAGGTCAGTACGTACGAGTCAGCACAAATGCATCCTCAACTAATAGGTGAGTTTCTTATTGATAATATTCTTCATATTTCTCTAACAAACATATCCCTTACGTCCTTTAACACGATTATTATTTATTAAATTAGCATTGCGAATCATTCGTTGAATTCTGTTCGGACACGGAATTATTTAAATTAAAATAACATTTACGTACTTTGTTAATCTTCACTGTACACCTTGCTTAAAAATTTCGTGTGTTACACACGAGGTGTCATGCACACCAGAAAATTAAAACGGCTGTCATCAACGGTTACACTACATATTATTTCGGGTCCGAAAAATTAGTAAATATTCTTCAGACGTTCTAAAATAAGAGTGAACAGCGTTTTTCATAAAAATATCACTGTTACGTAGTAAAAAAAATCCGGAAAGTACTCGCTTCGTGACTTATTCAATACTTCGAACGCGGTTTGAGTCCGTCCCGACCTTCTGTCAAAGCCTCATACTGCGGACTCTCTCTCTTGCACCGTCGCCTCTCATTGGCCAGTGTTTTTCGTTAATAACTCGTAAACAAAGCCGCAGATTGCATTTTCGCAAAGGAAAGAGTTACTTCAAATGACCTCAGCTACCCCTCATTTTCGGCTGTTAAAATAATTGTGGAACATCCTGTATATGTGTCAACAATTTTTTGATTGTGGCGCCTCTTTTGAAGAACATGCGGAGCTCTGTTCGACGTCCGTACAGCGCCAATTGGGGTAGTGGCAAAACGCTGAAACTGTTGGCCAAAATCGTCTGTTGGTAAATTTGGCCAACAGTTTCAGCGTTTTGCCACTACCCCAATTGACGCTGTATGGACATTGAAACAAAACGCTCAAACTGTTGGCCAAAATCGTCTGTTGGTAAATTTGGCTAACAATTTGAACGTTTTGCCGCTAGGTGTAGCAACGCTATTCAAACATTTTCGGTACTGGATTTTGCATTAAATCTTATAAAAAGGAGCGTCGAGAATCATCCGTACTATATGTTTGCGATAATAAATTAATTATTTTTACATGATGCAAATATATATTGGAGGATATATTGGAGAGTCTCCTGAATATTTGTATGACTTCGTAATATCCTCTAGCCGTTAAATTCTCACGAGAAAAAGCGAGTCAACTACGGCAGAATTTTGATTATCGGAAGCGGTACAGTATCGTATAATCGAATATGCTAGAAAACTACTCGGACGAAAGTAAATTTTAACTTCTTCTAAAGAACAATTGTTGTTTCTGTAGTAGATTTACTTGCAAATCGCTTCCGGTCATTCCAGATAATCAAAAATCTACGATATTTTGTTTACTGTTTCGCTCAAACAATTGGATATATACCTCCATAATGGCAGACGCAGGCGTAAAGATCGTACAAGTGTCGACCCACACTTAAACCAACCAAAGGGAATGTGACTTTATCGTCTAACTTCATACTGGCGCACTCGTAAAAGACAAATCTGCAATGCACACAAAGAGTGAAAAACTTGTTATATAGATGTTACAAAACGCCATAAGAATAGAATCTTTATGCCATCGAGAACATACATACATACCGTTTCAAATAAACTATAAGGAACTTGGGATATCTGTGAACCGTGAGTGTTTTCGTAGCGCATTGATTTCGTTCACACTTTGGACAAAACCAAGGATTATGTTCATCTAATGTTTCGCTAGAAGTGGACAGATATATAAATCAATGTTAAACGATATAAATTTGAAGTCTCGACGAAATTAACACAACGTGTTGCCGCATGCGACCGAATCCTTTGATAATTTGCCATAAAAATCCAGTCTCCGAAGGGAAATGTGTCCCCTTAATTTCATATCGCATGTCCCGAACCATTCTTCGCATCAATAATTATTTTTGTTATTTCTTAATGTAGACCATCGGCGACGCATGCGGTATCAAACCATAGCTACGGCTAAATCTAACGTATACCTCTGACTAAATGCTTGAAGACAGTCGTACAAAGACAAAGGATGATGGGGCCTCTGTTTGCTAATGCTGACATGCTCGATCGAAGGCGCGATCTTAGGAACGTGATCTGTATACCGGACGGCTAAAGTGTCGCCATTTTGCAACACAACCATGTCGGTTTCCGGCACACTGCAACCCGTGCAATGTTCAGTATACATACAACGAGAACAGTGATGGCCCTGCAGAGAAATGTTTTTTTTTATTCTTCAATGTTACTTTTTTACCATTACACTTCATATATATATATATCCATAATGATAACCGATCATTCTAACCTGGCCTGTAACAAAATGGAGCGTGTAACTTCCTTCTTGCGGCACGTTTCGCCTAACAATATCATACAAATCTTTCGCATTTACCCTTGAAGGTAATCTGACTAAATGCGGGTATCCGAACAGTTTAGTTCTCTTGCGGTTATTTGTCGTTTCATTCGTCGTGTCATGCCTCAAAACCAACGGTACATTTAAAATTCGAACTGCAGGCCTCGGCCGACCCGTTTGATCTATTTTAATGAAGGACGACGCGGTGATGTATGTTGTACACATCGGACACAATTGGGGTTCTGTTTGATTCTTGAAGTAGTTCTGCAAAATCAAACGTGTACACCATTAATTACAATTCGTTAGGATGAAGAAGCGTAGGTGGCGCGCGTAACTGTTTCCTAATTTTCTATTCGCGTTCAGAGACATCTATTTATTAAAGCTATTTCGAAATATTTTAGACGAACGTGTGTGGTCGTTGAATCGAACGAATAATCTAAACTGTAGCGTAGTGTACCCTCAGTGTACAGCAGCCTCAGATTAGTCTGAATTGAGTTCCAGAACACGGATGTTCAGGCTTGCGGATTGTACTCAAATAGCGAATCATACGGGTTTCCATCTTTCCGTTTCCAAGCACCTCAACTTGTTACAAAGCTTCCTAGGCTAATTGGTAACGTAAAGCTGTTTCTGGTTCCCGTACGTACCCTTATGGTACCGTCCGGCTAGAACGTTCGAGGATTTAATCTCAGACCTTCCCGGGGTTAAACAGTGGTAACCGTGTACCTCGCTTGTGTACCCCTACCGCTAGATTGAAGCTGCCGTTTTCATCATTGGGTTTTCCAAATAATAAATAATTAGTTGTTAGGTTTACCTCGATAAACGATAGACATAACGACGGTAAATCAAACTGCGTATTTGCCGAAATAATCGATCAACGGAAAAGATCTGTAACGTGGATGATGCATAGTTTAAAACGGTGGAAAGAATTATCGCTCACCTCGATACAGACGTCGCACATGACGAAATTACAAGTGTTCCCGCTATGCCTTTTCAAATCGCCGTCCAATTCTTCGAGGCAAATCGTACATGGAACTTCGTCTCCCGTAATCGTTGATTTCTGACAGACGTCAGCGTCCACCACGCGATCGCCACCACCATCTGGCACTGAAGTGTACGCGTCAGGGGGTTCCGTGAGTTCAAAGGCGTATATAGACCGATTCGTATCATTGATGTGTCTCAAGAGAATATTGTCATCCTTAAATTGAAAACCTTGATGTACAATCCGACAGTGACATTTCCGTGTAGTGCGATAAACTACAGCAAGCAAGGTACGTAAGTCTCGATACCTACGGTGCAAGGGTAAAATAATATAGAAGAGGAAGAATCGTGGCCGCTTTTCGTGAGCCAAAAACAAAGAGCATGCACGTCGAAGCACAGAATCGAGAGAACGTAAATAGAAAAATGTAAATAAAGAAAATGTCTGTATGATGGACTGTAGCCTCGTAACTAGTTCTTTACGATACGAGAATGTTCTTCCATAATCATTTCTCTTGGAGGGCAGTATCGACGATTATCGACACTAGATGATAAGTCGCCTTCTTCACCCTCCGTAAACATACTCTTACAGAACTTAAGACCTACGCACCATTTGCTCGTAAAGTCAAACAAGCCTGAACTGGATTTTGAAGATAGAGATTCAATTGGAAACATGATGTAGATCATTGATAGGCGCAGTTTTACCTCAGAGACAGGACGAACTCTTCTCGATGCTTACCAGAATCTTTGATATATGGTTTTCCAAGACTTCTGCCAGCGCAATGTTCGCCACTGTGATGTTTTCTTTGCTCAACGTTTTGAGCAACTCGTCCTTCAATTTTCCAATTCGTGACTGCTTGTTCAACGAGACGACGCACTTAATAGTTTGATCGCCATTCGCAGGCACGTACGTGACGTTCAATTGCCTTTCTATCGCATGGGGTAGCGGTACTGACAAATACATGAACGGCTCATACGTAACCGACACGTGTTTACACACTGCACAAACAACCTGTAATGGAAAACGAAGGTATGATAACACACTTTCGAACTTATGTCGCACGTATGACGAAAAAGACATATGTGCCGGTAGAATGAGCCCTGTCTCTCACGCTTCGCAAAGCAAGGAGGTATGACCATCAAATTTTATTGTAGGAGGCAGTTTACGGTAAAAACCAATTGTATGAGACATCCCAATTGTATAAGTCTCCATGGGAAACATGTGATATTAGGATGTCTAGACATTACCTTGCTCTTAAACTGTCCCTGGAAAGTGTCAACAATTATACTCCTATTAGACCCTAAGTGATTTGCCCAATGTTTATCCGCCTCAATCTCATCTTGCGCGGCGATAGCTCCATTGCCGTAACTTTGAGAGACCCGTGTACACTGCGAGCTAATACTTCCAAGGCCATCGCGTTTGTGATTCTTCTCTTGATCATCTAGCCTCATACGTTTCACGTTGCACTTCTCTAAACCATTGTCGTACTCTATATCGGAACCGCTCGATGCGTAATCCACACCAGAATTGACTTTTTGAACGTTAACTTCTTTTATTCGTTTAAAACTGACGCTTTTATTGTCGAAAACATGATTTTCCATCAGATTCGAGTTGTCTAAAGGCATTCTACGAACGCTCTCCTTTGGATATTTCTGTGAATCATAACGAATCTCGTTATTACATTCTTGTTGTGTCACTAAGAAATTCGCATTACTAGTTTTCGCTTCTTTATGAATATCATAAAGACCGTGATATTTGGGAACGTTTTTCGAAAGTTCTATCAGCGTATCCAGTCTGAACGTAGAAACGGTCTCATCCTCCTTCTCGTCAACTTTATTATGAATGAAGGTATTTGATTTTGCCTCAACGGTTTCGTCGGAATCGAGTGTCTCTTCGTCGTCACCGTCGTTCAAAGGTGATCCCCGTGGTGAATTTGCAGTACTATCTAACTCGCCTATCGGTGAATCTAAGTCTAAACAACGTAACGTTAAACTTACATTGTTCATATATGTTCTATTATAATCTGTCCTATATTTTTTTAAAAATTCTCATATATATATATATTTACCCCTTGGTGAGCCAGCCATTGTTACATTAGGACTATTAGGACATTCTGGCGACGGCAAACAATCATACATCTCTAACAAATCTGAATTACAGTTCGAATTGCTAGTGGCAGTAACTGGAGATATAGCTTTCCCGTTCGAATTCTCAAGAGAGTTAATCGAGTTGGCAGTAGTTGTAGACGAAGGAGTTTGACAATTCTTTGTACCCTTTGCTGTATTCATTTGTTCATGCAAAGAATCCAACAGAAGGGCAAGAAATTCTTGACAATCATGCTGTGAAATGTTATTCTACAATTATCTTACTTATACACTTTCAATTGTTTCGCAGACGATTGTGTAAATATATACCTGTCTGTAATCTTTAAATTGCGAATGATACGCTCCTAAAGTTTGTTTAAATTCGATAGGCCTGAGAACACTGTATCTACCAGACCACATTTTACTAAGCAGTACACTGAAATGTGCCATCAGCGATCCGGGAGGAAGAAGTTTCTCCCCCCTCTGCTGCAAATCCAAAAAATGTTGCAGAACAGGTGGAGTTGCAGTTAAACATTGCAAACCGGCAGCCATAAAACAAGTATTACCAAGATTACGAAGACCACATACACCCGCGCGTAACACTATATCCTCTGGAAATACAAACACAAATAACACAACGGTCAATTAAATGGCTAATTAAAATCGCAAACATTAAGATTGTATAGAAATATCTAAAGACACATGCCCATTGGAGAATCATCTTGAGAATCTCCACCTTCTGAAAACAAATTGTTTAAAGCAGGTGTACCGGGTGGTAAAAATGGACCGTGCTCAATGCCAGCCCCGCTATTATCGATTAGTTCGTCTGTGCCGATATCTGTAAAATCGCTTAAACCAGGTGGTGGCGGAAGTGGAATGGCATAATCCGAGGTCGAACTATTTGCTTCGGTCCTATAAGAAAAGAAAATTAATGTAATAAAACTATATGCATATACTGGTTGTGTATCGTCTGTGTGTACCATGTGTCTTCTATGCCCATATTAACTCCGGTAGAAAGTAATTTATCCTCTTGAAGGGTAAGAGTATGATCTAAGGAAGACGTTAACGGACTGAGACCAGTCGATTCTAACACGTCTGATATCTCTGGGACTCCAGGTAGGTGAAAAATTTCAGATGATCCAATCATTGAAATATTTTCTACTTCTGAGACATTCACCTTATTGTCCATTCAGATAATAAAATACCAAGTATTACCTAAAAATATAATTATGGTAGAGAAAAGGATTAAAAATGTAATTACATATATACAGTTTGTAATCGTATAATATATAGTAAAGATAATTGACACAATATTGAATTTTAAATGAAATGTTTCATACAAACAGAAACCACGTAACGTGACATTATTAATAATTGTCTAATTAATCTTCAAGTAGTGCCAGAATTACCAGTACATAGAACCAATAAATATGTATCATGAGTACACCTGAGACAGCTTCTGTTGAAGATTCTATGAAATCGAGTTAGTATCAAACAATAGTTAAAATCATCCTAACCTAAGATGTCGCGAAAGATTACCGCGAATTCTTCGGCGTCCTATTCTCGTGAAGCGGTAACCACTTCATTGAACATTTATTATAAACAATTCGCGTTTTTTATTTTTTATCAGCGAAATTAAGTTGTGCGGGCTAGTACAATGATCAATATGGACGAAACTGAATTCTGTAGTCTATAAAAGTACGACTAGACCTTGCCCATTCAAATTGTGATCATCCTGGAAATGTTTCACAATAAAAGTTCGATATAAGTGCTCGCACGAAAGCGTAAATGATACGTAACTAACATAAATGAAAGACATAAGAAAGAAAACGACAAAATAATATTCACTTACTTTACAGAAAATCCACTTTCTTCTTTGTGAAATATCTATACCGCCATTGCAGTAAACGGCATGGTCAATGGATGCGCCTAGAAAAGGAAGATTCGCTCGCGGCGCCTCAGGAAGTCGGCATATTTTTCAGTCTGTAATGCGGGCACACCACTTCCTGCTTTCTAGGGGAAATTTATTTACCCGCCCAAAATTATCAAAAATTAAGGTAGCATTTTCATTTGGTAGATCAATAAATTTTTAAATTGTGTTCCGAAAATCTTTGGGAGAAGAAAGGTGGGGTGGAGGGAGAAGGTAATAAAGGAACACACGCAATCAAATAATACATGTACGCGCGCGCGCGCGCGTGTGTATGTGTGTAAATACAGAATTATTTGAAATGCGATTTTTCTTAAATCATACCTTCGAAATGACAGAAGTTTCGAAAACGATTAACGAGGAATTGTGACAATTTCTCAAACAAATGCTCAAATTCTGATGCGGTAATCATCAACGTTTACAGAGTGTAATATATGTATGCATATGTACATAATAAGAAAAGTAAAAGATCGATTTGATATCATAATGCTATGTTGTACTATGTATGAACTTAATATGTTACTACCTATTGAAAGAACTACTCATATTTACATAACAATAAACGATAGAAACCACATTTTTATGTAAAGTTTGTTATGCTCTTCTGTTTGTGTAAGAAAAGTCTTCAAACACATGTTTATATACATATGTATATATGCCAAATTTCACTAGTGTAACGCAACCTATACGTGCCCATCTGCACATAGTACGTATCATACAGATTACATACACATTTCAAATACGTATACTATTAAAGATTATCTATGTGTACTATGTTGTATTGACTTCTTTAACGCACACTAATAAAACAAATTTAATCATGTCTAACGTCAGTTTCAGTAATCTGTCACTTGTATTTATTCAGTGATAAATTAAACGATTTAGTACAAATGTTGCGATAATAGTATTACGACATTTCTTAGTGGCAGCAAGCAGTTTGTATGACTGGTATGACAAAAGTACAACGATAGCTAATTTTTAAGTAAAAATGCAGTAAGGTGGTACGTTCTGTACACGTGAAAAACGTGATTTATGACGGGAACCTATCAATTCAATTAGTAATAACGTTGTTCAATTTTATTAAAGCGTCATTATTTCTGATTTTAGTTAGTTTACAGTGTTATTGTTGTTACAAACAACAGAGTTAAATTACTATTACATGTTATTTTGTCATAATATCCAGTTAATAAACAGGCGCTAGTGGCTAACATTAAATTATAACATAATATGACTTAATTACAGTCTCTAATTCGCATAAATAAATCTCATATGCCATATAAAAACATTATACAAAATATTGGGAAAAATAGAGAGAATTACATGTACAAATATGTCATCGCAAGAACAAACATTAATAGTACAATCAAAATTCGTTTCGGGAGAGATTGTAATAATTGTATCCTTTTATTTCTTCTTCCGTAATCTACAAAATTGTAAGATATTTATATGCGTAACCTTAATCGCACGTATAGACAACCGAAGCTTCGTTAATTCAGGGTTGGCACAAAGCTCCTAGGATTGTAGCACTGCTCAACAAAGGAACAACTCATGCCCTGGTGATTCTAATCAGTTCTAAAACACCTCCTCAAGTTTATAGTGACCTGACCATAGAAAGAATATTACCTATCGATCAAGATTTTAAATGCAACATAAGTATATAATCTTAATGTCATTATTAATTGTAAATATAATAATATAATAACTAATGAATGATATTTTTTGAAGACACAGATGAAAAACAACAGGATAGTCTAGATGTGTACCTTAATGTAACATCAAGAAAGTTACAGTTAATATTCGAAATGAGACCTGGAGTAGAAACCAGTTCCTTAGTATCAGAGATATTTAGAGCTATAGAAGGTAAAATCGCATTGCATCGTATAACCAAATGTCGCATTTAATTCCAATTAATATTTTGATGATTTCAGTGTGTCAAAAATCAAATAATCCAGCATCAGAATTTTCATGGATTCAAAAATTAACAGGAAGTACGCGTAACTTGAGTGTTACCAATAAGGAAGTAGAAGATGTTACCGATCCTGTTAGTCCATTATTTTATAGAAGAACGGCGATGCTTGTTTCTAAAATATTAATCGAAAAACTTCTTTCGCAGCTGGTGGACATAGAAAATCCACTTTTAGTTGTAACAAGACAAAGCATTGCTTCTGGTAAATCACCGGTAGCTGCCAGAGAATCAGCCGTACGATACCAGATGGCATGCAAAGAAGATGATTATACATACAGTAAAACATTCCGGTTTGTTACCTTGCATTCGTGCATTTATTTTGCTGTAATGTTATTCATACTTCTATGTTTTCGTCTGTTTTAGTATATTTATTGGAACGTGGAATGTAAATGGACAAGCACCGAACGGTATTACTTTACACGAGTGGTTAAGTTGCGATAAAACACCACCAGATGTATACGCGATTGGATTCCAAGAACTAGATTTAACTAAAGAAGCATTTCTTTTTAATGATACTCCAAGGGAAGAGGAGTGGAGGTAGTAAAAAATTATAAACGAAGATTTCATTAAATGAAATATTTTAACAGTATTATTATTTTTGTAGACAAGTTGTAGCAAAATCTCTTCATCCAAATGGAGTATATGAACAAGTGGCCATTGTCAGACTAGTTGGTATGATGTTACTCATATATGCTTTAAATAGTCATATACCATTTATTAAAGATGTATCAGTTGATACTGTAGGCACTGGTATTATGGGTAAAATGGTAATATCCTTTTTACTATGTGTATTGCGTCCAATAAGTTCGTGTTGCTTACTATTCTCATTTTTTTCAACCCTCGCGTTTGTCGTATGACCAAACCGTCCACTGCACAAGACGACATTACGACGTGCGTGGGTCAAACTCTTTTCCTTCGATCGCTTATTCTACTGTTTTTATAAAACACTTACTGCGAAAGGTATAAACGTATTCACGGCACGAACTTATGGGATGTCCTAATAAAATCAGAGATTTTTAATACTGGTAGACGTGTAGTCGACCTTGTTCTATTATTTACTGCTTTTGTACAGGGTAACAAAGGAGGTGTAGCAGTAAGTTGTTCTATTCATAATACGTCTATCTGCTTCGTTAATGCCCATTTAGCGGCACATTGTGAAGAATACCAGAGACGTAATCAAGATTATGCAGACATATGTGCACGATTATCGTTCTCAAAATATGTTCCTCCAAAAACTTTTAAGGATCATGAGTAAGAATTCAAGTGAAATATTATTTTTGGAATATGTTCCAATTTTACCATACTAAAAGACCGCCGATATTCTTAATGTAGCCAAATTTACTGGTTGGGAGATTTAAATTATCGAATAACAGAAATGGACGTTGCAGTTGCCAAACAACATATAGAAGCTGAAAATTATGCTCCCCTTTTGACATTAGATCAACTTTGTCAGCAAAGACAACTTGGCCGAGTGTTACAAGGATTCCATGAAACAGAAATTACATTTAAGCCAACGTATAAATACGATTTAGGCACTGATAATTGGGATTCTAGGTAAAACTGTTACATATTTTATGCACATACATATCTATTTTTATACTTTTTTGTATATGAGAATTATGAATTTCAGTGAAAAAAGTAGATCCCCTGCATGGTGTGATCGAGTATTATGGAAAGGAGATGCGATTACATCGATTGAATATCGAAGTCACCCCGAATTAAGAATTTCCGATCATAAGCCAGTCAGTGCTGTGTTTGATTCTCAGGTAAATAGAACTTCTTCGATTCACAAATTATTAATCATATATTAACAAGTGTTATAATTTGTAATTAATTGCAGATTAGAATTATAGATATGGCAAAATATCGTAAGATTCATGAAGAAGTTATGAAAAAACTTGATAAATTAGAAAACGAATTTTTACCTCAAGTAATGGTTGATACTACCGAAATAATATTTGACACTTTGAAATTTCTGGAACCTAGTAGCAAAGAACTCATCATTGCAAATACTGGCCAGGTAAAACAATTTTTATATAAATTAGTATATCCTGCATACCGAAAATAATTATACGTTATAGGTACCAGTTCAATTTGAATTTATAAAGAAATTAGGTGATACTAATTATAGTAAAGACTGGTTGGATATCGAACCATTTAAAGGTTTTATAAAACCAGGTATACTACATTTGTTCCTTTTTTTCATTCTTGGATCGTATTTTTATTCTTAAAATGGATAATCTATTTAGTAACTTAATTTCAATTGTATTTCAGGGGAAAAATGTGATGCTAGATTCGAAATATACGTCGACAAAAGATCAGCGTGCAAATTAAACTCGGGGGAAGATAAATTATACGATATCTTAATTTTACATCTTGAAGGTGGAAAGGATATATTTATTACTGTGACAGGTAGTACGATGTCGTAATAAATACGGCGGATAAGCGGAGAAGTCATTTATATTTGTAATTTTTTTCAGGTACTTACGAAAGAAGTTGTTTCGGAGCATCGATAGAAGCTTTGGTTCACATACGAGTACCTATTAGAGAAGTACCTATTGGTAGATTAATGGAACTTGTAAGGAAGCTACATAAAACATGAAACAGAGAAAGAAGTAAAGATCTAATACGAGTTGTCTTGATGTTACAGGAAAATAATAAGAATCTTCCTCCAGATCCATATGAAATACCTAAGGAGATATGGTTTTTGGTTGACAGATTATATCGGCACGGTATAAAAACGGCAGGACTCTTTGAAACTCCTGGTCTTCACAGTGAAATTATAGCTATAAGAGATTGGTTAGATAATGGGAGCCAAGATCCAATGCGTATCCTTTTCAGAACATAAAAATCACATATGTGAAAAATGCTACAATCTCTTCTAACGATTCAGAAATTATTTTGGTTCCTTAACCATATTTTTACAAAGCTGGTAGTGTACATTCTGTCGCAGAAGCATTACTTTTACTATTAGAATCAACTGCTGAACCATTAATTCCGTATAACTTGCATAGCGTGTGCTTGTCCGCAGCAGTAAATTATTTACAGTGCAAACAGGTACATACACGCTACATATAGATATATAATATTTATATAATTTAAAATGGAAAATCTTTTAATCGTTTTACAGATTGTAATGCAACTTCCAGAAATAAGGAGAAAAGTTTATCTTTATATATGTTACTTTTTAAAAGAATTATTAAATCACACGCAAGATAATAAATTTGATGCTAAAACTCTTGGTAAGATTATATAAAAATTATTTTATTATTCATTATAACAAATGCTATCTAATCTATTATTTACTTTGTAGCAACACTGTTTGGATCAATATTTTTAAGAGATCCACCGAGAAGTAGAGACGACCGAAATCAGAGAAATCGTACTATTCAAGGAACAATCGACAGGAAAAAAGCTGCATTTGTTTATCATTTTTTAGTGAATGATCAAAGTGATTTTATTCATGATCGATAGTCGTATTCGAAATTGAAAATAGAAAGTATTTGTCTAAATGTTTTGTCTATAGTTGGGAATATAATATTCCTTCTCTATGATCATGCATTGTTGACTTTCTTCTAATTGCATTGTTATCTCTCTCATATCATGCTGTGAGCTGACAGCAAGTAAATCTTACTTCAGCTTCGCCAATGGTAAATTACAAGTGACGAAAAAGTATGAAACAAATTGAACTGCCAGTACATGAAATGAGCGTAGAAGTCATATGCATTGCTTCCTACATACATATAATTGCGTTGTCAATCACGAATGTTGAAGCTATAGAGAATCGAAATGTAATAGTTTAATTTGCAACGTATTAGTAAATAATTCATATTTAATACTGTTATAGCAGTACTTAACAATGATGCGAACAAAATTTTTATAGTAATAAACAGCTAATTTGCCAATTCCAAATCTTACCCTAAAATTTTCATGGTGCGCTACATGTGAAATACTCATAACTAGTTAATAAGTAAGAAATATAATCACAGTTACAATTTCATCTAGTCTTCATGGCCTAATGCGGCTATAAATACATTTATATGTAAATTTATTCACAATAAGAAGAAAAGTTTTATCAACTACTTTAATTAAATTAACTCTTTAATTTTCTTCTTTCACTCGCTTAGATATTAAGTTCTTAGAATTACTGTAATAATTTTGAAGTCTGCGTAGGTGTGATATTAAGTTCAAGACTTGGTATACTTATAATTGCAATCTTCTCTATACATGAATAAGATTATTTAAGAGGAAATTAAGTATTATGAATACATGTCAAATTTTGTATCAAAGTTTTATTAAAAAATACATACAAAATGTGATAAGTAATGCAGCCTACAATATTTTATTTGTAAATAAAGAGAACATGATAACAATTAATAAATGACATTCAACGATATTTAAATTCGAAAATAATCGTTTCTGTGTTACTGATTCGAAGAAAAATGCAAAACAGTAAAATTACTTGGAAAATGACTGTTACAAAGATCACAAAGCTTATGATTTATATTAAAACAATGCTGTTAGACTAATACTCTAAGAATGAAAAAAAAAGAATAATAATCGATTGGCAATTTTAAAGCTTTCTATAAAAAGGAACATTAAATGAAACTTACTATTGTCATGGAGCACACAAAATATCAGTAAAGAAATATGAAGACAAAATGTTTTGTCTTTAATGTTTATCTTTCGGGATGAACATCTGTATATCTATTTACAAAACAAACTGGAAGAACACACTCTAACATGTTAAATGTCAAATGACTAAAAAGTTCTAAAATTCGAAACCTTTTTGTGTTGCTTCAGTTGGTTTGAATTCCAACTTTCCATCATCTGTTGTGGGTGGTGCTATTGATGTTTCGTTTTCAGCGTCCTAGGGATACAAGTTTAATTTGTTATATAAATATGTTGGTTTAATTAATTGAATTGTAGAAAGTTGTAAATCTGCTTGCCTCTTCTGAGAAGAAAGTATCGATCATCGCTGCAGCTTTCTGATACACCTGCTCTGTATCGTGACTTTGAAGAGCCTCAAGTTTGTCCAAACCACCTATTTGTTCTATCATAATAGCTACACGTTCAGCTTCTCCCATTTTCAATGCTGCATTCAATATGTTGTTCAGACCATCAAGAACAACAATTACAGTCTTCCAATCTTTGGCTTCCAACAAATTGCAAAATGGTACCAGAACTCCCAACTGCACCAGATGAGCTAACTGTTGCACAGTACCACCCGAAGTTAAATTAGTTACAGCCCATGCTGCTTCTTTTTGAGATTTAAAATCTCCCTGCAATAAACCAGAACATCAATAATCAGCATCATCATAAGAAAAGGGAAATAAAGAAAAAGCACAGTTTACTTACATTTTGCAGAACATGTATCAAGGGTGGTAGTAATCCAGCATTTATAACATGTTGGATTTGATCTATGTTACCAGCAGTAATATTGCTGATCGCCCATGCTGCTTCTTTCACTATATTAGTACGATGATGTTGTAATAATACTCCCAAATGTTGTAAACCACCTGCTGATATTATCGCATCTGTCTGTATGTCAGTGCCTGTAACTATATTTCCAACTGCACGAAGTGCTGGCGTCAGAACTGTTACTTCAGTTGAAGCAAGTAAATCCACTAGTTTTGGTATAACTCCGCTCTCCACAACAACTTGTATCTTATTATTGGGTCCATCGGTGAGATATGAAAGAGCCCAGCAAGCATCGGCTATGACATTGAATTATAACGTTAAAAACTTTTATAATTAGTATACAAAGTTAAATGTTTTGATAAGAAAATTCACTCACCAAGTATATCTTTATCAAGGCTACTAAGTAAGCGATTCAAGACTGGCAATGAAGATTGTACCGTTTCAAATGGAGGTGGAGGAGTTTTATTGCGACACAAATTTGATAGTGTCCAAACAATATTACGAGTAAATGTCAGCTATATCAATAAGCAATTTATATTACTACTGTTAAAATATGTAATTCTATTTTTTCAATGGTATTTGTAAATTTTACATACAGAAGTGTCAGGTTTGATCAATTCTAATAAACGAGGCAGAACATCATGACCAAGAACAAGATCACGAGCTATTGGACCATCTCCAGCAATATTTCCAAGTGCCCATACTGCTTGTTCGGCAACGTTAGGCGATGTAGATTTTAGCAACGCAGACAATTTTGGTATAGCACCATGTTTTACAACTATATGAGTTTGATCTGATGTTCCAGAAGCTACATTGGTTAGTGCCCATGCTGCTTCAAACTGTAACGGAGCGCTATAAACATTTAAAGAATGTAATAAATGAATTTTCAATTAAAGTAATAATAATAATAACATAAATTTCTTATGGCATGTACGTACTTATGATGACAGTCCAAGAACTGTATGCAGCGTGGCACAATTCCACGTTGTATCATACTATCTATAGGTGGGTTCTTTTCCCTGCTCAACATTTTCCTGCATGCTTGTGTTGCTTGAAGTTGAATTGTTTCATCCGTAGATTGCATACCAAGAACAATCTCATCTATTGATATAGAAATAGGTGACTGATTACTTTCACCGGTCGGGCTTTGCGGTTCTTGCCCTATATTGACATTGCGACGTTTCAATAATTGATCATCTTTCCTAGCTTTTCGCAATTCTATCGACATTTCGTTCCTTCTTCTGCGTGCATCCTACAATAACAAGTTATATAACAAATAATAACATAATGAAATTCATTTATTTGCGTTGAAATCCATGTTAAATTAATAATATATATCTTTCTGATTTTCCTCATTGTAATTAATTTTTTAGATTATAATTTTAATGAACTTACTTCATGCTTAGAATGAAATTTGAAGCTAGCCTTTCGGTCACGGCCTTCAAGTTCTGGTGCAGGCATTTTCTCAAGAAATTGCGCGTACGTATTTCCTAAGCAAAAAGAAAACAAATAATAAACGATGACGAGAACAAACTTTTGTTCCGGCTAAGAGAGTCTATTCTACAAACACCTAAGGATATCCATTACACATTTTCTCCCTTGAAATTTATTACTGATATGGATATACGAAATTTATTTGAAATTGGTTACTACATAATTATTGGTTACACGTGTATGCATGATTGTATTCACAACCGTATTAACAAGCACACGTATCATGCGATAAATTACGTTTAAATATCACGCTATTTTGAACGAACGCCTCCTAACGGTTACTTGCAATCTTTTTCACAATGTTTCTCTTTGTAATATAAACTAAATGTCAGATATTCTTTAAAGTTACTGTCAAATTAAAAGAGGCTTGCTTACCGTGAATATATCAATAAATATTAGAGGAATAGATGGAACAGATCACGAATTGCTGAGCACTTTATGAAGTGGTCGCGACCCGCGCGTCAAATGCACAATGGCTGCTGCTGCCAGTGAAGTTTCTTTGTTACTTAGAACCTGTTGCCTGTTGCTGGCTGTTGCTACTGATCGTAAAATGGGAAAGAAATTATTGTTAATCTTCATCCAATTAGAACGTCCATTTTTGTGTGACGTAATATCGTATTGGTGTATGATTGGTGGTTGAAGACACAACGATTCACGATTGGTCCATCAATATTCAACGTTCAGTTTTTGAATCGAATTGTAGTTCTTAATTACCTTGACTCTTTTAAAAATATTACAGTATGTACTTACATCGTATAATATTAAAATTAGCTTAAATTTGTTTTAATTATTATGGAAATATTTATGAAATCACGAATACTTTATTTAAAAATGCATATATTTATTAGGGAACTGGTGTGCAAAAAGAAATTGAGCTGCAATGAAGTGAAAATACCATTAATTATTTCAGAATATTTTATTATAGTTTAATGTGAAGAATGCAAATGCAAATGCAAATGGTACAAGGAAAGTTATATCGCAGAGAGAATAAACAAGTTAACTTCATTTTAATGTACAAAACTATTGATATTGTACAATGATAATATAACAAGCATTATAAAAGAAATGGTATTATCGGAACATTATAAATCTTATATAAACCGTATAACTTCATAGAGTTACAGAATTATTACAAAATATTACAATATAAAACCTACATTCAACATTTTCATTGTATTGTCGTTCAAGTACAAATAAATGTTAAGCGCATTTACAAAATAAATGCATACTTGTGTTACATGTATAGAGTTTGTTAATATTATGATTTGTATTCTTAAGTTACTTTTGTAGCTCAGTTCATAACTTGTGCTACATAAACTGTTTTAAGTAAAGAATTTTACTGCACGATTTCCAGATTTTTCTTCATGTTATACAAGATTCCACAGTTTTTCTGACAGCATCACGCGCATAAGGTATATAAGATAGAGAATACCATGTCATTGCCAACGATTGGATAATTATGAATAGAAGAGCCAATCCAGCATTTTTCAGCTAAAAATTCAAACAATAATTGTAATTTGTAAATTATAGTAAACAGTTTACCAAATTGTTTTTTTGTTATACTTACATGTAAAGCCGCAAAGAGTGTCATTCCAAGAGCAACAAATACTAAAACTGTTGCAACCACTCTTGTTGCAGCAAACATCTTCTTTAATTGATTACATGGTCCCATTAAAAAACATGTACTGTAAATGGAATTAACGATTAGTTTGTACTGTTTACAAAATATTTGAATGAATTTTTAGAATCCCTTCTTTAATAAATCCAATGAAATGCTACGCTACCTATATAGATACTTCTAAAGGGAAAGTGTATATGTATATATTTAAATATGTAAATATTTACAAGATAAACATTTTTGTCAATTTTATGAAATTTCACCTTGTTAATGAGATAATGTTTCCTAGTGTATAAAATACAGCAAATACTGTCAATCCCCTATGTAAAAATAAAGCAAACGATCCAAGGATGGAGCACAATATACCAATAATAAAACAAATAGCAAAACCTTTAATTCGGGTAGACCAACTCAACGTAGTATGGTCCATAACCTAAAAATAAAATGTCAATTAGTTAACAATAAGTTACTATTGATGGAGAATATTATTATTAAGGAATATAAAAAATTGATATTTATTATTTTTTGTTAAACACACATTCTTACCGTAAAGTCCGCATCAACCTTCCATTAACAATTGCAAGCATTGAACACAATATTTTATACAATAGCAAAAAATAAAAATATTCACATACAAGTATATAACGCGTGTATCATTAAAAAATAATATTAATTACCTGACCAATAATACCACTTTCTTCATCGCACTGCTCATTGCCACTTAATGCTCTCCTTAGCTTATCCATTTTCTACGTAAAATTAAACGAACTTCTTCAAAAACAATACTGTATCTGTAATACTATTACGTATATGTATATACATATATTGATACAATACGTTAATCTTCATGAAATTACGAACAACAACGGTCCGCCTCCCGTGAATATGTGATTCATTTCAATATTCACTTTTGATACGATATTCAACTTAGATTAATACAAAAGGTTGAAAAACACGTAATATGTAATAATCATGATATTACTGCTAAAGAGTTTTTTCGCAGAAAGGTGAGGTATGTTACCAATAATGTACAACTTGGTGCAACTGCACTATAAGAAGCAGCTGTTTCCCTACGTGTACGTGCTATAAAATTCTTTCTACGGTCTTCTATATGTACATATGTACATATAAATTCATTCAGTTTATTTATTTATTCGTTTTTGTTTATGTACATAAATCATACATTGCAGTGAAAATGAACTAAAAATTGGTTTAATTTGAGTAAAAAAATGCCGCATTTTTAAAAAGAAAAATTACCATAAATTTCTTCTATTAGAAAATTAATTGTTTATACAGAGTATATACATTTACAACAAGTTTTGTAAAAACTTAAGAGCTACAGGTCATATTTATATCTATATAAAATTGTCATATGTGTAACGAATAGTATAGATTAATTTGACTACAATATAATTGTTGAATGATGTATTTCACGAACGTACAATTAATATTTTATTTACGTAATTTGCTGCTTGGGTTTCCCCAATATCTTTCAACGCAGTTTGCAGATCATTTAGGGATATAGATGATTGAATCTAAAAGAGACATATCACTATGAAAACCTTATAAACAGTATAATACTGTAATAAATAAATTTATAACATACGTCTATGTAATTTAATAAAAGTTGAGTTGGGCTCAACGAACTTTGTTGCAGTGTTCTTAACATGTATTCAAATTTCAAATGTTTCGCAAGTTGTCTCCATCCTTGTGTTTTATCAAGAATATTGGACAATTCTTGTTTTTGTTCATTATTTAACCATTCTTTCTGCAAATCCTCGTCTTCCACTTCCAGTTTTGTGGAAACTGAAGACATTTTATTCGATGATTCTTCAGCCTGACCATTAAGAAGCTGCAAAATCTATAAAAAAAAAACATTAATTAATTTAAAATAGTTTAAAATAGCATATGTGATGTAGAAAAATTAGTAATTTACATCTGGTTTATTCATCGCTAAATCAAAAGACGATTGTCCATTCATTTCTTCAGTGTTTTCATTATCAGAATTTATTTCTTCTTTTACATGTGTACTCCTCTTTTCAACCTGATAAATATATTGAATAAAATATTACATAATTACAATCATTGAATATATTGTAATTGAAAGAGGTACGTACATCGCTTGATTCTTTATTATGATTTTCAATGTATGGATCTGCTCCATATTTGATTAACAACGCGCATAGTTCCTTTGCTCGTGTACCAGAATATACAACTGCTGAGTGTAAGGCAGTATTTCCGCTAAAGTTTCTTTTGTTTATGGCAATATTTGTCTGTAGTAATGCAATATATTTAATATTAATTACAAAGTTTAATAGAATTATATGATTCATTTTAGTCAAAATGTGAGAGACAGTTATACCTCACTCAATAAATATTCCACAATTTCTTTGTGTCCACCATCTACAGCAATATGTAATGCAGTTCGACCATATGACATATCGGTACTATTTACGTTTGTCCCAGCTTCAACAAGTAAACGTACCGCATTAAATGAGCCAGCTTCAGCTGCGAGGTGTAATGGTGCCCATCCGGCATCGTCATGAATTTCCATTTTAGTTTTTTTATCCGATAACAAAGTTCTAACACAGGCAGCAGCTTGAGGATCTATAATATGTACACTTTCATAAATATATTACATTTTTAATTTACCTTGTACCTTACTTCTCACAGCCATGTGTAATGGACAACATCCGTGTTCATCCGATCGGTTTGGATCAGCACCGAGCTTGAGTAATGCTCTCATGATATCTGGTTGATTTTGTAGGACTGCATAGTGCAGTGGTGTCTAGTGAATAATATATAATAATTATAACGTATTATAAGTAATTACAGTACAATAATAAATATTCGAATTAGTATTTAACTAAATGTATTTAATACTCTACAGGGTGTTCCACAATTATTTTAACAGCCGAAAATGAGGGGTGGCTGAGGTCATTTTCATAACTTTTTCCTTGGCGAAAATGCAATCCGCGGCTTTGTTTACGAGTTATTAACGAAAAAGAGATGAAGGCGTGAATGACAACATGGTCGATCGATCGAGTGAAACGTGCTTCGACCGTGGAGCGCGATAGAAGATGGGAGGCTCCGTGCTGCGTTCGAATCAATGAACAAGTTATGGTGCGTGAACTTCCGAATTTTAAGAAAAACGCTATTTATCCTTATTTCAAAATGTCCGAAGAATATTTACTAATTTTTCGAATCCGTAATAATAAGAAATTTAACCGTAAAGGCCGTTTTAATTTTCTGGTGTGCATAACACCTCGTGTATAAAATATGACATTTTTACGCAAGGTGTACAGTGAAGGTTAACAAAGTACGTGAATGATATTTTAATTTAAATAATTAATTCGTGTCCGAACAGAATTCAACGAATGATTTACAAAGCTGATTTAATAATAAATAATCGCATTACGGGGCGTAAAGGATTTGTTTATTAGAGAAATATGAAAAATATTATCAATAAGAAACTCACCCATTTAGTTGAGGATGCATTTGCTGGCTGAAATTGTGGCTCACGATGTCGAAGGGCACTGACCTTGTACAGCGTACAGCTGGTCTTTCACTGCACTGTCACCAAACACTGATCACTTAATTAATCACTGATAATCCGAAACACTTGTGGATATTACGAAAAATGACTGAGACGCGTTCGCGTATAAACGTTTATTCGACGCGTTCGATCGGCAATCGACGTTCGACTGCCTAAAAATCCAGGCCTCGACCGTGGGCCCTTGTCGTTCGTCGCTCGGCCGTCCGAGGAAATGACACCCGATAACCTTGACATAACCATTTTCTTCGAACGGCCATTAATTACGTTCTAAGAGCGCAGGGTACCGTCGGTGACAGCGGGTCGGACACAGTTTACGTCTCGGCATATCTTGTTTATTTCATATGGCGGTACCGTGCGCTTCGAAGAAAATGGTATCGGGTGTCATTTCCTCGGACGGCCGAGCGACGAACGACAAGGGCCCACGGTCGAGGCCTGGATTTTTAGGCAGTCGAACGTCGATTGCCGATCGAACGCGTCGAATAAACGATTATACGCGAACGCGTCTCAGTCATTTTTCGTAATATCCACAAGTGTTTCGGATTATCAGTGATTAATTAAGTGATCAGTGTTTGATGACAGTGCAGTGAAAGATCAGCTGTACGTTGTATGAGATCTGTGGCCTTCGACATCGTGAGCCACAATTCCAGCCAGCAAATGCATCCTCAACTTGGGTGAGTTTCTTATTGATAATATTTTTCATATTTCTCTAATAAACAAATCCTTTACGTCCCTTAATGCAATTATATATTATTAAATCAGCTTTGCAAATCATTCGTTGAATTCAGTTCGGACACGGAATTATTTAAATTAAAATATTATTTACGTACTTTGTTAATCTTCACTGTACACCTTGCTTAAAAATTTCATATGTTACACACGATGTGTCATGCACACCAGAAAATTAAAACGGCTGTCATCAACGGTTACATTATATATTATTTCGGGTCCGAAAAATTAGTAAATATTCTTCAGACGTTCTAAAATAAGGGTGAACAGCGTTTTTCTTAAAAATATCACTGTTACGGTGTCCCAAAAATGTCTCGCAATACGGAAATTTGGGGTAGCTGAGGTCATTTGAAGTAACATTTTCCTTTGCGAAAATGCAATCCGCGGCTTTGTTTACGAGTTATTAACGAAAAACACTGACTAATGAGAGGTGATGGCGCGAAGTTCGAGAGCCCGCAGCACGAAGCTCTGACAGAAGGTCGGGACGGACTCGAGCCGCGTTCGAAGTATTGAACAAGTCACGAAGCGAGATCTTTCCGGATTTTTTCTTACTACGAAAAGTGATATTTTTAAGAAAAACGCAGTTCACCTCTACTTTAGAACGTCTGAAGAATATTTACTAATTTTTCGGACCCGAAATAATAAGTAATTTAACCGTGACGGCCGTTTTAATTTTCTAGTGTGCATGACACCTTGTGTGTAACATATGAAATTTTTTAAGCAAAGTGTACAGTGAAGATTAACAAAGTACGTAAATAATATTTTAATTTAAATAATTCTATAGTTCAACGAATGATTCGCAAAGCTAATTTAATAAATAATAATCGTGTTAAAGGGCGTAAGGGATATGTTTGTTAGAGAAATATGAAGAATATTATCAATAAGATACTCACCCATTTAGTTGTAAAATCCACTTCATGTATCCGACAGCGACGAACAGAAGGATGTCTCCGGGCAGGCAATTTCAACGTTTACTTTCACTGCATTATCACTAAACACTGATCACTTATCAATAATATTTATGGACCAACTTTCCTGGGTTAATATGTATGGCCCTGAACGGGATGAACTGCGAAAGACTAGCACGATGGCTGACAATGTTCGCGTTCGATGGAAAACAGTTGAAATTCGCTCGTAGGAAAACGTAACACTGTCGGCCATCGTGCCAGTCTTCTGCAGTTCGTCTCGACAACGCGGCACATACTTGTCGTTAACAGTGAGAACTTCGAACGCATTGCATAAAAAAATCGGCTCTTTTCAGAGACATACATATTAATCCAGGAAAGTTGGTCCATAAATATTATTGATACGTGATCAGTGTTTAGTGATAATGCAGTGAAAGTAAACGTTGAAATTGCCTGCCCGGAGATGTCCTTCTGTTCGTCGCCGTCGGATACAGATCAACTGTGCAGTTCATCATACATTATAAGAGGTCAATGCACTATCCTCCTGCACACATTTCCGTGCATGAAGTGGATTTGCAACTAAATGGGTGAGTTTCTTATTGATAATATTCTTCATATTTCTCTAACAAACATATCCCTTACGTCCTTTAACACGATTATTATTTATTAAATTAGCTTTGCGAATCATTTGTTGAATTCTGTTCGGACACGGAATTATTTAAATTAAAATAACATTTACGAACTTTGTTAATCTTCACTGTACACCTTGCTTAACAATTTCGTGTGTTACACACGAGGTGTCATGCACACCAGAAAATTAAAACGGCTGTTATCAACGGTTACACTACATATTATTTCGGGTCCGAAAAATTAGTAAATATTCTTCAGACGTTCTAAAATAAGGGTGAACAGCGTTTTTCTTAAAAATATTACTGTTACGTAGTAAAAAAAATCCGGAAAGTTCTCGCTTCGTGACTTGTTCAATACTTCGAACGCGGCTCGAGTCCGTCCCGACCTTCTGTCAAAGCCTCGTGCTGCGGGCTCTCGAACTTCGCGCCGTCACCTCTCATTGGTCAGTGTTTTTCGTTAATAACTCGTAAACAAAGTCGCGGATTGCATTTTCGCAAAGGAAAAAGTTATTTCAAATGACCTCAGCTACCCCACATTTTCGGCTGTTAAAATAATTGTGGAACAACCTGTACATATACATAATAATTGGTTGAATATTTGTAAGAATTTTGGCAGAAAAAGTATGGTATGGAAAAGATATTTTACCTTTCCAGAACTATTCTGTTCATTGACAAGTATCTTGCAATCGTTGTCGAAGCTTATCAACATTAATATATACTTGACAATGTCACGTTGACCGTTTCGGAGTGCTGCGTGCAATGGAGAATCTCCAAACGTGGAACGGTCTTTAAGCAGCTGACGTATATGCGCTCTATTATTACTTGGATCTGACTTCATGTGTTTCATAGCGACCATAAGTATATTTTTCGGGAACATTAAATCATTCTCATGCTAGAAAATAAAATATTGTCCATTTGTTTAGTATACTTAATAATAAAGCTAAAGTTAAAATTAATAATAAAGACTGAAGCATCAATATATGAAATACAAAATAATAATGAACATATATATACTTGTTTAGATGATGGGCCATCGGTTACCAAAGCGTCCTCATTGGAGAGAAATTCTGCTAAATATTCTGTGCAAAGAAACACATAAAACTTATAAAAATAATTACAAATATTTTTACTTTATCGAGATATGTTTGTAGTTTATGTTTACCTTCCAAGTTTAAGTTATTAATAAACGTTGAATTCTCGGCTGAACCGCTTGATAAGAGCTTTTTTATTTCTGTCGAAATTTCTCGACTATCTCCGCTTGAAAGTCCTGATATATTTTCTATTTCAGTATTAAAATTAGGTAATACAAAGTTCGATAAATCACTGCTTCCAGAGTGGGACATTCTTTGGCGTTTTCTTCCTGAATATTACATACTTTGATTACTTTTTTTTTTAAGATTATTTGAATGATTTGGAATATTCAATTTACCTATAATTCTATCGCTTGGTTTATAAGTAAATTTTAATGGTTCAGAACAATCACCATCAGTCGGTCTCTCTAATTGTATGAAGACTTGCTTTGAAGATGTAATATTGACGTCTCTATATCGTGGTGTTCTATAAAAGTATACATGAACGTAATTAAAAGTAAATAATGATTATTTGTTAAAAATTGATTAGTGTTAAGTTGCTGAAATACCGAAATACAATTGCATATTGGTGATGTACATCCAATTCTGAAAAGCGACCATAATCACTCCAAATTTCATTGTTGTCGTCATTTAACTCAAACAATTTTACTTTTATGTTCTCTGTAATAAAAAAAATAGACGTTCGAAAACACTTTCTTATACGTTTTATGAAAAAAGAGTATACTTACTTTTTCCTACTTTTTCTACAAGTAAGAAAATTTCTTCGCCTCCTTCAACACTACTACTGAGTTTATCAATTCTACATATTTTCAATTCTCCAGTTAATGCACTTTCTAATAAATTACAAAAATTATTATATTATAAACAATTTTTTCATAGGAAATGTTTTAATTTTTACTGTACACTTGGGATGTATGACATCTCAACGAAATTCTGTTGTAAAAGAAATCACTTGTCGTGACACATCTCTTGTACACTCTATAGAATTTTCATGCAGTGTTTATAGCAAAGGTTATATATATATATATATATATATATATATATATATATATATATATATATATATATATAATATATCTATTATAACTTTTTACTTACTGAGATTATTAATAGGATTTGAATAGACAATACAATTTGGTATTGGTGTCATAACGTTGTATTCATTCAACATGAACGCTTGAAAACACAATGCAACGCTATTTAGGTTTACACATTTCTGATACGTATCAGCATCATGTTTGATCTATAAAATCACTCGGTAAAATGAGTCTATATAAGAACAAGTAGAACTACATTAAAATAATTGAAGAATAATGTTAAAATACCGTACCTGAGCTTCTTCTCGTGTTGTGAGAGTATTGGTTCCGTTTTCCCTTTTCTTTTTTTCAATTGCTTCTAATCGCATTTTTTTAACAAGTTCTTCTTTTACATATTTCTTTGCTGTGTGTATAATTCCCATTCCATGAAATCTACATATTATACAATTAATAAGAAATCGAAAGTAATGAAATTTAGATAGGGACGGCAAAATTAGTGACTAATAAATAAAATATAGCATACGTTGCAATGAAGCCATTTTCTGGAGTGACGTCAATTATATGAGGATCATCGCAGTCTTCGCCATTAACTCTACGTACCAATCTGTGGGCATGAGGTATCCTTGCGTTCTCATCGGATGTAACTAACGTACATCGTATTTTTGCTCTTACGGGGAAATTATGTAACTGGAGGAATTAAATTATTGATCGTCTAGCGAAAGTACTACATTACTCAATTAAATAAAGAAAATATATATACCTGAACAGTTGGCGCATGTTTATTGCGACCACTACCAACATTTGAACCCACTAAACTTCCATGTGTTCCTATCATTTCCGATTTATATCGAAATCGAAATTTCTCAATTGGTTGTTCCAAAATTGTAAGATACGGTTCGCCAAGGGCTGAGAAGATATATATTAAAATAAAAACATTTCACATTTTAGAAATTCATCGTTACACACTGGGTATAACAGTGGATTTTCGAAATATGAATATATACCTGTAACATCTCTGAAAGAACTCATTGATACATCCATATTATACAATGGTGATAAAGATGTTGAAATAGGCGATGCAGCACTTGTTCCTTGAGATCCAGTGTATGGACTAAGTACATCCTGATTACTCATCATTTCTAAGTCTTGAAAATAAATAAGTATATATCTTGATTAAAACTACATAATATAAACATTTAATTATAATTTTATATTTTCATATTTCGAATGTAAACTATAATACTGCATTGTATGCAGCACTTTCTAAAGGATAAGTAAATTACTACATTGTTACCAGTAAACTGAAATGATAAGTAAATTAATCAATAAAGTCAACATTTTTAACATATAGGAAAATATTAACAAAAATTACCATGTCCGTAAGAAGGATAATTCTGGCTTTCGGTTACATTCTCGCAAATCGCGTAATTTTCAAAAAGTTCACGCATTATGTATATTTTTAAGGTCACACAAACAACTATTGTTCGGTGTATAAGTTATAAAAAAAAACTAGCAAACAAAAATGATATAAATAAAGTTATCGTAGAAAAACTCCAAAATAAACAAATTGCTATGTTGCAGTAACAGTCGTGATCAATCGCATACTAACCAAACATGAATACTGTAACTTATCTTGACAAGGCGTAGTTGCATTTAACCTTGAGTTCGGTTGCAGGGTTTTCCCCGTGGAAATCCAGCGCCATTAACAGTATCAGTCACTCTTTAGCATGCATGTATATATGTAACAAGTTTCCTACAAAATGTACTGATCGTACAAACGCATCGGTTGCAGTCGCAAGTCATAACACTATGTATATATGTACATATTTGCATACATACATTAAATATTTCGACGCTATGCATATATATTTCGACGCTGTTTATAATTTTCATTTCTTTTGATCTATTTTATTCTGTTTATCTTTTCTTCTCCTTCTCTTTCCTTTATTACTAGAATTACGGTACATGATTTTAATAATTGATTTCAGTTGACTGGAAATTGCCAAGAAAATACGTTCAATAAAGATTCGTACAAACCTTGTTCGATAATCGATACATATCTGTTTTAAGTAGTTTTAAGTATATACGTATGTATGAGTATGTACAGCTAGTGCAAGCACGTACGAGTACGTATGTATAATCGTGGTCGAGCCTCAAGTTTATCTATCCATCTATCTCGATGAAAGTTTCTTTATGCATAATTGTAATAGTGAATGTACAATGTATCGGATTAATTAATAGATGATGTTCTTCGATAATTAGTACTGCCGTTATGATATTATAATATATCGTTCTTAATAAAGCTGAAACAAGATACTTTATAAATAAATTACAGCAAAATGGTAGTTAGAAGTATAACAACTTGAGATATAATATCGTATAATAACAATTTATTTCCACTAAGGTACTTAAAAGCGTTTCGATAACTGCTTGCAATATTATTGGGCTTAAAGATAACGACCGTGTTACAGTGATATACTCATATTTGTCGATTAGAGATGGTTGAACAAAGACAACAACGTGAAATGAAATAGTGGGGTAAAATCTGTTGCTTATATATACATATATATGCATTAGAAGGGAGAGTTATATAGTGTCCAATAGCGTCAGACACCGCATTATACATCAATCGCGTTTGGTTGTTAGTGATTTAATTGCTTCAGAATGTCGGTTAAGAACGAGAAAGTTGGCATTATTGGAAGGTAAAGAAGCTTTACTAAATGAAATATAATCAACAGTCGATTTCTTCATATTTCAATTATTTGATTCTAAATAAACAATATTATTATTTTATATAGCAACCTACCTTATTCATCTTATTTATCATTTGTTGACCACTACTGTGGTCGGTTTCTATTAGATATTATTCACTGAAAAGTATGTTTGTGAAATTACATTTACATGCAAGCCAAAATTTTTATTTGATTGTTCATTTTATTAGCGATAACTTAAGAGTAGTTCATCTAAGATAAGATAGATAGCTATGGAAAAGTTTAATGATAAACACTGGAGAATTACATCACTCGATCTATTTTAAAATACATTTTTGAGCGTTTTAACAAATTTTATTATATGATGAAAATAATTGTTTTAATTTCTATTTTAGCGGTCTAATTGGTCGCAGCTGGGCTATGCTTTTTGCCAGTGTAGGATACGAAGTAATAATTTACGATATTGTAAAAGAACAAATTACGAAGGCTCTTGAAGACGTCCAACAGCAATTGAAACGTCTTGAAAGTGGCAGTCTTTTGAGAGGCACGCTTACCGCGGACCAACAATTTAAGTTAATTAAAGGTTCGCTTGTCATTTATGATCCATAAGACTTCGATAAGTATATGTATATATCGTATCCATCTGATATTTAATTAAACGTTGAAATATGAATAAACAGGATCATCCGATTTGGCCGAAACTGTAAAGGGAGCTAAGCTAATTCAAGAATGCGTACCTGAAAACCTACCATTGAAATTGAAGGTTTACGCCGAACTGGATAAAGTAGTCGACGATAAAGTAATTCTGTCCTCTTCCACGTCCACATTCCGTCCATCGTTAATTAGCGAAAAGCTAAAACATCGTGGACAAGTAATTGTATCACACCCGGTATGTGTTCGAATCAAATAGGTCAAATTTGTAGTAAGAAATTCACGAATGCTTGAATGTTTTTGTTGTTATGGACACAGGTGAACCCCCCGTACTATGTACCGCTTGTAGAAATTGTTCCGGCACCATGGACGCTTCCAGACATCCCAGAAAAGACTAAAGCCATCATGACTGAAATTGGTCAGAAGCCTGTTGTATTTAATAAAGAAATCGACGGATTCGCACTTAATCGTATACAGTATGGATATTTTAATATTAATCTATTTTATGAAGAAAATTTTACATATTTATCAGCGAAATTTCGTGCATTCAGATACGCGATTTTGAACGAAGCATGGAGATTGGTAGCTGATGGTGTTCTGAACGCGAAAGATGTAGACATAGTTATGAGCGAGGGTCTCGGGATGAGATACGCCTTCCTTGGCGCTTTCGAAGCCGCTCATTTGAACGCTGAAGGTAAATTTGATCTCGCACAAGAAAAAAAAAAACAGCAGAATTCACGAGATATTTTACAATTATTATATTTTTTTAGGTATGAAGAAATATTGCGAAACGTACAAGAACTCGATATACGATACCAGTATGACTTTTGGCCCGACTCCCAAATTCGAAGGTGAGATGGCGGACAAAATCAGCGAACAGTTGAATGAAATGTGTCCATTGGATAAACTTCAAGAGAGAAGAGCCTGGCGTGATGAAGCACTGACTAAACTATCATTATTGAAAAAAGAACTGAATAAGAAGAACTAAATTATTTTAAAGTTATATACTATCTCATTATAAAAATAAAAATATTTTGGTGAAACAAATGAAAAGAATGAAATAAGTTCCGTTAGCGCCTAGACACTTTAAGAATTTGTTCAGGATTCTGAGGGAATGTAGGTGAGGAAATCTACGACTTCCCGCACCCCCGTCTTTTACTCAGCTTCCCCGCAAACATTACGGGTGGAGAGTACAAACTATCGTTTGAGATTAAGTAAAGTATTTTCGTTATAGACTATCAGGAATTCATTCAATTTGTTTGATGTTTCGGATAAATTTAATTTATTTAACTTATTAATTCATTTCCCCATTATACACAAAGTATTCCATTCTGAATGTAAGTACAAAATTCCAAATTGAATGAAAAGAATTTGCGACTGGGAAAATTTATTATTTTGTTTCAGTGTAATTTTTAGCATTGTCCAATTAATCATAGTTTGGTAAAAATGAAAAATGAATTTTTTAAATATAAAGTTTATTTTATTTGCAATGTGTTCAGAATTCAACGTTTTCCTCCAACACGTGGCGCTGACTTTTGAGTTACTTTTGCAGCTTTATGTTTGGGCACTGTCTTCGTTTTCAATGGTACAACTGCCTTCTTCGTTGCCTTGGCAGCTTTTTTCTGTTCCTTAGCAGCTCTGAAATCACAGAACGAATGAAATAATGGATTTGAAAGCTATAAAGATTATAAAATGTATAATGTTATAAAATTTGTTTGAACCCGCAAAAACCAGACAGTGCGAATATGATCTAACAATTCTGGGTGAAGCAGTCCTCTTGATCTAAGACATTCTGAAATCTGACATATCATGAGATATCATGTCAGAGGAACAGATGTCTACATATAATAATAATAATCTTTTCACACGATAAAAAAACCCAATGAACGAGTGTATACAAATATAAAAACAAGCTGTACATACTTAATAGCCTGATCTCTTTGGGCTTTACGAATTTCTGGTTTCATGTTACGTTTAGCTAAGATATCTGTAAGGGATGCACCAACAATGGCACGCTGGAATTTTTGAGTGCGCCTTGTCCTCTTCTTTGCTTGTTCTTCTTCCTGGCCTTTCTTATGCTTCCGTCTATAAAATTACATCATTTGATGTAAATAACATTACGTTATACTCTTGAAGTATATATAAATACAAAAATAATGATACCTGTAGAGTACAGTCCATGTAACTTTTCTAGGATTACGTCTCATTAAATGTGCAGACTCGCATTTTGAATTCAAGAAAGTGAATGTCTGAAAGCATCGTGCGGGTTAGCTTTCGACACATGAGTAAAAACTAAACAAAAGTTTATCATCGTGAATTGCGAATGGTTTGGCTGGCAAGAATTTGATTTTATAGCAATAGACATGTGAAAATTATATTGTACTTACTTTTCCATCCACTTTGACCATGGTTTTACCATGGCCAGGGTATATTTTGTACCCACTGTACGCACATAAACCGATCCTAAAAAGATTCGCAACATGTTTATTAACAGAACCTTAGCGATGCAACTATTTCTACGCAATGCAAACATTTCAAACGATTACACTACACTTGATGGATATGTATTTCATTAAAAACCTTCACTTACTTCATGTTGAATTATGATGAAAAGATGGATGCGACAAAAATGGCCGATCCCCTCCACATTCGTCCCGCTCAAAACCTAAGCTGCACCAATATCACTACTGCACATTTTTCGTCCCCCCCAAAACAAGCGCTTCAATCCCCACCATTTTACCGCGCATCCAATCCGCGGTGAATCTGGTCTTGGTTTTTAATCGTTAGCCAATCAGGGCAAAGCAATTTCTTGTTCTTCACTATGTTCAACAGCCTGGTTACCCCCGATCGGAGTTCTTGAATTTACATAGTACTGTACACGTAGATGGTAGCTCCTCTTTGGGAGAAAAAGTGAAGCTTAGTTCGGATACGTACAGCGCCAATTGGGGTAGTGGCAAACCGCTGAAACCGTTGGCTAAAATCGACTGTCGTTGAATTTGGCCAACAGTTTGAGCGTTTTGCCACTATACCAATTGGCGCTGTACGGATCCCGAACTAAGCTTTATCATTTCTACAAAAGAGGCGACACACTGGCCTTTAGTAGAAATTTCAAGAACGGTCAGGCATCTGAGAGCTCTGCTTATGTGTTCGATGCTTTTCATTCATACAGAATATAGCCACAAGTAGGTACAAAAGGTGTAACTCAGTATGTACAACTTACTCATTTGTAAAAATATATGTCAGTTTATTGATGTACATATTTTGTAATTATTATAAATTTGTAGAATGGAAGGCACAGATATTGTGGGGTTTGCTAACTTTAAGGAAGTAAATGAAAGCGATGAAGAAGAAGAAGAAATCACGACAATTAAGAAAAAGGCATGCAAGAAATCAGGAGGATTTCAGTCCATAGGTCTTAGCTATCCTGTATATAAGGGAATATTAAAACGTGGTTACAAAATACCGACACCTATCCAACGAAAGGTAAATGATTTGATTATGAAAAGTTTATCGATACCCGAGGATAAAATTTAATGGACACATTTTCCAGACAATTCCTTTAGCTTTGGAAGGCCGTGATGTAGTTGCTATGGCAAGAACTGGTAGTGGAAAGACTGCTTGCTTTCTACTGCCCCTATTCGAAAAATTAAAAGTAAGACAAGCAAAAGCTGGAGCAAGAGCGCTAATTTTATCACCGACTCGAGAGCTGGCGTTACAAACATTAAAATTCATAAAGGAAATAGGAAAATTTACAGGCTTGAAAGCTTCCATTATTTTAGGAGGCGATAGCATGGAAAATCAGTTCGGTGCTATTCATGGGAATCCTGATATATTAGTTGCTACTCCAGGAAGATTTTTGCACGTATGTATCGAGATGGATTTACAATTGAAAAGCATCGAATATGTTGTTTTCGACGAAGCTGATAGGTGAGAACATCTTCTTTAGCGAGTGATTTTTAATTGTTAAGAAGTTGCAAAATCTGTATGTTGTACTTTGTATTATAGATTGTTCGAGATGGGTTTTGGAGAACAAATTCATGAAATTACAAACAGACTACCGGAGTCTCGCCAGACATTACTATTTTCCGCAACACTCCCTAAGATTCTGGTAGATTTTGCCAAAGCTGGATTGTCAGATCCTGTCTTGGTGCGTTTAGACGTAGAAAGCAAAATACCAGAACAGTTGTCGCTTTCGTTTATAGTATGCAGGCCGGAAGAAAAATTAGCAGTAATGTTATGTTTATTAAAAAACATTATTAAAAGTGATTCTCAGACAGTAATATTTGCTGCCACGCAACATCATGTAGAATATATTCACCAGGTATAAATATACTTTGTTTCGGTATACTCGATATTACATACATATATGTATTCGATCTTATACTACAATGCCCATATTTTAACACCAGATTTTAGATAAAGCTGGAATTTCTAATACATTCATTTACTCGAACCTGGATCCATCGGCTAGAAAAATAAATACAGCCAAATTTGAAACAAATAAAATCAAAGTTCTCGTGGTAACAGATGTTGCTGCTCGTGGTTTGGATATTCCACATTTAGATAATGTGATTAATTACAATTTTCCTGCTAAATCAAAACTGTTTGTGCATAGAGTAGGTAAGCGAGCAAATTATATGTAATATTATCTTATGCCGCGGAATTCTCGTAAATTTTAAATTATTTTGTTAACAGGACGTTGCGCGCGTGCTGGCCGAACAGGAACCGCTTATAATATTATAAGCTCGGACGAATATGCGTATCTTGTAGACTTACATCTTTTCCTTGGTCGTTCTCTATGCATCGTTTCAACATCCGGATCCGTAGAGAACGCGGAGGGCGCTATAGGTAAAATGCCGCAAGATATGATAGAAGGAGAACTTGCTGAATTAATAAATTGGCATAATAGTTCCACGGATTTGGTACATAGTTTTGAAATAATATTAAAGTAAAAATGGATAAACAGAATTAATAAACTAAGCATTTTTATTTACAGCAAAATATGGAGAAAGTATGCGACAACGCGTACAAACAATATATCAGATCTCGGCCAGCTGCTTCTTCCGACAGTATTAAAAGGGTAAAGGAGTTACACATTGGCGAAGCAGGTGTTATACCAGAATATTCTAATGTTTCTGCCAACACTAGGAATTTCTTGTCGAAGATTCTAAGTTACAGACCGCAAGGAGTACGTATGTGCATACGATTTCTATAAATCGTTCAGTTATTAATTTACTAAATGCAAGAACTCGTTTGTGACAGACAATATTTGAAATTGGGGCAAAAGCATCCTCGACCGACTATCAAGTAATGAAAACGAAACGATCGCTTCATAAGGAAAGCATTATGAATTTTCACAGAAAAGCGGAGGAACTGAAACTTAAGAAGGATCTGGAAGGTAAGTATGTACCTTAAAAAATGTGAGAATCTATGAAGTTTTGAATTTCGTAAGCAATTCGTTCGAACAGATCGGTCGAAAAAAGTAAATCTCCCATCGAGTACAAACGAAGACATAAATTCGGCATTCAACACTGTCGTGTTACCGAAGAAACGAAATATCGACGACTTGTACAAACCTTCTAAGAAAAAACGATCTACAGTCAAGGATGAAGAATTCTTTATTCCGTATTCTGCTCCGGATAAGCACACTGAAGAGGGGTAAGAAAAACCTTATTCTTTCTCAAGTGCATCAATAAATAACTCTCCCTCGTTTACTCTTCCTCAAATTATATTCTTATGTTTTATAGATTGGCGGTTAACAGTTTCAATACGGAAGCGGATAAAGTTCAGATGGACTTAACCGGAGACAACGAGGAATCGCAACGTCTCCAGGCGCAAATCAAAAAATGGGATAGAAAGAAGAAGAAAATGGTTACCGTTAACAGCGTAAGCACTTTAAATGCGATGGAATTCAATTGCGATCGAAAGATATCGATATAACTGTTCTTATGTTTTTTTCTTTTCAAGGATCAGAAGACGAAGAAAATTCGTACCGAATCGGGAGTTTGGATTCCTGCTAGTTACAAGTCTAATCGTTATTCGGCTTGGAAAGAGAAAAGCAAAATAGACGTCGCGAACGACGACGATAGCGAAGAAGAGTCTCCACAAATGCAAAAATGTAAGCGATAACGATGCTCGAAGAAATTTCATTTGCTGCTCGATCGTATAACGTTGGACACAAAATAAAACTTAATTCGTTAATTTCAGTACTGACAACCGCCAACACGCATTGGGCACGTCACAATCAGAAACTTAAAGAGAAAATTAAGATGAACAAAGAACTTAAAAGACCGGAGCAAGTCCTGAAGGCACGGAAGTTGTTGGAACGGAGGCGAAACCGAAATGGTAGAAAAGGTGGAAAAGGTCGGAAGAACAAGGGAAGGAAACGATAAAATACGATTCTTAGATACTTTGTATGAACTGTCTAGAATACATTTTAAGACAATAAACGATCGTTACTTCGAATAATAGATATTTCTGTCATCCCTTGGTCTTACCTGCGTTTAATCGGTCGTTCCAAGGATTATAGTTCGAAAACGTAACGCGTACGAATTGGAAATATGAAAATGATATTCTATAATAGATATAGATATTCTATAATTTTGAAAGAATCAATTTAGTTGTATCGTCGCGGATTCGTTGCGCGATTGCTCCACGTCAGAAAGTTATTACGAGAAGTTGTTAAGAACGAATTCAGCGAACGACGAAGCCCCGAAAGGTTTTGTAAACCGAGAGAAACGCCAAGCTTCTAGACGCCGCGTTATCATTCCAATGAAAACAGTACCATTACACTGTCCGACACGATTTTTTATTTCCTATAGCCACTATGAAATTCTTGTAGAGCTTCACTCCCCGATCAAGGATCCGAAAATCGAATTGCTCCATCACCCTCAGTTTTCGAAAAAAACGAGCTTTTGTAAAAACCCCAAATTTTCGACAAAAATGAAGTATTGCATGAAAAGTAAAGATGTTAGAAAGTTCTAATCGGTGTTAAAAGATAGAGAAGAGTTTCCGAAATATAGTGGCATGCAATTTATTAAGTGTTTTTGGTCCTAAATAGCAATAAATTAATGTTAAAGTTGAAAAAATTGTCGATGTGCGCAGTTTCTGCGCAATATTTTTGTACTTTTACGAAAAGTTGTTTGTCCTGCACAAAAACTCTATTCTGGATCGGATTCTGCAGACATTTTTGAAGAAGAAACGGCCCGGTAAAAGTGTCGGAACGATATACATTTCGAGTAGATCGAGAAAATATTCGACGGCAACATGTACACGACGTTTTGCCGCCATGTTCTTCGCTGCTCGCTTCTCTCTGTCCGACAGGACCGAAGCTATGCGTAATCAACACCGATGGAGGGATCCAATGGGGCACCCACTTTTCGTAAATAATATTTGAATTTTTTTTAGTACTTCAATGTTCTGTTCTTTTTTTACATATTTCTGTGTGTGTGTGTGTGTGGGTAATAATCACCAAGTTGTGATATATATATATATTTCACGAAAAAAGTGACATCAGAGTATTTGCAGTGGGTAACGAAAATATTCTAACACTAGTATAATTTTGACTTCTACGCCATATAATTAAATAAATATTTAAATATATATTTAACAATATGTTTCAAGAAGTTTAATGTTTTGAAAATGATTATTTATTTATTTATTATTTAAACGATAACTGTATACATGATGTACTTGTAATTCGAACAAATTCGAACAAAAACCATGTTTTTCGTACTTCTTGATTTTTGATTCACAGTTTGGTGATTATTATCCACAGAAATATGTAAAAGAAGGCAACACATTAAAGTACTAAAAAAAATTCCTCCATCGGTATTGATTACGCATAGCTTCGGCCCTGTCGGACAGAGAGAAGCGAGTGTACATGTGTACATGTGCCGACGAACATTTTCTCAGCCTACTCAAAATGTACATCGTTCCGACACTTCTATCGGGCCGTTTCTTCTTCAGAAATGTTTACAGAATCCGATCCTGGGTAGAGTTTTCGTGCTGAACAAAGAACTTTTCGTAAAAATACAAAAATATTGCGGAGAAACTGCAATATTTTTGTATTTTTACGACTGCACGTCGACACTTTTTTAAACTTTGACATTAATTTATAGTTATTTAGGACCAAAAATACTTTATTTGCAATTTATTAATTGCATGCCACTATATTTCGGAAACTCTTCTTTATCTTTTAACACCGATTAGAACTTTCTAGCGTTTGTACTTTTCATGCAATACCTCATTTTTGACTAAAATTTTAGAATTTTACAAAAGTTCGTTTTTTTTTCAAATCTGGGAGTGATGGAGCAATTCGGTTTTCGGATTCTTGTTCGGGGAATGAAGCTCTACAAGAATTTCATAGTGGCTATAGGAAATCAGTAAAAAAGTTTGATTTTGTCAGACAGTGTAATCAGTTCATGGCAATTGAATTTGAAATTGAAACTAAAATTGATACTGAAACAGAAATTCAAATAGAAACTGAATTTTAAATTGAGATTGAAATTCAAACTAAAATTGATACTGAAACTGAAATTGAAATAGAAACAATTTTAAATTAAAATTGAAATTGAAATTGAAATTGAAATCGACAGAGAGTGAAACGGTATTACGAATACCGGCAACAATGATGGTAAACAGTGACGCACACAAAATGCAATAAAAAAGACAGTACAACCATATACAATAATTGCCGTAATCGCACGCCGATGTCGCAAACCGTAATCGTAAGCCGTGTTCGCACTCTTATAATTCAGTATCGTAAATCGTAATCGTGGATCGTGTTTGTAGCCGGGTTAGTAGTCGCAGTCGTAATTGTAGGTGTAAACGTAATCGTGTAGATGCTCGTTGCGATCTACTTGCGCCATTTGAGCGTGTCATTTTATACATGTGCTAGCCGAACGTACCAGTCTTCTTCCGAATTTGGCCACTTCGCTCGACTAGCATCTACCGCCGGCTGGTCGTCATAGTATAACAGGGCCAATTCCCGTAACAAAATCTAGGAGCTCTCATTTCCGTTTATAAACTATACATCCGTTGTGATAAGATAATATACATATATATGTATAAGCCATTGTATTTCGCCCGGAAGACAGTCTTGACTTTAACCTCAGAACCCGCGGGATCTTTTACCAGTGCTATTGTAATTTGTGTATTGTAATCTGTGTAAAACGAAATAAAAGGAGTAGTAAGTTGGGCTACGGCTCAACTACCTTTTTTTTTATTATTTTTAACTGCAGTTTTACGTGACAATAGCAACGTCGCCATGTTTAATTCGCGGCGCACACGAACGCACGCATACTTACGTCGCGTGTGCGTGTCACCCGGGAGTCGGCGAGAACCGATCGGCGTGCGACTTCGGAGGAGTCTCTGAAATTGTTAACTTTTCGAAATAATCATAAATTAGGAGCAATTAAATTAGCAACAGCGGGAGGCGGATGGTATTATGAAAGGTGTAAGGAAATATACAAAGGTTCGATTTCTGTTTACGTTCAGTGTAATGTTTACGTGACATTTTTGCAGTCGCCCAATGGAGATGCAACGAGGTGTAAATAATAGACTGACGATGTGCATAAAAAAGAGACGAATTTTTCTGCGCGTTTTGTATTTCCAATAATCAGTCTAAATTGTATCTTTAGTAAATCAAGACGAAAGTGAAAAATTCTAAAGCATCGAGTGTGTGAAAATGTTTACTCTACAGGAAAAAATCGTAATACGTTTGACTAAAAGGTAACGATTTTAATTCATACCGACAAGTGAGGGACGAATTTCATAGGCGATATCCGAACAAACTAAAACCTGCAATTTCAGTAATACATAAAATCGTGGATGTATTTCACCAAACCTGAACCCTTCTACGGTTACCAAGAAAGTGACTGAAACAAAGCCTGAGAACAACGATTTGGCTGGAGAAGATATCAGAATATGTAACACGTGAATCAATATCTAGGCAACCGACGGGACGCGATTTGTAATACCGCCCGCCTCCCGCTGTTGCAAATTTAATTGCTTCTAATTTGTGATTATTTGAAACAAAAAATACAATATTGGATTCGTATTGAAACCAGCTATCGTAATATGACTAAAAAAATAAATGGTCTCATTTAAAAAAGTCAACCTGACCTTGAAATGTCATTCACCATTATGTCGATAAAAAAATGATTGATACTGTCTAAAATGTCTCCTTATACTGAACACTTTTTGTATAAAGATTGTTTACGTAGCTTCGATCTATTTCAAGATACTTCACTGTTCTCAGTTAGGCGTAACGCCCTGTATGTGTCTAATTTAATTAATAAATATATAATAAAACAGTAGCTGTTATAGAAATGTTAAATCAAACTTTGTTTAATATTGTTTTATATATTATTAGCCTTCTGTTATTACACGGTAATTTTTTTAAACATTTTTATATTTTCATGAAATTAGCATTAACCAATACTTATTTGATGTATTTTATTTATTTTATTCAACGCGGAAGGTATGTAATATGTAAAAAATTGTATAATATGGGAGACTTACAGTAATTCAATCTAACACTTTCATCTCAATACTGGATAACACATTATTGGTTGCCGTGACAATCGAAGGCAACTGGTCGAAGTAAAACGTCGATTTATAGGTTATCGGTCGGTAAGTGCTGGGAACAAAAAGCTGATTAGTAGGCTATCGGTCGGTAAGCGTTAGACACAAGAACCCGATTAACAGGCTATTGGTCGGTAAAGTGTTAAGTTTCCGTAGTGCGTGCAAGCGAGCGTCTTTATAAAATTGTCTGCCTTGTTAGTTTATTAGTATTAAGATCGCTCAGGAGCTTCCCCTTTCATGAAGTATGACATTCGCGGACTTCGAATAATACCGATAAATATCGAATAGAGTGCTGATTTAAAGAATTTAAGTGTCAAACCCTAAACTCATGATTTCGTATCGCTATGTCGGTAAGTATGACCTCTACCGTTATCTCCTCGCAAGGGTGTCTTGCCACACAAGCTTCTTTCCGCTGAATTGATTGGCCCTTTCTAGAACTGTTTTTACAACTTTTTAAAACTGTTTTCAGAAAATTTTAGAACTGTTTCTAGAACTTTATGGAACCGTTTTCATAACTTTTTGGAAGTGTTTTCATAACTTTTTGGAAGTGTTTACAGAAATTTTTAAAACTGTCTTCATATCCTTTTAGATCTTTTTAGCACTTTTTTCAGAATCTTTTACCACTGTTTTCAGAACATTTTAGAACTGTTCTCAGAGCTTTTTAAAACTGTTTTTATATTTTTTTAGAATTTTCTAGAAGTGTTTCTAGAACTTGATAGAACTGTTTTCAAAACTTTTTAGAACTGTTTTTAGGACTTTTTAGCAGTCTTTTCTGACCTCTCTAGACCCATTTCAGAACATTTTAGCTCCATTTTCAGAACTTCCTAGAACTGTTTTCAGAACATTTTAGCTCTATTTTCAGAACTTCCAAGAACTGTTTTCAGAACTTTTTAGACCTGTTTTCAGAACATTTTAGAACTGTTTGTAGAACTTTATAGAACTGTTTTCCGAAACAAATCCGAACCAAAACCGAACCAAAACCGAACCGAAACCAAACCAAAATCGAACCATAACCGAACCAAAAACGAAGCACAACCAAATCAAAACCGAACCAAAGCCGAACCAAAACGGAACGGAACAAAACGAAACAAAGCGCAACAAAACGAAACAAAACAAACACAAAACCGAACAAAACCGTACCAAAACCGAATCAAAACCTAACCAAATCCGAACCATATCCGAACCAAATCCGAACCAAAACGAAACGAAACAAAACGAAACGTTTCGTTTTGATCCGTTCCGTGTGTTCCGTTCCTTCCCGCGTTCCGTTTCGTTCCGCGTTCCGTTCCTTGTTCCTTCCCGCGTTTCGTTCCGTTCCGCGTTAAAACCGTCCCGTCCCGTCCCGGGCCTGTTGCAATATTGTTCTAAATATTTATTCAAAATATTCCTCGAATCGAATTTTATTCCAAGACTTCAGATTGCGCCGAAACAAGTTTGAAGTGAAAGTTTTTGACACTCTAGATTCATTCTTAGGCATAATTATAAAGGAAAATAATACATTTCAGGTACTTTATAATCAAACTATACAGAACAGAGCCTTAAAGAGATTTGGCGTAGAAAAAGCAAATATTGCACCAACCACTATCGAAATATCAATCAAACTGAAAACGAAGACTGTACTGATTCCACAGATTTTAAATCATCGTTTATAATTATTTTGTTCTTTGAAAATAAACAATTTTTACTGAATTTGATGTACTTAGTATGTATATATATATACTTATATTATATCACACCACACTTTTTTATCACTCACATTTTTTGAGTCATATTTAATTGAATATGTTTAATTTTCATTTCAATTTTTAATTATGAGATCGGTGGAGTTTAGTATTCGCTTTGAATAGTAATGCCTTATATTAATAACAAAATAAAAATTGGCTGTCATTAACTGCTATTAGAGAAATCATCTAATAATAATGTCAAAATGGCACGGGCTATCGAGATACATGAGATAAAATATCAATATTTCAACTGCTCGCACTGTATTGAAACTAATGAGAATAATTATAAATTATTTTTTTTATTCTATGCTGACTTTTGCTCACACACGACCTGTTCATGTAGAGTATGATGAAAAGAACGATCAAGAAATCGAAACTATTTCTCAAAGAAACAATCGAACTACTGGTTTCGGAACAATTTAATAGAACTGAACTGAAAATAAAAATCGTATTTCTAAAAAATTTTGTTTATTGACAATTAAAACACTGCATTTTGTTTTCATTATTCTGTCCCATCAAAAACCCACATATATGTACTATTGTAATAATATAAAATGACAAAGTAAGGCTTAACAAAATCATTTTATTTGTTATGTGTTTTCCCGCTTTTTGTATGGAAACCGATCACTATGCGACGCTTCAAACCACGTATAATATCGTAGCGTACCGAGAAGGTATCGTGCGTGCCAAATGTGATTAACACGAGGCAGTTCAGTTGCGGTTTGGATGGTAAGTAGCATTTGGTTATCTTTCGCGAATTGTATTTACTGAGGTGACTCAGATCATTTGGCATGAGGACAAATCGCTTTTCTGTCGTATCTCTACATATGTATATTTGGCGTGGAGACGCTTTGCTCGCACCATCGAAGCCGCGCTTTACAGAGTGATGGACATTTCGTATTGGATTAGATAATAATTGCGTTCGGAAGTTTTCCTCGGGAAATTGCGCATTGACGAAGATCAACGCATCTTTGACTCCAAACATGAGAACGAAATATGAAATTATTGTCTGTCACTTTTATGAAAATCTACATGGAGGAACATGGGAACTCCGGAAAAATGACCTTTGAAAGAAAGTACTTTTTGTATCGTATTACCAGATTACTTCTTAAGGAATCATGCTCAGTCAGAGATCTGAAAAAAAATCAATTTTTAGGTTTTGATTGTTTGTGAAAGTATTACATTTCGAGAATAGAGAACGGAGAAATAAAATTTCAAACCGACAATACATATGGACTTGAATTTAAAATTGTTGTGTTTTGTAAAACCTTGCCAACCACCGCACGCAAGAAGCGACGCACGCGGATGGAGTACTTTGTAGTTAAATGTTTTCGAAGCTAGTACTTCAATAGAAGATGACCAATATAGGCCTGGAATTGATAATTCCATGCGAGTAAAATATAAACATTTAAGAGTAAACAAGAATAAACAAGTTTAAGTTGAAACTTTAAACGCGTTTTTCTCATAACTGCATTTTCAATATCGGTGGGTAGGATATCACGAAAAGTACTGTATCGATTTGGACGAAATTTTTGTGCTCTTGAGTATTTTGGTTTCTACAGCCTAAAAACTAGCTTTTTTCATCAAATATCAAAACTTTCACTTTGAACGCCTACTATCTTGTCAAAAATCAATATTTCGAAAAATCGTTCGTTCAAGGACAAATGAATTATCAACTGACGAAATATGTTTCGTACATGATCTCAGATAACCTTGGATGTAATAAAAGCGACCACCGCAAAGTATGTTTTTTGGGAAATCTTTTTCGTTTTTCACATTTTTCATTCAGGAGTTTTTTTTAATTTTTAGAGTCAAGGTATAAGCTTCATTAATTGTCTGAATCCCTTATCTTCAACCATCGAGAACAGCTGAAAATCTGTTACAATTAAATTTAAAATTAATTTGATGCTTCCTGCTGTTAGTGTATTGATACTTATTTAATATTTCACGAAAGTAACGATATTCGTTACATTACATGTACTTTCAACTATTAGAATTTTTAAATGTTCAATTATATTAATTGTGCACTTATCAGATATCAATCTCTTTTGGCATTCCATTACAACATTTGTATAATAGTTTCAATCCCATATTTTTTCGATATTTTGACCCTGTTGAAAAAAGAAACTTTAGCCTCGGACAAAAATTAATCTATAGTTTACTTAGGACTGAGATTCGAAAATATCAGATTACATTTTCGCCGGTTCCGTCAGCGCGCACCGATGGTGATGTATAATATACCGCGATACATCATCGCCGGTGTCGTTAGAGCACATCTTGGTCTGACTGTTAGTGATCTCAGTATCGCGTATACAATGTAAAACACGATGAATGACCGTCTTTGATTGGTGGAGAAGATCACACCAAAAAGGGTATATAAGCAGGCGATTTTCAGTCGCCGGTCTCTCAGTTGAATTTGGTCGCTCAGTCATTTCGTACATATACCTTCTCTCAAATAAAAGTAAAAATAAAACTTTTAAGAAAAAGAATTAATATCATATTCATTTGAGAAATAATCCAAGCCATAATCCCAATAGACCCAATTTAGAAATCGATGATGTTCGATGATTTTGTCCAAGAATCGGATTCTTCAGAGGAAGTGAAAATTTGAAGCGGCTCAAATTACGAGTCAAATTACAAGTGTCGAGCGTTGAGGTTTGAATCGTACATAAATTTCTCACATGATTTTGGATACATTGTGTCACCCAATTGCAGCTCATCACAATCACCGTGGCAACTGTAAACAAATGAACGAGACAAACCAAAAGACTTATAACGTTACAACGAGACGAGACAAAACTGTATTCAGTTACGTATTTCATCAGTATTCTACAGAAAAGCCTAGTAATAGTCAGCAGTTAATCGCAACAAACGTTAAATAAATTTTTCTAAAATATACATGTATAATTACACAAATGTTGCTGATAATGACATACAGTGCAATATATGTCAAAAAAAATTGAAATCTAACAAATGTACGACTAATATGATAAAATATTTAAAAGTACATAGTATTTTTAACAACGATTGGGAAAATAAAACAATTAGTAGTGATCTCGTTTGTACGCTTTATGCCGACGATAACTGCAGAAAGTATGGAATTGATGAATTAATTTTAAATTTAATCATGACAGATTTTCAGCCGTTTTCGACAGTTGAAGATAAAGTTTCAGACAATTACTGAAGTATATACTTCGACCCCAAATATGCTTTAAATATTGGAAACAAATGGAGGAAGTAGAGAAAGAATTACAAAAAGTTAAATATGTGTGCATAACCACGGACACTTGGACGAGCATAAACACTAATACCTTTCTCACAATTGTTTGACATTTCATTAATCCAAATTTTGAAATGAAATCATGTACATTCGAAACATCTAAAATAGTAGACAATCGAAAGGCTGTAACAATTTCTAACTATTTACATAAAGCATTTGTAAAATGAGGTACAGAAGACAATGTTATTGCAGTCATCACCGACTATGCTGCACACATGATTTCCGGTGTGCAACATCTTCAAAACTCATTGTCAACATACCGTGTTTTGGCCATACGTTGAATCTAGTTGTTAAGAAATCTTTAGAAAATATTCCTGACATACGTATTCTACGTGAAAAATGCCAACATGTAGTAACACATTTTAAACAAAATTTATTAAATTAAACTAATCTAATCAATTTTATTAAATTAAGTTAAATTAAATTAATAAATATTTTGAGTTTACCGTGCAACAAATTAAAAATGGAAGTAGAAATTCGATGGAACTCTACGTATGTAATGCTGGATAGATTACACGAACAAAAGCAAATCATTATCATTCCTAAAAATTAATTTCGACACCTTACTCGACGCTGAGGGGAAGCTAATAACAAACATTCTACCTATTTCAAGACCATTCTTCTTCGCAACTGAGGAAATTAGTGCGGATAAAAAATAACCATTTCTAAAGTAAATACGATTAAAAAGCAATTGACCACTTTTTTGTGTAGTTTTGCGGACGAAGATAGTATAAAAAATTGCCTCCGAGAAGAATTAATAACCCAATTGAATAAATATCTTAAACATGTAGAAGAGAGAGAGAGAGAGAGAGAGAGAGAGAGAGAGAGAGAGAGAGAGAGAAAATGATACGTATGCTATTGCTACCTTAACAGATCCACGGTTTCGTGAATTATTATTTTCAAGCGACGCAAATTTCATTGCAGCACAAGACAATTTAATCAGATTAGCAACTTCAACTGATTAAGTTATTTATTTTCATTTCCTACGTCACCGATGTCAATACCTGAACAATCAATCTCCACACTTGAAAAAGAGGAGTCGAATTTTTGGACTATTTTTGATAATTATGTTTTAATGCAAAATAAAAAAAGTGTCCCAATTGAATTATTTAAAAGAACCGCTTTTAGACCAAAAACTAGAGATCCATTGATCTATTGGAAAGGTAATGTACAAAAATACAGCAAAATGTCTGCGTTTGACAGGAAATATTTTTGTATAATGGTATCTTCAGGACCGGCAGACGCGTGTTCTCTAAAACTGGAGAATTGTTTTGTAAAAAGTGAAATAGACTAAAAGGCCATACAATTCATAAAATGTTATTTCATAGTAGTTGTAGTAATATCTAGTTTACATATCTTCGTTTTTAATACCGTTTGGGACTGGACAAGGTTAATAACCGCGAGTCACGATTGTCTTGAATACACGTTCCTATTTCTGAAGCTCTTCTTATCCTATTGCAACTCGAGATACATATTCTTCGTGTTGCGATAAAAATACTTCAAAAACTTCGAATCGGATCCGAACAAATATATTTATATGATATTTATATATATATATATATATATATATATATATATATATATATATATTGTATATCTTCAATTATATGTAAAATAAAAAAAAAAGATATATATTAATTAGATATATATATAATTGTATGTAATGTTATACCTAATAATAAATAAATTAAAATTAATAAATAAGTCATGTATTATTGAATACTATTATCTCATCGATTTATATACTTATCATACAGAAATACGGTTTTATGGTAAATATGAAGCAAAAGTTTAGTACAGTAGGACATCCTTTTTTGGAATGTGCGTTATCGCAATATCTATTATCTGAAAATTCGTCCCTGTAAACTTCCGATCATCTGAATAACATATTCTCTGTAATAAAATATAAATAAATATATGAACTGTAATAAAATATATGTATACTTAGTTAAGCAGTTGTAATTAGATACAAATTGTAATCTGCATTATTTGTATAGTGTAAAGATGAAAATGAGAACTTTAGTTTAATATTATTGCTATTATTATTTTAATAATATTTAATATGAGAGAAATATAAATGTTTCAGTGAATTTTCAAATGAATATTGAACGTTTCGAAAGATATAAAACGGGTATTGAAATTCTCATAGATTGTCTCAAACGAATATCGATAGCTTTGTTATCACATCTTTGATACTATTCGATTTGGTATCAGAATTTGCAGGCTGGTATCGATAATAATCGATGGATATCGATTCGATTACTAACTGTAAGTACTACGTTTGTACGGTTTGAAGAAGGCAATAAGAATAAATATGACAAGACTCGCTTGTCAACAAATCGTACGAAATTCATCTAGAAAATGGTAACAGTTCGAAAGAATATATTCTTCCACGTAAAAACTCGAGAATTGTACGCAAGTAACGCGATACATCGCGGAAGAACGCGAATGAAGCAGAATTCTTTCGATTTTACGAGAATATGTTCGAATACGTACCGTATATTAAGACTAATCCCGTTTTCCGTATACGCTCGAATATACCGAAAAGTTAATGCATATGTGTGTGCATAAGAACGCTTTATTATGTGTGCAATTTTGCTTCAACCTTGTTTTGGCAGGAATAGATTTGTACAGTTCCAACAACAATGAAATTATACTCTTTTGCTTATAAAGTTCAGTGAGATGGGAGACGTCTCAACGCACACAATCGATAGAACTCACCGTTTCACAGTTCGCTGCCCTATATGTTGGGGCAACGAAATTACGCGAATGATCGTCCCGAAGATGATTTCTGACCTCAGATCGTTTATAATATATCGCTCGAACGCAAAATTGTCTCCAGGGTGTGTCCACATCACCTATCTTCTTGTACGGGGCGAGACAACAGCAGGACGTCGGAAGTGGAATCCGTGATAATTCTTGTCTCCGGAAGCCCGACGTCGACAGGCGTTTTTGGTGTCGTGGTTGTCTTTGCGTGTAACATCAGTCCCTTCTCGTGACCCGTGCACGGATTTCGTGGGGTAGCCAGTATTACGTAAAATGGACATCCTTCCTCAATGAGCAACCAATGGGGCCTATACGAGGAGCTGATTCCGTATTTGGCTAATAACTAGGTGCTTGCTTCATCTAATAAGATCCACATGCATATAAGCATAAATCATCACTACATAATATTAGAAAAAATTCTAATTCTGTCACTTCTATACGTCGAAATAGTGATTGCCTTTTATATTCAGATTTCCCGCTTGTATGAGTTGTGTTGAATATTTTAAAATGCTGTTTATAATTACGTAACCAATGTCAGATGTATCGCGATGAGATCACAAGAGCAGCCCTAGCAGGAATGCGTTGACATATGTTAAAAATGCTGGTCGGACTGCTCAGAGACGGAGCGCACTTCCTAGTCTGATAACCATTTTTGACTAGAGCGCACTATTGGTCGAAACAGTCATACACACTGATCAAATCGCGTGATGAAAAGAGATGAAGTACGAGAATGAGACGTATGGAGAAGGAATGAGTAGGATAGAACGATTGCACTAATGGTGTCTATTACGCGTAGCTACGCAACTACCGTGTCGGTATAGGTGAGCAATGCCTGCTTGACGGCAAAGAGTCATGCACATGTCGCCAACGTAAATTTTCTCGACCTATACGTAAACGTAAAATTGCCCCGACACTTTTTCTCCATTGTTCATTCTTCAGAAATGCTACAGAATCAACTGCCGCAATCAGTTTTCGTGTTAGGTAAAGAACTTTTCGTAAATATGAAAACATATGGCGTAGAAATTCGGCATTTTTGAATGCTTTGAGGTTCATTTAACATTGCTTAGAAACATAGAGTACTATAAGCATTGATACTGACTTATTCAGGAATCTTCCACCTATCTTTCAGGACCAATGTGACCTTCCTTACGTTTTTAGTTTGCGCATAATATCTTGTTTATGTTAAAAATTATGCGTTTGTATAAAAATTAAAATTAAAATTTTTGTAAAACTGAGGATGATACAGCAATTTCGTTTTCAGATTCGTGTTTGCGAGGTGACGCTCTGCAAGGAGAACCTATTGTATATTACAAAATAAAATCATGCTCAACAGTGATATTGATGTTGCGAATTTTGGAGAGCGGAAGGTAGATTAACATGAATTTCCGTTCATGGAAACTGTACGAATATCCGCTATCGTAGACGACTACGAAATACGCGTGGGCAACAAAAATAGCTCCGTAAATGGAGAAATCACGATACGTGTTATTTGCTTGGCAGACTGGTTGCAAAAACAATTTGAAGGGGAGAGCTACACGATTCATTTATTTTTCGTTATCGAATATTCAGCTTTACTTGAATTCCGATATGTGCCGGTACAATGATACTCGAATATCGATTGCGAGAAAGGTAAATACGCGTTGTTCTAAATACGATATATGTTTCAAAAATCCTATTACGAAAACGATGAAGCACTACTCGATACTTTGTATAGTACAAGCCATTCATCGTCATCGATTGCTGTCGGCAAAACGGAGTGCTAAAAAATGCCGCGACCGACGTGCGAATTGAATGCGAATTCCCATCAGACGTCCCGCGGAATATAACCTATTAACAGACATTGCTAACAAGATTACTTGATTATGAAAACATTATAAAGAAAGAATATTTTTATTCTGGAAATTAATTATTAGCATTCATAGGACTAACAGGATATTACCGTAAATTCATTAAGAACTTTGCAAAAATCTCTAAACCGCTTACTACACTCGCTAAGAAAGACAAACCGTACATATCGACTGAAACACAACAGACAGCTTTCGACACACTCAAAGACAAGCTATGTTACGCACCCATTCTAAAATACCCTGACTTCAACAAAACCTTCACTTTAACTATATAAACGAAACCAGTCCAGACTCTACAGACAATACACCCTCTAATGAATCAGAACACCCTTTGATTTATAAATTATACGAAACTTGGAAAACAAATCTAACACGATTCCTTATAAAACAAACCTGTAACAAACCTTCATATATACAAATTAGCCCCACATAACTAGGTAACTACAACGAGGTTAATCGATTAATTGAATTACACAACATAGCCTCATCTAAGAACACTTTACAGTTTGGACTCGCAAACGGATTTACAAACTACGAAATTGTTTCCATGCAGCTTATGCTCAGATTCCTCTGAAATCATTTAAACAAAGAAGTTACTTTAGCCACGACACCTTTACGCAAATGTACAGAACAAGAAAAAGTTTTGTGTGTGTGCGTGCGTGCGTGCGTGCGTGCGTGCGTGCGTGTGTGTGTGTGTGTGTGTGACATAATTAAAGAAAATCTAAAACATTTGGGAGAAAACAAAACTATAGAAGCCATCCGAAAACGACACTTATGGCCCAACATGACCAACAACGTACAGAACTTTATAAAAACATGCGACACATGTCAACGCAACAAACTCACTAGGATACGCCTTCCAATCCCAACGTCAAGATTGTCATGGATAGTTATAGGCCTTTTACCTCTCACCAATAACGGAAACCAGTTTATCCTATCTATTCAAGCCTATCTTACCAAATATTTAATCCTCATACCTCTCCCCAAAACCAAAGAACCGAAACTATAATTGATGAACTTATAAATCATTACATATACATATTCTCTTCTCCAAAACATATTGTTACGGCGACTTGTCCAAATCAAGTCGCTGTAATGTGAAACTGCCCTGTTGTGAGCAACTCCTTAAAGAAAAATAGAAGAGAGGGGTTGCCACGGAGGTGTGTTATCAACAGACAATCGAAGAGTCGGGATCGGACCGTCGAGCGATCAACACCATCTAATTCAAAGATCTCTAACATAATTGAATTTAGTTGTATTATAGTTTATGTACTCTATTGTAAATAAAATGCCGCGACGCGAGAGAAGTGCAGTAATTCGTAACAATATTCTTACCGACCAAGGACAAAATTTCGTTTGCAAATTAATAGTACGATTTGAAAAAATATTCAAAATACAACACATAAAAACTACAAGTTTTCACCCCCAAAGCAACGGTAGCCTCGAAAGAACTCCTAACACAAGACATTACTGGTTCACGGAAATCGACTAAAACCTTATCATTTACCTTCCAGGAATCTGAAGGGTACGACATAATCCCACATAACCACTCTCAAATAATTAAAGAAAACTTAGAAACTACGCTAATTTAAGAGAACACAGCCCACTCAGCAATCCAACTTTATGAATTGTAAAACAACAGAATGTCCACTCTCTCTCTCTCTCTCTCTCTCTTTCAGTATTTAGAATCCAAGATTTAACTTTTATACCCATGTCAACCCCTATACACTTATATACTTATTCCAGAACAATCAATCGATATCAATATATTATGTAAAGAAAACATGCACATAAAATTAGACAAACCAGCAAAAATTAGTAGCAATAACGATTGCACATTACTTTATGCAAATAATGTAATGAAAATTGGAGGTACAACAAAGGAAATCAATATTACTTCTGAGAATTTCACTATCTCGCATACTGCATGCTTAGACTTTGACAAATTAAATAACATACCCATAGCTCCAAAGGTAACTCCAAATTTCAACCAAAACCTCGCGAACTTAGATAGTATGGAAGCATCTCTCATAGAAATTCAAGCCAATAGAAGAATTAAGACAACACAAGAAATCATTGTATCAATTCTAACTTATGTAGGATACGGTTCCATATGTCTAGTATTGCTGTACATACTCCATAAAATAGGACTACTTACCCTTCTTTCAAAACTAACACCAACAAACATTTGTATCAAAATATTTTGCCAAGAAAATAATGTACAAACCAACGAATCAAACACATATGATACCGTAAGATATACCCCTAAACTAAGAAGGACCGAAAGTACACCACCCTTCCAACCACCAAAAGAAAGTTCTACAGAATTAGCCCTTGACTTCCAGGAGCAAGTCATCTCTAACAATGGGGGTGTGAAGCCAGACTCCCTTATCTTGCTTGGTGTGTCACCATGGTGTTAGATTACACTAGTATAAGGACCTATAATGTAATATTACATAATTTTTTTAAATATATATAACATTCCTTTCGCGATGAAAAATAAATAAAATGAATAAAATGGATAAAATAATTATACTGTTTACTGCTAATGTTATAAAAATATAAAAGTTGTTTGATTTTATTATCCTATAATAACAAAAAACGAATAATATAGAAGGCACTTTCACATAGTATAATTTAACATTTTTATAAGCAAAGGAAAAGGCGTATATAAGGATTCGTGCGTGAAAATCTAAACCGAAATATAACAAAACCGGTGTCGGGTAAATCTTTACGCCTGAATGACCGGTGAGACACGTATAGGCCGTTAAACAGCTACCAGTCGGTAAAGTGTTAAGTACTATTCGGAGCTGAAAAGAATGGCCTTTATCAATAAACTAAACACCGCGAGAAGGAAGGAGAATCGATCGTCCGCTCCACACAATCACGTCTTCTGTCTAGTGCGAAAATTAGCTAATAACCACTCAGAATCTGAAAAGTGAAAGGGATTCGGTGGAGCAAGCGCTCATAATGCAGCCGCAAAGATTTTGTTTTAACACGTTCGTCGCCCAGCGCAGCTCGGTTGAGTTTCTCGCGAGCCCAAATCCGACTAATGGAGCACTGAAACATAAACAGAGCGATACATTTTTTAAATAAATAATTTTAAATAAATTTAACCTTGACATAACCTGAACGTCAAGAAGCGAAAGAAAATGTAGAAAAAACTACGATCTATTGTTCGAATTGTCCAAAATCACCTCAAATGTGTTTAGAATGTTTCAACGCACACCATACGACATAGTATAATGTAATGTGTTATACTAAATATAAAGTAGTAAAAAGTATAGTATAATATGTATATGGTATAATATTTTTAGTATTTTTAAGTTGTATATCCTATATTTATATTTCAGTGCTTATTCCATTTTATTCCTTTTAAAATCCAACTGAAAGTCCTATAAATTGAATAAGAAGAGCGTCACCCATATTTGGATGACGGGGCCGCCGGCCAGGAGATTCGCTTTGTATATACGTTTCAACAAATGTTTACGTTAGAAATTCTCTCTAGTAGTCTATGTTACGAACTTGCTGGGAATAGCCTTGTGCTATTCCTAGGCCTATGTGCGTTACTGCTACTTCGATGTTTAGGTTCGACGGAATTGGTCAAGCGTATGATGTGGCACGCGACGCGATTCCTTTGACTCGAATTCTCGAAATGACAATTTTTAATGCAATGACATAACTTTTTAATTTTACTTATTGTGTAATTTATTATATTTCATTATTGCTGTGACTATATAAGAAAAATACATTGTTACATAAATGATAACTATTTGGTATTTCTAATTGTTGGGATTATGGAATGGAAATGAATATGATTCTAATTCTTTTCTTAAAAAGACTTTATTTTATTCCTTTATTGAGAGAAGGTATATGGGCGAAAACGATCGAGCGACCAAACTCTACTGAGAGTCCGGTAAGAAAAAAACGCTTCTTTTATACCCTTTTTGGGTTCGTCTTATCCACCAATCAGAGACGTTTATTTGCCGCGTTTCACATTGTATACGTGACGCTGGGACTCCCAAACAGTCAGGGCACGATGTGTATCTAATGGTACCGGTGATGATGTATCGCGGTATCTACTATATATAGTTTACATCACCGTCGTTGCCCGCTGACGGAACCGGCGAAAATGTAAACCGATATCTTAGTATCTTAGTACTAAGTAAACTATAGATTAATTTTTGTTCGTGGCTCAAATTTCAACACTAATATACTAAAGTAATCTATTCATCACAAGTGTTATAATGATTATGTATACATTAAAAAGCTGCATTGATATTATACATAATCATGCATATACTAATTACATAAGTGAAATATTGTAATCTATAATAAATTGTTTTGTTACGTATCATTTTTGGAATTATGTAGTATCGTGACCCGCGGTGATTGTTTTCCTATACGTACTAATAGCAACATTACTTGCTAGAATACATATACAGGGTGTTCTGCAATTATTTTAACAGCCACAAATAGGAGCGTTCGCTCCCATGTGGATGGCGATCTCCCATCTGATCTTTTTCGGAGGAGTACCATCAGACCCTTGAGAGTCTGTTGGCCGCCAATTTTCCATCACTGGCATAAGCCCAGACAGTATCGCCCAGTCATATACATTAACTGTTAACATAATTATGGAACATCCTATACAGGATCGCATATTCATGTGACGCTCGCGACAGTAGTAAGTTTCAATTTTTGCGTATCCATGAGTGTGATACTAGGATTCTGCGAACACTAGTAACACGTTGTAATTGTTATGAGCCGAAGGCTAGGCAGCTTTACGTGGTCGAAGGTTTGATGCGATTTTGGAGTTTTGGTAAAGAATAGCGTGAACTAGCCGATGTCTCTTTCAATAAAGAGCGTCAATAAGCAATAAGGAGGTAGGTAAGAGTAGGGATTTAGAGTTTGGTTACCTCGTAACTTTTACAAAGAAGAAATGAAGATACACCTCGAGTGGTAAAGGTGTATCTCTGTTGTGTTTATACCAACTACTACGGCATGTATACGAAATTTCAAGAATCCTATTACAGAAACGACGATACACTCCTCGATACCGTTGACTTTTTGTCGTACGGTCCATTAGTCGTCATCGTTTTTTAGCGGTAAAACGAAGCGCTGTAAAATGCCACGATCGACGTGCGAATCGAATTTGAATAGCGGAAGAATGTCCCGTCTTCGACCACCGCCTACTATCTGATGATACCCGACTGCATCTTGAAATATAATCTGTTGACGAACATTGTCAGAAAAACTGCTTAATTATAAAAATATTATATTGCGAAAACTAATATGAATCGAAACATACTTTCAACCGATGTGTTGCGAATACAACTGAATTGATAATACAGCCGCGCCACTAAGATCTCTAATGAAGTAAACATTATCCCGACCGCTAAGATTCTGCTTCGCGAGCAAAACTGTATTGATAACTGCTACCATACTTTGCAGTTAATTGCCAAAAAACCCGCTAAAATAACAATTTCCGATCTTTAGCGGCGGCCAGCGATTCTAGGCAGACGACGAACCGCCTTTTCGTAACAGATCGCGATACAAAAACCAATTTCATGGGGGACACCGGATCCGATTTGTGCGTATACCCGCGCTCGCGCATGGGTGGCCCGCCTAACGGTTCGAGAATATTAATGTACGGATACGTTTCCCTGCACTGGAATTTCGGCCTGCGATGGAAATTTGATGATTCGTTATCGCGGACGTCACGACGCCTCCGGCCATGAAGAAAGGTAATGAGTGGCGTCCGTGCGGCGATTATCGTGCGTTAAACGCGAGGACAATCCCGGATAGGTACCCTATGCCACGTATCGAGGACATCGCATAGTGTCTATCCGGTAAGACTATTTCCTCACCATAGACTTGGTGCGCGCGTACAATCAGATAACAGTGAATCCGAACGATATACCTTATTGAATTATATTTAGTTATGGAAATAAATTTAATAATTTTCACTCGTTGAACTTTCAATTAGAACTTTTATTTAATTAAATAAATACCTTCCTTAATTAAGGAAGGTATAAAATATATTCTCATTTATGAGATGTCTGCGTTAACTGACACGATTCAACTTGGTAAAAACAATAACGATTAGAAAAGACAAAATACAAAACCATATGCCTTCTTGATTAAATCATATCAGGTGGTAAATAAAAAACTATTCGTTTCATTGATTTTTGCATTCAACCTATTTGTTGAAATTTAACAAAGCTCTTTCGGACTTCGCAACGCGGCGCAAACGTTCCAGCGGTTCATGGACGAAGCACTGCGCTGAATCGAGTGGTGCTATGTATACATAGATATGGCCAATTTTTAAAGCTGTAGAGCCTATTTTCCTCGCAGCAATAGTTAACATTCCAAGTCTCGGGATTTCGAAGCTTACGTCATTCTCTCTCTCTCTCTCTCTCTCTCTCCTCTCTCTCTCTCTCTCTCTCTCTCTCTCTCTCTCTCTCTCTCTCTCTCTGTAGGAAAATAGTAGGAATAAAAAATCATTTGAACTAATAAAGAAGAAATATTCCATTATCTGTCAATTTATTCACCTATATTCAAAATGCGCAAACTTCACTCAAGCAACAATGATATTTTATTTTATTTTTTCGCGACGATGATGATATCCAGCAATTAAGTCTGCAAGGTACGTTACATATTTCATAGATTCGGTCGGCGATACTTGGGATAGCCAAAATCTAAATCAACGCTGCGTATTCCCATTCCGTCTAAAATGTCCTTTTCGATGTGATCTCCTTTGTATGCAACGACCGGGGCTGTGTAGTCGCGAACAATACTCCGAATAATTTCACTGATATCTTCTTGCTGATAATTTTCGCCTCCGAAATTTTTGAATGATATCCCATGCCCGAAATTCATGACGTACTATACAGTCTTCCTGTAATTCGTCGATAAATGATCGAATCACATGTCCAATTTAAATTCTACTAGCTCGTAAACTTCATTACAAACATGTGTAATGATCACGTCTTTACAACAGAATTTGTTATTAACAAAGAAACCATTCATATCCAATATACTGTAACGTACGGAGAATCTTCCCACGAATTTTTAATATTTCTTTCTGAAGGCATATATATACGCCAGGTGGCGCCAGCCAGCCGGGGGTACATTTGTATATCGCGAGTCAAGTACCTCCAAGGGGTACGACGACGAACGTTTCTGGAATCGGATCACATAGGAACACCCCCACTACCATTTTTCCAGAGAAAATCTGGCTATATAAAGGGCCCAAACGCGACCAGAAATCGGGCTAGTTTCGAGTCATTCGTCGACGTGGAAACTCTAGTGAGATCGAGTCTTAATTCTCTTTCGAACAATCTAGTAGGTAATTAGATATGAAATCAGAAGCCCCTGCCGTCTCAGTGCGAAAAGCTGAGAGCGCGATAGCGTCCGCGAACACATACATACATTTGTAAAAACCCAAAACGCGTAATAAATTAGCTTTTACCAGTTTTCTTTGGTTACAAGTTCGATTATTATCATTTCCTATTTTGAAGCAGTAGTTGGTATAACCCACAAAGAAATATCTTTACTGTTCGAGGTATATCTTTATTTCTCTTTCGTACAAAGTTACGAGGCAGTCTAATACCAATTTCCCCAACCTGCCTGGCCCTCGGATCGTAACAATACAATCAATTTGAACCATCTTAATAATAATAAAATACTTATTTAGGTGTTTAAAAACTTCTTTTAGTACTGTCACCAATAATTAATGATACACCATTTTCGCTGCACTGTAACGATTTAATTTATTCCAAGTTTTGAAAGATCTATTTATTAACGCGCACACACATAAATCTTTGATACATCGCTATGGAGTAAAAACTGTTAAAAAAAATATCCTGCGTACTCGTTCAACCTTCTGAAGAAAGATGTCTCGCTTTCTCCCATTAAAAGCAATATCATCACGCGCAATGATAAGAACGTTGGCAACGGCTTCGCAGCAGAACGCTGATAAGACATTGATTTTGCCAGCCAGCGAAATCCGTTGCAACAGATGAATCCGCTAGAGAAAGACGCGATACGTTTCCTTCTCCCTCTTTCTCCCTCCCTCTCCCTCTCGCTCTCTAAAAATCATGGTGCATGAACTTCCATAATATAATATTATATTTTAATACATGTCGAAAGTACACCGATAAGGTTATGTCAAGGTTATTATTTCTTCCGGTAATCTTTCGAATGCAAAGCCGCAAATATCGAGCGCAACGACTTCCCCCGCCCTCTTGTTCAGAAACACTACCGAATGAACGAAACTTCCCCCCTTGCCCCGCATGTAAATTTCCCCTCGCGAATGAGTTAGAACCTGTTCACATACTCCACGTTGATCTTACGAGCGGGTTCCACCATCCAGATAGTGCAAAAACCGCTTTTTCGACACCATACGATCACTAAAAATTTAATGAAAATTAATGAATTCGATATTATCCGGGCTACGGGATACGGAACTCTTTGTCTATCTAGATGATATTGTCATCTATTTCCGCAGCCTTTCCGATCATGCTGTAAAATTCTGTAAACTTGCCGAAAATCTAAGAGTCACAAATTTAAAATTACAACCAACGAAATGTGAGTTCCTTCACCGCAAGTTTGCGTACCGAGTTCATATAATAGGTGAGGTCGGAGTAAAGCTCTGTCCCAGCAAGATATGCGCCGCAAATGTTCGCGAATATTTAGGATTCTCTTGAAAAAAAATAATAAATTCAATTAGGGCTCACAACACAAGAGAGAGATCTAGCATTTAACACACTTAGAGGAATTTTAACTACACAACCGCTTCTACAATATCCGTATTTCAATAAAGAATTTAATGTTACTATACACGCGTCGAGTTTCGCAATGGGCGGAGTTTTGAGTCAGGGCGAGCCGGGAGAAGATAAATCAATCGCGTACGCATTCAGACTCTTGCAAGGGGCCGAATTGAATTACTCAACCATAGGAAAAGTGTGTCTAGCCATCATATAGTATAGCCATCAAGTTCAAGCCCATTAGACATCACCAACATCTTGTTTGGGTAAATTCAATTAATTCCATTAATTAATAATTTAAAAAACAGAGAAAAATAATTCGAATGCTGACACGCTTAGCAAGAATCTTGTACCTCTGCATCCTCTCTCCGCTGATTTCCACGACTCAGCCATGTTTGAGGCGATACGTAAATATCCCAACAGCCATCTTGACGCGCAATCAAACCACATCCCTCGACCAATGAAAGAGGCGCAATCCTTTTCATCGCACGACCCGCCATCTTCTACCTCCTCGTCAGTACTATCTCTGGCTCCACCTATCTAGTAGCATTCCTTACCGAATGTAGGACCACCCATAAAAATGGAGGCCACCCTCCCTCCAGAGTCTACCTCTTCCGACGAACAATTAATATTTGGCTCCTAGAACAAGTCACCCGGCGGAGCTATACAGGGTGTTCCACAATTATTTTAACAGCCGAAAATGAGGGGTAGCTGAGGCCATTTGAAGTAAGTTTAATGAGAGGCGAGGGCGCGAATTACAACGTGGTCGATCGATCGAGTGAAACGTGCTTCGGCCGTGGAGCGCGATAGAAGATGGGGGCGTTCGAATCAATGAACAAGTCACGGTGCGTGAACTTCTAAATTTTATTTTACTACGTTACAGTGATAATTTTAAGAAAAACGCTATTCATCCTTATTTCAGAATGTCTGAAGAATATTTACTAATTTTTCGGACCCGGAAATAATATGTAGTTTAAACATGACAGCCGTTTTAATTTTCTGGTGTGCATGACACCTCATTTGTACCATATGAAATTTTTATGCAAGGTGTACAGTGAAGATTAACAAAGTTTGTAAATGATATTCTAATTTAAATAATTCCGTGCCCGAACAGAATTCAACGTATGATTTGCAAAGTTAATTTAATAATAAATAATCGCGTTAAGGGACGTAAAGGATTTGTTTTTTAGAGAAATATGAAATATATTATCAATAAGGAACTCACCCATTTAGTTGAGGATGCATTTGCTAGCTGGAATTGTGGCTCACGAAGTTGAAGTACACTGACCACGTACAACGTACAGCTGATCGGTATAAATCACTGGTATGGTTATTTGCGAAGTTCAATTACACTGCACTGTCACCAAACACTGATCACTTAATTAATCATTGATAATCCAAAACACTTGTACATATTACGAAAGATCACTGAGACTCGTTCGCGGATAATCGTTTATTCGATGTGTTTGTTCGGGAGTTGACGTTTCACTGCCGAAAAATTCAGGCTTCGGCCGTAGGCTTTTGTCATTCGTCGTTCGGTCGTCCGAGGAAATGATACCCGATACCATTTCGGAACCCTGCGCTGTTAGAACGTAATTAACGGCCGTTTGAGGAAAATGATAGCGGATGATTGCGTCCAAATATTGCGTCTGTGGCGTCGCATCCCTCTACCTGAGCGCGGCCGCTAGCAATAAAACAAGTACCGTTCCTAATCCTCAAAATTCCCTAAAAATCACGCACCCCTAATAAAACAATTCTCCTCACATCTGGACACCTCGACCCGCACGGGACTTTCCCAACTTTCTCTTTTCCTACGAAAGTCCATCTATTCCTTTCTTCCCTTCCAGTATAAAAGAGACAAACGCGCAACTCCAAAAGCTCAGTCTGTCCTAAGTCGCTAGTCCTACGACACCACGCTAGTCGCGCCCGCGCTCATCGATAGCAATTCAATAAACTGCATTAATAGTAAACTTAAACACGCTCTCCGATTCGCTTACCTTCCCTTCAGTGCTAAACGTCCTTCATTTTATCAATTACTTTCCAGTTATTCCAGTATTATTTTATACCATGAGGAATCAGACAGTCAAGTTGCTATGCAAAAATTAATTTGTCGAAGGCTACGACGACGACAATGGCAACGACACCCGTTGTGACGATGACTACGGGAGCAAATGAAAAAACCATAGGTAAGTAAAAATCAAATTGGAGATGTTCTTTTGGCGAAAAATTTGAAAACTTTGAAAATAATTTTTTTTGTTCTTTTTTACAGGAAGCTCGCTTTAAGGAAACGGTTGTTCTAGCACAACATGCGAATCTTCGGTAGAAAATATTCCATAGCCGGCAACTATTTCAAATTTTTCGAAATTGGCGTTCGCATGGGTATGAGGGCTCAGAGAAACTAAACTGAAAAATATCGACTGTCCTGTTGACTGACTCGGGTCTCTTATTTATATTACGTCCCCCAAAAAGGCCACGCCTGTTTTGGGCAGCGGTACGCGGCCGGCGGCTTTCTCCGCAACCAGGCATGCAGTACATCTGGCAGTGATAAAAAATAAAGAAACAAAGGAATTTCCGGTTCTTGCAAACGTCAAGGACGTTTTCTCTCCGTCGACCCCTTGACATCTGCAAGCGGACAGTTTTATGGTTATTACGGTCGCCGGCCGTGTGCCGCTACAGGTATATATATCACATTTTGTTCGAAACGTCTACGAACGAGAATGGAAGACGAATCGACGATAATTTATCGTTAAAAATCTGTGGAATTCAGTGAGATGAATCTTGACAAGTTGTTCGATACTTTTACATCGATTTATGTTACTGAACAAGCAATGTATAATTTGTATAATTTGGAGTTTCGTATCGATCATATGTATTCATGGTTATTTGATAATATCCCTAAAATTACAGATAGATTTGTATAACTCGTCGTTATCGTAAGAAACGCCAATACTAAAAATTACGCCCTGCGATTGTCACAAACGAATCATTCGTACAAAATTGTTTCAGCGATTGTGAACTGGCAGCTCTATATTTATTTACACTTAATGGTATCAAAAGGGATTCGTTGAGATTGTTTTGTCCGTACGTTCGGTTAGTCGCCTAACGTACATGCGCGACCGAACTATTGTACGCTCGATTCGCGCTTCCTACGGCAAATTAATGACGTGGAAGGGTCTCTAGTAGTCTTAGAGAACTTTATTTTTTGTGTTGTACTCTCTGCGAGCGCTGGTGGAAGAATGCTCTTCCAACGCTGGAAAGTCGTGGAAGAGCACCCGTGGATGGAGGTAGATTGTTTATTATTGGTCAAGGCACGAATCACCCCTTGGAGGGGGGTGTCTGCCTTGACCCTTGTTGGGGCCTGATAGGGTTTCCCCAATGGTGGGACCTTTTTATGGCCCTTGTCTCTGGACGCAACAGAGATTGTGAAATTTTGATTGTATGTGCCTCTCCCTCTCTCTCTCTCTCTCTCTCTCTCTCTCTCTCTCTGCGTGCGTGCGTGCGTGCGTGCGTGCGTGCGTGCGTGCGTAAATACAGAATTAAACATTTCAAATTTAAGACCAACAGTGAAACACGGTGGTAGGACTGTAATAGTGTGGGGTTGTATCTCGTCTGTTGGGGTACGTGATATAGTTTTCATCGATGGTATTATGGACAAAATATTTAGACATATAAAAAAAAATTTAATTACAAGTACTGTAAATATGGGTATATACGTAATGTTTTATCAGAACAATGATCCTAAACACAAGGCCAGAATTCTATAGGAATATTTATTACACAATTTGACCGCTAAATTCGTACAATACATACAATGATAACAACAGTGTTAAAAGAATGTTTGTTAGAGGAATGGAAATGGATTTCACCGGATTATTTAAATAAAATCATCTGTAACAAGCCCAAGCGATTACATGAAGTAATAAAACAAAACAAAACCCAACCGACAAAATATTAATATTATGATAACATGATTAAAAAGATCTTCATTTTATATAAAATTAATGCAATTCATTCACCGTCTGAATATTTTTGCGACGCTAAATTTTGTCTCAATCTTGTTTATCGCTTATTATACAAAAGAACATGTGCAATAAATAAACAAAATTTATGTTTCTACTTACTTTAAGAAGTGCTTTGTTATATGAGAAAACAATTGATTCAATAATACTATCGTAAACAGTTAGAAGGAGCAATAATTTTCCTGATAATATCGTATCCGAATATTAATGCGAGTAGTTTTTAACTTGCTGATGCTCAAGTAGTCGCCAAGCTTGAATATACCAGGACCAACGATCTCAACGAGAAGAATGTTATTCTTCAACGTACGATTGTGTGTGTGTGAATCGTTCAGCTTTGAATCGGAAGCTTTCATAATGCCGAACGTGGAATAAATCTTTATTGTAGAATTCGTTCTACCATCCTTTTTAAACGTCTATGCGAAAACTTTGCACACATTATTGGCACTTTTACTTTTGAGAGGAACCACTCAGGCATATTTACTAAATGTATCGATTATCGTAAGAATATATCGGCGTCCTCAATTATCTCCCGTGTATGACTGAACTTAGACGATATCGGCTTGCCAGAGATCGTCGAGTCCTTGCACGATCCCTCATCTATGAGGGAGAAACTATCTCCCTGGGGCATGCAGTTCGTTCACGAAGTTCACTTTCTCGCCGCACATTATTATCACCTTGTCAGTTTGTAGCCATATGAAAGTGCTGTCATTAGTATGTCAGACTTTCACTTAGCACTAGTCTGTTCCACACCTTTCATCAACTATCCGATAGGAGTTATTTTTCTACGAAGCTCATCGCAACCTTTGTTTGAAACACCGTCACTGAACAATTAGATGGCTGCGACATCGTTTGCTGTAGGATTCGCAACATAACCGATCTTAGCGGACAATGCTTTCGAATCAGACTTGCTCGATTGATAACGCTTTATTAATGGACACTTTTTCGTTCCTTAATCCAGTTTTTCTTCATTTCTATCATTGACTCGAATCGTTCTTGTTGTTGTCCAATCTGCTGTATTTTCTGGTATATGTCGTCGAGTCTCAACTCTATATTTTGAAATTTCACATCACAATTTTCGTCTGTGGATATGGTTTGATTGGTTTCACAGCAATTCCAACGAATACTCATTTCATCGAACTATTTTGTAAAACCAATTGACATTGGATTAGGTATTAACCTAACTAATATTCGCGTAATTTAATTTATAGTCAATCCAGCTTCGCGAACTTCTTCGATTATGGATATTACATATTTCGCTGTCGTGGCCGGTGTATCCGGCATTTTTCGATGACGTCGCAATTTCAGACATTCCATCAACTCGTTCGGATCGTCCCAATGCACGTAATCGTTCGGGTTGTTAGTCACATGCATCGTTGTTGAAAGCTTAATTTGCTTTCCTGGTAATGCCGCGTACATTTGCCCTCTAATGTTTTTGTACTTGCAGCCCTTTCTTCCAATTATCTGATTCCCACGTCGATGCGCATGCATAGCAATGAGAATATTTTTGTAAATTTTCTTATCGATCTCAGTATACAACTCCTCGTCGCGTATACTTCTAAATATCATTTCGAAGAGACCTAGAGTCCAAGATTTCCGAATACATGTTGATACTTGTCGCGGCGCGTTTCAGGAGTTTCAAAAATATTTTGCATCGACAATTCGAAAGCCTCCCCCTGTTATGCCGGAAGTATTGTGGCCACCGGTTCGTTCGCCTTATCGCTGTCATTGTTATGATTACGTCATCATTACCTTCCTTTTTTTTTTCAAATGTAGCCCTGGCGATAAAGCTACTTCGTCGTGCTTCCTCTTCTTCTTGTTCCATTTTCTCTGCACTTTCTTTATAGAGAACGCCGTTTGCATATCCAGCGGTGGATCTGGGATCGACGTATTATCGTTCGCTTCTGAAGCGGTATTTTGAACCAATTGTTTCAATAAATTCAGGATCGTCTGTACGTTCGTCACGGTATCCATTTTCTTAAATTTCAGTGCTAAATATTTTTTATGTATAGTTTCGCTGGCTATTTCTTTGACGATCGTAGTTGCTGTCTTTCATCCGACGACAGCAGCAGTGACATATTGATTGAACTCCAACAATTCTTACCGAACAAGCGTGTCAGTTATAGTACGACAATCTTGATGAATGTGTCACAGATTCGTAACGTCATGATTGAATAGAATTAACAGATTGGCATTGTCACGAATTAAGTGCTTAGGTAATCTAGAATCAATTGAAGTGCGAATGTCTGTCCATCGCAAAATTTTCTCTCATGATATCGTGATCGTCGCCAGCATCGTCGTCGAAGATTAATACCGAATCTGGTCGAGCATCTGTCGAAAAGATTGTTCACATTTTCTCTCACAGATAAGAACAGTTTGCTCAAGTATTGGTTTTTCGGCTGACGTATCGTAATCGCACTCCATTCGGACTCTTCAGCAAATTAATTATTACGTTCGTTTTACCACATCCTGATGGACTGCTTATCACGCATCATACAGTACCTGGCAGCAATGACCCCTATTACTAAATCATCTAGTCATGGTCATTGAACGTACGACACGTTGAAACCTGGATATTCATGGATTGTAGTACACAACGCATGCTCTCTCTCCCTCTCTCTCCGCCTTCCAACCCCCACCCCCACCATCCCGCCATCCCGCCCGCGCTCGCATACTCTTCCAACGCAAGAGTGTCACACACGTTCACGTTATCTGGAAGAAGTAGCGTGTTATCGTCAAAGTACTGCCCACTTATAGATCTGAATAATGTCGAATACGAATTGGATCCGCTCAATTTGCAAACTTATCACACGATACCGAATATCAGTTCGAATAATAAGAACAATAAATTCTATTCCCGCGAGAAAGACGAGGAGATACGCATTCCTGACGGTTCGTACAAACAGGAGGCGATCAATGCCTACTTGCTGCGCGAGATATGCGCGTTGTATTCTCCTTCCAAAAGTAGGGATAAATTACGCGATGTGGAATATCCGGTGGTTTTACGAGCGAACAACAATACTATGAAAAACAAAATTATAAACGCGTATAAAATAAACTTTACAAAGCCTGGCAACGTGAGTTCCATCCTAGGATTTTCTACGGATCACGTTTCATCACCGAACACGTGGCATACATCGGATATGTCTGTGAATATCATTAATGCGAATATTATGCGAATAGAGTGTAACGTAATCAATGGTTCGTGTGGTAACAGCAAACTGGTTCACACGATGCACGAATTCTCGTGTAAGACGCTGTCAGGATATAAATTTTCAAGAGGAAGGAATGACGGCACAGATACACGTGCGATAAATCATCTCATAACTTGCCAACGTATCGACCGTTTATCGTCATCGATGGCTTTCAACAAAACGAAGCGCTAAAAAATGCCATGGTCAACGTGCAGATCGAACATGCGTACTACCTGATGATGCATAATTGCATCGTGGAATGCAATCCTTTAACGAACATTGTAAGAAAAATTATTTAATTATAAAAACATGTTTTTTTTATTGTGAAAACTAATATGTATCAAAATATACTTTCCTAAATAACAAAATATTTCTCTCTCTTTTCCTCGACCCGATCATTGTTAACCGAGTACCTAATTAAGAAAAATGAGCTCCACCGCTATAATCTTGCCTGCTGGTAAAACCGAACTGATAATACAAGCAGCTTGCCACCGAGTTGGTGATTATTATCCACAGCAATATGTAAGAAAAACAGAACATTGAAGTAGTAAAAAAATTCAGATACTATTTACCATTGGATCCCTCCATTGTTGTTGATTACGCATAGCTTCGGCCCTGTCGGACAGAGAGAAGCGAGCAGCGAAGGACATGGCGGCAAAATATCGTGTACATGTTTTGCCGACGAACATTTTCTCGATCAACACGAAATGTACATCGTTCCGACACTTTTACCGGGCCCTTTCTTCTTCAGAAATGGGTAGAAAGAAAAATATTGCGCAGAAACTGCGCACGTCTACAATTTTTTAACATTTGACATTAATTTATTGCTATTCAGGACCAAAAACAATGAATAAATTGCATGTCACTATATTCGAAAAACTTTCCTCTATCTTTTAACACCGATTAGAACTTTATAACAAATTTGAGGTTCTTACAAAAGCTCGTTTTTTTTCAAAAACTGTGGGTGATGGAGCAATTCGGTTTTCGGAGCCTTGATCGGGGACTGAAGCTCTACAAAAATTTCATAGTGGCTATAGGAAATCAAAAATCGTGACTGACAGTGTAATGAAGAGGTGGAGTCTGCGCTAAATGGCTATTTTGAGGAGCTCGATGGTTCTCACTATAAACAGGGTATCGAAGCTATTCAACACCGCTGGGAAAAGTGTAACCAGCTAAAAGGAGATTATGTTGAAAAATAAAGATATTTGTTCCCCCAATATCTTGTGTTTTCTTTGTTAGGTCGGGTACTTCTAGGACCACGCTCGTATTTATTTCGAGGACGGAGGATCCGACAGAAAAATGAAGTGGAAGGTTCCTTCCTTTGAGGAGGTTTTGACGTTGTCAGGTATAAATGAATCTTCTGGCCCGGTTTCATAGGGTAAAGAGGGGGCACATCCTCGAGTTGGAAGGTGATTCGGGACTAGGTTGTAACATTTTGTTCGCTTCCCATATTTGATTAATAACATGGATATTCCTACAACAAAACCACTGTAACTGAATAATCTTAGATAGTTTATGTGTAATCGTGTTCTAAAGTCAAAGTGTTACAACCGTCATGGGTTTCCCCTACTGTCCTCATATCGTTACTACTGTATACTTACTGTATATTGACATTCATCCTCAAGGGTTAAAAAAAGTTATCCTGTTTTACAGTGCGCTTAAATTCTTTCTTGAGTTAGTGTATATCTGAAATAATTTGGTTTATATTTTATACATACCTGCTAGTCCGATTTTACCAGCGCAGGGTGATAACTTCGAATATTTTCTTTTTATCCTTATTAAGATCACCGTGCACCATTGTCTAGAAGAACCAATTAAATCAAAATAATCTTTATAGCGTATGTTTTCGGGAAGAATACTCAATACAAACGTTACTCGATTTTAAGGGGAATTTGTTTTCTTTTCGTTGATCGCTTTGAAGGATTTTTGGCAGATTACTTTGTTTCTTTAAATGGAAACTTATATTTTTATTTACAGATTTTTATTCTACCTGAATAAAGAATAATTTTTTGTATGAAACATTGGATATCAGATTTTATCTTAAGCGATAGATTAACAAAGATTTCTATTAATTAATAATTAACATGTCGGCATAACAATGAATTAACACTAAATTTTGTGAAGCATGCCATGTGTTAATATCTTTGTTTTCGTTGAAGTTGATTAGAAAAAGACGTTTCGTAAATAATCCACTTGTCACTCATAGTTATTCTCATATTTGTAACGTTACAAAAAAATTATTCGTGAAAAAGTTATGGTATTTTAGGTGGGAAAGTAGGCTATAATCTATAGTTATAGTACAGGAAGTAGTTGAAGCAGTCCAGTTAAGTCATAACTGCGAAGTGTACTTGTTATAGGCTAGATCAGGACTTGGAATTAACTAGCACGCAAGTCAGATCGCGAAAGCTAAGCCTCCGGACTCCCGTCGCTCGTTTCGTTCCCCGTGGTCACCACTTTCGGCACGAAACATCTTAGGCGCGTGTGCCTGTTGCTTTATATGGCTGTGTGTGGCATTCAGGTGTAGGAAGAGGCCTAGCCCTTGTGATTCTCTTGTATGGCCTGGGCCCGATCCTCATTCCGAGTCCTGGACTAGATGCACCAATTATTGTACCTTATTCGTGGAGTTCACGTGTTTTCGCTACTGAGACAACTTCAGCAATTTAATTGACATTTCTTAAGAACCTAAAGGTAAATTTCAAAGATTCTTTTATCGATATAAATTTTTCCATAAAACAAATATCAAATTTTCTTTGAATATTAGGAAAAAGAGAAACAAACGTTCTGGAGCCAGAGCGTTACTGTTACTGTGTGCCCACCATCTACAAAGTACAGTTGCTATGCCACAGTTATTGTGGTCTTCCTTGAATATTGAATTTCAATTACTGTACTCCCTTCCAGAATACTGAGCTTCAACAATAATAATTTAACATTTTAAACAATAATAATTTAACATTCTCATTAGAGATGACTGTTATTATAAAACTTCATACGCACATTTCTTCTCTTTAAAAATATAACAGATGATTAGAGTTTCGAGCGAAAAATAGATTCGATTACGGTACACAGTAAATGAATTACGAAAAACAGACGTTAAAAACGAAAATTCAAACAAACAGTCACTGTTTTTCTTTTTCGTAATCTTCTTACGTTTCACCAATACAATTAACATTGTGATATCTTGTCTAGAACGATTTATTTCACTGAATATTGATCTTCTTCGTTCCTTCAGTAGTTTCTTAAGCATTTTCGTAAACTTGGCAGAAAATTTCGCGAATTCAGTATTAAAAAATGGAAATAATTTTTGTGATATTTTAAGAATTGTATTTCACATGTTTAATTTTTTAACAAATAATTGTTTAACTGAATTTAAATAAAAAGTTTGCTACGTTTTATTCCATAAATATAACGTTAATTATGCTTGAAAATAAATAAAAGGTACGGTAATTGGCTATCCCACGATCTTATTTTACAATACAGTGACTCGCATTAATATTCGGACATCTTTTAAAACATAATAATTTTATGCAAAATTAGATGAAATGCGTAGGCCAAATTGATATAAACGACACAGTTTAATAATCGTTCACGAACTAATTACAGTACCGTGAACTCCATATTTAAAACAAATTTTCAAATGTCGCAGAGAAGAGCTCATAAGTTATCATTTAATTCGTAGTAAGGGACTCTAACATCAGCTGCCATTGTCTTTATAAAAGACAATGAATAGGTATTTTTATATTTTTCGTTAATATATTATATATTATATATTTAAGAAGAACTACACAAAGAATAGTTATTGGGAATAATTACACTACCAATTACATATTGAATTTGTAATGCATTTTTTTGTGAAGAACAATGAAATAATATTACATGATACTACGATATAATGGCACCATTTTTATTAGAATCGAATAATCTATAATTGAGAATATACATTCTTACAATCGATCAGACGTTATTACAAATAAAAATGAATTTTTTTAAATCTTTGTTTAGTCAGCTTCAAATTATTTTAATTGTCTTTTATATGAATTTTTTAACGACTGTTTATTTTGCCTGTACAAGTGTCTGTAACAAAAAAGTAAAATCATTTCTTTTCTCAAATAATTCGTTTTTGAGAAGATTATTGTATTCCAAAGAGGAACAATTACGATTCCGATCTTGTATTGGTTGATCCGGGATTGAATTGGTTGATCTTGTATTGGTAGATAGGGAAACATTTAATGGGAATTTACAATTAAATGCAAGTAAAATCGTCAGGCTGCTTCTCAATGGTGTCTGTAACAATAATGTTATTAACAATAACCGACTGACGTACCCTCCACCTTGCTTTCTAGGTAGTACTGCAAATTCGTAATAATCAGAAATCGTTAGGAATCGAGGAACAGTTGCGACAAAGTAAAGTTCGTAAAGTAAGTAAAAATAAAATACTGAATTAATGCTAGAACTACTGAGCCTAGATAGGACTAACATATATTGTTTCATAAGAATGATTAGAATTAATTTATTCGAAATTCGTACGAGCTTTATTATACTATATGCTTGAATGAATAAAAGTTTATAAAAAAATGTCACACTTGTTTTATATGATTAATAAATATAATTAGATTATGATTTTATATAGAATGTTTTAATTTATAATTTCGGTCACTGTAACAGTCAAAATCAGATACAAGTCATTTTGACCCGTTGCAAAAGTTCGATTATTGAATTGCAGTAACGAATTACACAAAATAATGTATTTTAACATAAACGGAAGAAACATCGTGTAAACGACTAAATTATTGATGGTCACGGTTGACTGTCGTGGTGATGGAAGTGCAGTGAATTCTCTCTAATTTACTTTCAGCTTGTAAACAAAAGTGGACAATTTAGAAAGAGGAAACATGGTTATTCGAGCCTCGTGACTCATTTTCACAATTGCCGATTGTCAACAATTATAAATACGAGATGCAATGTCGAATAAATGTACCTCCTCTTTCCAAATTATACATTTTTATTTATAAGCTGAAGAACAATTAGAGAGAATTTGCTGTAAAGTTGAAAATAAACAAACGATTCCTTCAAAACGTCTCTGCCGAAGATAAAACAAACTATATCTCAGATACGTTGCATATTTAGTACCAAATCCGCTAAGCAACAGAATTGGGTATTATGCGAATTGTTTCGATTAAATATGTATCTAAAATAATTATTCGAACGAATTCTTTTCAGTCAAATATCTTATTCGAATAACAGTTATTAATAACTAATAACAATTTTTAATAACAATTATTCGAATAACATTACTCTAAACAAATTATTCTATCTATTCGGATATTTCTTTATTTTATATTCGAATAAATGACTCGAGTAGAGATTGTAAAATTATTCGAATAGTAATGGATATAATTTGCATCCGAAGAAAAATTATTTAATGCATCAATAATCACTCTACCTGAAAGTAACAAATTTTCCGATGCAGCAGTTGAAAAAAAGTTAATTGTAAAAATTAACAAGAAAGAACTTAATCAACACACAATAATTTTTGTACAACTTGATCATTTTTCGAATTAATTCCTGTACAAATAAATTATTATTCGAATAACAACTTATCCAAATGAATTTTGAATCAAATTCGGATAAATTGTTATCTAGATAAATTTTTATTTGTTAAATGAAGTTGTATTCGCTGGTCTCTATCTCTCATTCATCATCCGAATAAAATATTGTCCAACTCTGAGTAGTAATGTAATGATTATTTCATCCATTTCTCGGTTTGTTAACAATACGTGGAAAACTTTATCTAGTTAAAAATGCACCCCTATATTGTCAATTTTTCGTCAACACGATTCTATAGCTTATTTTAATTCGAATGTACCTCGGAATCCAGGTCCCAAACTTTGATCTTGCAACTATTCAACGTAGCAGGCACTGCAACAAAAATCGGAACATCTTGTTGCTGGGAATTGAGTCAACTTCGATATACAGCGGCTAAAAGAAGTATTTGCACATCATTCTTAAAACGGAATAACTTTTTTGTAATTGGGCTAAGCGACCTAAATTTTTTTATGGATATTAGAGGGATTAGTTTACTAGACAATAACTAAAAAAATATTTTCAAAAATAGCAATTTGTTGGCCTGATAAAATAAATAGAATATGCTGTTTGTCTTACTTTTTCATGTGTGCCCATAACGAAAATTTAAAAAGCACATTTTGTAGATTTCGGTAACCTATTTGCATATTGAAAATTTCATTGAAATTAAAAATCGTAATAGTTTTGTCCCGATTTTTGACATTTTCGACCAATAACTGTCAGAATTCTGTAGTTTTTAAAATCTTTCAATGCTTGTAACTCGACTCTGCTTTAATCAATTTCGATTCAGCATGCAAATAAGTTACCGAGATCTACACAATCAATTTCTTAAATTTTGGTCATGGGCTTAGATAAAATAGTTTAAGGACCAGCAGTTTCTTTTATCATGCCAACAAATTGCAATTTTTTGAAATAATTTTTTAATTGCTTGACCCAATTATAACGTTATTCCTTTTTAAAAGGTGTGCGAATACTTGTTTTACGCACTGTACATACAGGGTCTTCCATTTAAACGTTTCCACCTAAATTGACTAGAATCAAGAGACGAATACGATGCAAAACAAAGATTTTTTGCAGGTAATTTTTTTCGGAGTATTCAAGGTTGTCGATTTTTAAAATCATTAAGAATATTATAATTACCATTGGCGATGTTTGGCACACTTATCTTTCGGAATTCGTTACTAAGTGGTTCATTTTATTAATGCTTTTACAAAATCTGTAGAATATATTGACTAAAGTACAGACATTAAGGTATACTTAATGATTTCTCGATTAGAAATGAATTTTTACCGAAATAATTGTTAAAATCCGTCCTACCTCTCTGCAACCGAAGCGCATGATACCTCTTAACCCGTAAACCAACAAATCGCAGACTATTTCATACTTCCTTCTCGACAAACCTCGACTACGTGTTCGATTCGCGGAAGATATTTCTCTTCTAACATTAGATGAGCATTTCTAAGGATCCAATCGTACAACACATCGTTGTGTCTCATCTAAAAGAAAATAAGTAATTTTGTATCAATTATGATACGCATAGAATTTTGCAACTTGTCCTGCAATTTATACAAAAGTGCAATTTATACAACTATTAAATTGTATTAATTACTTAAAGATAAAAACTGAACGCTATCACTAAAAAATTTTGAGCACCCTCTTATATTAAAGCTACAATTTTTATATTTAATGACATGTTGACTTGATCACTATAACCGACTATTATTGATAAGGCAGCGCCTGATCCAGTGTAAATCGTTAATAAAAGATATTTTTTATTTTCTAGATTAGTATTTCAACCTGTTTTTGAAACTTCTTCTATAAGTAAAAAATAAATGTAATGTGTGTGCTATTAGAATTAAGCTCGACTACATAGTTTACCTGGCGAAGAATCAGAAATTAATTTCACGCATGCTGTTATTTAAGGCAGAAACTAGATTATGGATTCATGAAATTATGACTAAAGTAAGTAGATCAATAGCAAAACAGCAAAATCACTGTATGAAGTTCAAAATACTGTTGCATTATTTGCGGCTAATTAACGCAGGTTTCTGTATGTTGCGATTCGTGCACGTTATTTATACTTTGCATAATAGTTCACAGTCGAGTCATAATTAAACAAGTAAATATTTACATAAATTAATACTTTGTCATGGAGCAAACTATTAAGCATAAATGTAGAATTCTTTTCCTCGATCTACATCATTTTAATCTAAAATTAAAATTGTCTCGTTCTAAAAGATACTATTAGGAACGAAGAAATGCTAATAATTGTAGCTGTGAAAGAAATCGTAGTGCAAGGAGTTAATAAATTAATCATGAATCTTAAATCTTGACAGTTGAAAAAGAAACTTCGTGTCATCAATATACATACAGAAAATATTACTCACGGTCTTCGTCGAGGTTAGTATGCACTTCATGAAACACATCAATCTCTCGTTCCTCGGGAACTCGCCTTTCTGTAGTCCGTCCAATAGTTCTGCACGATAAAATCGATGAAAATAATGTCGCGGTGTTTCAACGGAGTAAGAATGAGTTATACAGACGAATATCCGATTTACTTCAGTTAATTATACCTTCGGTTACATTTGTCTTCTTCTGACAGGGCTTCTTGAGATGCATAGCAGTATTCTTGGCCTCTTCTAAGGTAATTTTTTTCTACGAATAGAAACGGAGTCACTTCCTCGCGCAATTCGCGAATACGGAATGATCGATATCAACTCACCCTTTTGGCTACCCAAATGATCGCAAGCATGAATAGAAATCCTATCGCGAAACGATGCTTAGGTTCCTCATTTTGAACTGTTGCAGCTCCGCCTGATTATAAATCTAGGCTACTTCTGCAGCCGCCTCCCTCTGCAAACAGATACCTACAACCCTGCTTGCGTCGACTTCTTCACCAAAACAATATATTAAACACTATCTCCAAAAGTATGGAACAACAGTCTTAAGTTTAAGCTAACTCCTGCAGACACATAGCCAAATGCTTATCGCATTTTATCCGCTATAGATCGTATTAAATTGTAAAGTAAATCTGTTAGCTATACATTCTTCCTACTATTATTCACTTTGTGAAACAAAACTTTTGGAAAGTTTTATCATTTTTCCAAATTGATATGTCACTTAATTTTTGCGGTGCACAAAAGAGGATCGCAAAGACAGTATACGAAGTGTTCAACTACATGCACGAATTTTCTTAAGAGACAATTCTATCAGCTGATCTAACATGAAAATCATGTTCAACACTATTTTAAACGATATTTTGTACTATATAATTTATCGAATTAATTTCGTGATGTCTAAACTGCGGATTTTATGCATTTTTGACGAAAATAACTAGGTTAAATAGAAAACAGTGAAGACATTAGATGAATTGAAGAATGTTTTTCTAATGTGTGCAACTTATTAAAATGGTGAAAAGAGGGAAACATTTTTGTTAGGCTTAAAGTTCTTGTAATTAGCTTAGACAATATTTATTTTGCACAAAAATCGGCAATCTAGTGATGACTGTTGCGAAAGTCAAGAAGTGATCACATAGAAAACCTCGAAAAATAATTATTATAAGATGTCCTTTAACTCCTTTGGTAAAAATACTGTTAAATAGAGATTATTTTGAAAGGTGTTATTTATACCTTCGATAGAAATAGGGTTAATGCTAAGACACTATTCATGGTTCAGAGAACTTCTTATTAATTCAAGAATAAAGCTGTCATTGTTACTCACCTTTAAGGTGTTACTCGCCGCGGGTTGTATATTGATAGCTTTTCAGACAGAATAACTTTTTTAAAATTAATCTAAATGACTCGAATTTTTTTAAATGATAGAGGGACTAATCTACGACACAATGGCCGTAATACCTTTCTTTAACTTTGTTATTACTTGGAATGTCAAGGTTTTCTCTCTCAGCTTTTAACGAAAATTTATAAAATACGTTTTGATTTTGATATATGAGCTATAAACAATTAAATATCACGGAAATTATAGTTTTGTCTCCATTTTTGACACTTTTAACCAATACCCGTTAGAAATCTGCAGTTTTTTAAAATCTTTCAACACTCGCGGCTTGACTCTGCGTTAACTGATTTCGATGAAGCTTTCAGTTTGCAAACAAGTTACCGAGATCTATAAAATACATTATTTAAATTTTCGTTATAGGCTCAGATAAAAAAGTTAAAGACGCCAGTTTTTTCATTTTTTGTTATTATTCCAAGTAATAGCAAAATTAAAAAAAGGTATTACACAGCCATTGTCTAGTAGACTAGTCCCTCTGACATCTAAAAAAATTCAAGTCATTTGGACCAATTTTGGAAAAGTTATTTCATTTGAAATGCTCTCCACATACTTTACGCGGTGAGTGTATTTCACACACATAGTCGACGTATATGATAGCCAAGATTTCAACGATGGATGAACTAATTTCGATAAAAACTTTTATAGTTTTAGAATGCATTCACAATTGATCAACGATCTATTATCTGGAGGTATGAGGTGCGTTCTAGTCAATGAAACAATGAAGTCTAATGCATATCAGGCTGAACACTATCCGGGGTAGTTTTTTTTTGCCTGACGAATACAAAAACGAATACAAAAACTACTTATAGTAAAGGAGCATAACTGAACCAACAACCACAAGCTTTACATGAATCATTATTTATTGCTAGGAATATACAAGAATAACGAAAAATAAACATTACAGTTATTTTCATCACTGTTAGGAGTAACATAAGAAATTTTTGCAATAATTAATGTCTTGTTATTTAGGAATGACAACAACAATAAATTGAATCGGTTTTGCACCACGTTCAATACTTGACAATATGTAATATATCCTTTATTTTTGATATTTCGTCCACAATCCTTTTGCTTGCAAAACTGCACTAATTCGTTTTGGCATACATTCTACTAATTTTTGCAATAATCCGGATATATTTATTCGCACTGTTCTTGAATTCTATTATACAAATCTGTGATTGAAGTTAGTTGAGACTCATATGAATCCCGAAGTCGTCTTTTTAGTAAACCTGTTAGATTTTCTATGGGATCGAAGTCCGGGCTCCGCGCAGGCCAATCCAGAACAGAGAATTTTTTTAGTACTGAGCCAATTTTTTACACTTTCAACAGCGTGCTTAGGGTCTTGAAAAATTAGTAAATATTTTTCAGACATTCTGTGAAATAAGGATGAACAGCTTTTTTCTTAAGATTACCACTGCCACGTGGTAAAAAAATATCGTAAGTTGGTATTTTTCTTGACTTGTTCATTGATTTTACGCGGCACAGAGTCCCCCTTCAGCTGTCAAAATCAGTGGTAGCACATGGCACTCGATCGATTGACCACGTTGTGTTTCGCGCCATTGTGTCTCATTGGTCGGTGTTTTTCATTAATAACTCGTAAACAAAGCCGCAGATTGCATTTTCGCAAAGGAAAAAGTTACTTAGAATGATCTCAGCTACCCCATATTTTAGATATAAATACACTGCTGGAACATACCACGGAAACATTCCTTTTATGGACCGGTGCAAAACCGAGTCAACCTATTTTTATTGTCATTGCTGAACGAGGAGAGATTAATTATTGAAAATTTTTTTTGTGTTACCTCTGGCTGTTATAAAAATTACTATAATGTTTATTTTTTCATATTCTCCAATCTTCTTAACAATAAATAGTGATTTATATAAAACTTGTAGTTATTGGTTCAGTTATGCTCCTTATCTCGAGCCAAGAATCTGTACTCTTTCGTATTCAGTAGTACCGGGCCATTCGGACAGTAGGAGAACGAACAATTTTTGTGTCTTTAAAATACGAATGCAATCTCCGCTTCCGTGGATGATCCGAGATGTTAATAGCTGTGCCCGAAAAGGAGGAGTAATGCGGCCCACGTAATACGTTGCGCCAGGATGTGCAGGAATTATGCAATGCTCGTATCGTCGCTATCACCTCCGAACAGTTTTCTGTTGACGTGCTTCTAGTCTCGATTACAATTAATCGAAAGGAGTCAGGCCTTTGACACTAGACGCTGCAGATTATTCTCGTTCCAGTATTCTCTCCTAACTGGTGCAATTTCGGGTTCGGTAGAGGCAGGTGAGAATAGGGTAATGGCCGTCACTTAAGCAAGAATTGCAATGCCTTTCAAATATGACGCAACATATTTATTTAAAGTAATTTTGTATCGATTTTAAGCAATAAATTATAAGTGAAAAATACAAATAATAACATTGATTATAATATATTTTTCACTTTGTATACATATTTTTCGAGAAAATCAAGATGCATGAAGTGCATCTGTAGCATATTTCATTGTCTCATCTCGTCGATATTATCAGAAGATCTTTTGGTCGTTTCACCTAGTTTTATCTTTTTTATTCTTCTTCCATATTTTTTTCTGTTCTTCTCTTTGTTCAACATTCTTCAAGGTGACTATCATTATCCGCATATCCATTATTTATTAAAAGTGAATATAAAAAACTGAAATCAATAAAAATCAAATATAAGCTGTACGACAGAATTATAGTTTAATACATTCACGCTGTAGGAAAAGTCTAACAATTAGTACTTACACCTTGTGTTGCGTGAACAAAATATTACATCAGCGACACGTCAATACAAAATGTTAGGATTCGGTACAAAAAATAGTGGCAATTTTTGGAACTACTATTTCGTAATAACAATGCTGACTGTTATTGCCTGTTGACCGCAATCACCCCATTCTACCCTACTATGTTTTTTGTAGTCTTCCAAACGTAGAGAAGAAGGGTATCGATTGAATGTCATATTTTTTAATTCAACGTTCTCGTCTTTCCTCAATTTGCTGCACGACTTTTTCTATAATATAGAGAGTGTTTTGCACTGGACATAATAGAGTTTTGCCGGCGATTAAAGAGGAACGGAAATAATATCACAGTCATGTCTAATGTGTAACAATAACGTATGTATTTACAAATTACACGTCTACAAACACTCGAATTATTTTTACAACATAACTGATAACACGAACTACATTTGTACAATGTGCGAAGCACGGCTTCTTTGTACGGTGCAAGGGTGCAAAGAAAAGTGTAATGCAACAAAACCTGTATTTAGCGACAGTATCGCAGAAGATCGTTAACGAACGATGCTCAAAGGCAAGCATCATCAGGCGCTGATTACCGAACGGTTGACTAGAAGAAGGGACAATTTGAAAATGGCGTTCGACGGGTATTTGGCGGTATGGTGAACGTATGGCGGTGATGCGAACTGTTTATTTCGCCGCGGCATTCATCGTTGCCAATTGAAAAATACCACAACATAGCACAACGTCCAAATCTCGTAAATGATCTCCCCAAGTATTTTTCAACGTCCTTGATTCAGCTGCAATAAATGCCTAGGTTTTATACAGGGTGTCCAGAAGTCACTCCCAATCGAGAAATAAGGACTTCTTAGATAACCAGAAATAATGGACAGTAAATTCAACAGAGGTAAGTCGCTTAGAGCGAACTACATTTGCAATTGCATCGGCCAGTGTAATACAGCGCATATGGAGGATACAAACATTGTTAAAAATTCGTCCACGGAATCCAAGAAAAGTGGAATTAAAAAATTGGCAAGTATCATTGTTTGCATTTAAATTGAAATAGATTTTATCCAATTATTTAAATTTATTTATTTTTGCAGATCCAATTAAGATTTACAATATAGTTCGAGAACTATAATAGTACAGGCATGAAGAACTGCCGGAGATAATAATTGTGAACGGAGCCTTAAATAAAAAAATGGTATTCCTCTTCCTCAACTTATTTTTGCATGTAGAATCACCCCCTTGCCGGTTGTACCACGATTTTCCGAACAAGCGGTATACAGAATATTTAGTAAAAGAACAATAAGAAGTGATGTACGATTAGTTTTTATTTGTATGGGAATGCGAAAGCCGGGCCAAAACATGTAAGACAAAAAAAAGTTGTATCTCGAAGTGCCGCCTGACGAACAAAAGCTTATTAGAATTTATTAGTCAGTTAAAGAAACTAATAAAATTGAGGAAGGATCCGGAAAGCGCGTATAGAAACACGATGAATTAGAAGGAAACGGAAAAAGAAAAACTGCGACGAAAGGAAAAAGTTGTCGAAACATCCATCGTCGGACACCTGGATAATGCAAGAAATATCTGATGGTAAAAGATTAATGACCATTACGAACGACAATGCCAAGTTTGACAACACTTGTTTTGACTAAAGAAGTAATAAATACTTTGAAGGTAATAAGTCAAGAAATGGGCAATATCCTGCAGCGAATGCCTTCTGGGTGCGAGAGAGTTACGGAAAGAAACGTGCGTCTATGAGCCTCGTAATAACACTCAAAATGATTTGTGCTTAAATATGACAATAATCTGATAGTAGAGCGCGGTTGTGACCAGTTGTATATAGAAAATGGAAAGGGCGCCGTTACCTAACAGTGCCTTTATTAACGGGCTCAAATTAATTTGTACAGGCTATGAAAAGGAGGTAATCCTTACCCTAAAGAAATTGTCTCGAGCAATAAACAAGCCAATACCGAAAGATATGATAACGGAATAATTAAAGGCCGAGTTGAAAATAAGGAACCATAAAGCCGTAGCATACATAAGACTACATCTATCAGATGAACAGACCTTGCAGTTTGCTACAGAAAACAATGCTTACGAATTCTGGACGAAAATTAAAAAACATATGCGTAAGCAGCACAGGATCAAAGGATCGATGCATGCAATGGTTTAAAGTTTTTCAAAATGGAAGGAAAAGAATCCGTGAATGATTATGTAACACGAGTGGTCTTGCGACGAAGTGTGCGTCATTGGGATTGTAAGCGTCACAAGGAGAACTGGTATATTACACGCGCGCGCGCGCGGTTCGCCGAATCAATGATCAGTATAGAGATATGAAAGAAATTTTGAAAACGCAACGCGATAAATCCCTTAAAGATATATGAGGAAATTGTAAAAGATCGAGAAGAGATGGCCGCTGAGGAGAAGCAGGAGCTGCCGCCCAGTGTATATATGGAATTTAACCACACTCGACTACGCAAGTGCAGGACGTCTACCGGATAAACATTGAAATTCTCAAAAAATTGCGATGTAATCGATTTGAATGAAATTCACAGCATGCATATAAGTAATCACGATCTACAATATGTATAAAAAGTTAAAAAACATGAGTTTTGGATTTATATTGTCACTTGAGGTAATATCAATATTAGAAAAAAGCATTTTAGTCATTGTCTGGTAGATTAGTCCCTCTCTCAGCTATACAAAATGGCAGTGAATTAGTTCAGATAAAAAAAAAATATTATTGTGGCTTAAGGTTGCGTTTTAATCTAACCTGGGTGGGTCCAAAAACCACGATTAACTAACAGCTGAGTACTTATCCGTGTTCATACCCTCGCTACCTATCCATTACTGGGTGATACTTTGCAGAAGTTGGCTGGTTCAGAATGATCCAGTCTACTTACTCCACTTTCTTACTACGGCGTTAGTGCCCCTTGGGACCTTCATCGACTTTGACTAAAGTAGGAGTGAACGGGATAAGTAGTAGTAGTGGAAGTAGCGCAGGTGGGGGCGGGGCGGAGTTTAATCCTCCACGAATGGCCCTCAGCAATTTTGACTGAGGATTTCTTGATTATGGAGCATACCCTCTCGCAGGTCGAAAAGGTATGGAGGCGTGGGGTTATCTGCTCGATGGGGGACATCCAGTGTATTCCCGGTTTAGGGCTAGCAGCGTGTTCGATTGAGAATGTTCACTAGGATGGACCTTATTTTTCGACCATCGCAATTTTTTTCATGCGACTCCTTAGATTTGTTCGATTTGATATAAAAATAATTTCTGAAAAAGCGAAAGTCTAAGAGTAGGAGAGACGTGTCATAATCTACTTGAAGTTTTAAAATTTCTTTAATTTTACTCCAATTCTATCTGTAACTCCATTTCAACGTTATCGCTAAAAAAATTATTATTATTTAATAAAAGTATCATTTCTTGGCTATTTGATAACAATATCTACTTACAAGTTTAAATAGTTTATTCGAAAGTCTAAGCATATATGAGTACGAGAGTACTAGAATATGAAATGTAAGTAACTGTCAGCACGGTTTTGCTTACTGCGATTACTTGCGAATCTTTCGCTTAATAAATTGACCTCCGGAGTGTTTATGTTAGATCCTTTAAACACTTTCCACTATTTTACGTTTATATTTACGTTTATACTTACGTTTATATCTTTCGTATGCTCTTCAACAAAAAAACTCGCTTCAGTCCAGGCCGAAACTCCGAACAGTTCGCATCGGAAATAATACAGTGAGTATTTTAAATTATTCTTATTGGATCATTATGAATCACAAATTGTTGGTGTTAAGTTGTCAAGAAACGGACAGTTCGATGTTAGTAATTAAAGAAGTAGAAATTTTCTGGGAAAAGTCGAGAGAGAATTCCAGTAAAACAAAAATCGGATTATGTAACTAAAGTGGAAAAACTTTATGATAAATGGCGAACGTTCTACAAAATCGCGAATCACGGAAATGATCTACAAAAAAGGCGAGAACAGGAATTTGTAAATTCATTAGATGATTGGAAGATAAGATATTTCTCCGGCAACAAAGGCAAAAAGAACGAGCCGGTTCGATGGGATCTAGTGATCACAATTTAACAAAGAAAGAAAAAAACAATCAGAGCGGAAGAAACAAGAGGAGGTGCGATTGCAACGAGTTCAGGCATTATCGACTAATTTTGAAATTATTTCTAATGTTTTTATATATATCTCTCCTAGTTATAGCAAATATATTTTTACGTTATAGATTTAGTACAGTTAGAATGATGCCATCGTCGATGAAGCGACGGAAGTCCCGTTAAGACTGACGGAGTCTCAGGTATCTGACGATGAGGACACCGAGGCATTAGACTGCGACATACCTGGGTCGAGTAACCTTAAGAAAAGATGAGGAAAGCAGATGGTTATTACCCCAAAATTAGTAGGTGCTTTAGATTATTTTAGAGTAAGCGACGTTATGCAGTTCGAATCGTTATGGCTTCGGCAGAAGGTTTAGGCCACGACATAACTGATTTAATAATAAATAGTTACAAGAAATATTCGGAAAACTTAATCCTACAAGATTAATTATTCATTGGGACGCTACACTTGTATCAGATATAAGCCAGAAAAATGTAGAACGATTACCAATAGTTATAAGTTGCGGGGAAATTAAAATATTATTGAGTATTCCAGTCATACCATCGGGTACTGGTTCCGACCAAGCGTTAGCAATCTTTTCTATGAAGAATGGAATTTTTCAACTGAAATAGAAGCCCATTGTTTTGGTAGGATCGTAACCAACACCGGAAGAATACACGGAGCTTGCGTTCTATTGGGACAAAAGTTGGAGAAGGAATTACCGTATTTGCCATATCGCCACCACATTTATGAATTAATTTTACGTGCTACATTTGAAATTAAAATGAAGAAGTCTACGGGTCCAGATATATCACTTTTTAAAAAATTAAAAAATTCATGGAGTTCCATAGATAAAAATAATTATAAGCCTAGTACAGAAGATGAATTTATATGACAAAATGTAATAGATATCGACCAAAAGATTAAAACGACACTACAGAATTTACAACAAACACAACCAAGGAATGATTACAAGGAGCTCATAGAATTAATGATTCTAAAGGCAAAGTGGATGGCTAAGGCCATATAATGTATAAAAATCTATATATTCAGGGATGAATTTCATTTAAGTAGTGAGGAAAATTTAGAAAATATTTAAGATAAACAAATCTTGTACGTGCCTTAACGCGATTATTTATTATTAAATCAGCTTTGCAAATCATTCGTTGAATTCTGTTCGAACATGGAATTATTTAAATTAAAATATCATTTACGAACTTTGTTAATCTTCACTGTACACCTTGCATAAAAATTTCGTATGGTACACATGAGGTGTCATGCACACCAGAAAATTAAAACGGCTGTCTCGATTAAACTACATATTATTTCGGATCCGAAAAATTAGTAAATATTCTTCAGACGTTCTAAAATAAGGGTGAACAGCGTTTTTCTTAAAAATATCACTGTTACGGAATAAAAAAATCCGGAAAGTTCTCGCTTCGTGATTCGTTCAATACTTCGAACGTGGCTCGAGTCCGTCCCGACCTTCTGTCAAAGCCTCGTGCTGCGGACTCTCGAACTTCACGCCGTCACCTCTCATTGGTCAGTGTTTTTCGTTAATAACTCGTAAACAAAGTCGCAGGTTGCATTTTCGCAAAGGAAAAAGTTACTTCAAATGACCTCAGCTACCCCTCATTTTCGGCTGTAAAAATATTTGTGAAACACCCTGTATATATATTTGCTTAGATACGCACAACTGTGTCTGCGATAGCTCCTCGGTTAAAATTAGAACTAATAAGTTATCTATATAAATATAAACAGATTGACCAAGCCATCAGTAATGCTACGCTTCAAAAACTGATCAACCACTTATGGTATTTATCACCAGAAAGTGTGGGATTATCATTTTTCGATCCACACATTTTTCTTTAGAAATTAAGAAAAAGATGGTTGAAGCACTCAGCACAGAAAAGGAACAGAATTATAAAAAATTGGTTATCCATATTAAAGACATCGAACAATACATAAATATTAGCATAGATGATTTTGTTTGTACACAAACATTGAAATTTTTTTCAAGTTTCCATGTAAATATAGATTGTATGTTTGAGGACCCAGCATTGTGAGAAACAGATGAAAATTGTATTGCGGCAACAAGAATTGAAGGGAATTTACAAATCGTTAATGACACAGCTAAGCGAGTAATAATGTTAATGAAAGAGTATTTAACTTGTATCAGTAAGGACGAAAAAGGAAAACAACTTGTAACTGTGAATATAAACAGTATTACCCTACAGTAGATAAGAAAACATTCAGTTAAAACTTATAATAAATAACATCAATATTTACAAAGTTGCATACAATTAAACTGTACAAAAAATAAAGATAGCATTAATAAACCATATTATTTTTCAAATTATTGTATAAAAAAATATTGCAATATTTGATTAAATAAATTATTGGAATTGTTAATAAATTAATTTTTCTGTTACAATTATAGATATTAGTCTAAAGTGACATTTAGTAGTCAAATAACGTGCTAAAATCTATATATTTCCCATTTTTAGTGAAATTTAATTTTTTTGCATGAACAAAGCCGATATAACACATTTTCCCGTGGTCTGATCAACTTTATCTTTTATAGAATTTATATTTTTACGGAATGACTGGTTCAGGCTATGGTATCGGGCTGCGCGCTCCCGTTCGGCCAGTACCCTTCTATTTGCGGGACATCAGGGGCAGAGGTAACGGCTGGTGCTCTTCCAACCATACCGGTCACTGCCATAGGTAATCCAGTCACATTGTGCACTGGCTGGACCAGTAGTTCCGCCACTATTGCCAGTACCCGTTATAGTAGTCCAAGTTTTTGAATTGCACCGAACGGTTCTTCAAAGCCAGCTAAAAAATGATCTTGAGAGATTGTCCCGCCTTATAAACCACAGTCCGAACCATACCGGTCGGTGTGGGAGCGTCGACGACCTCGATGCTTCAATGGATAGGAGGGCATGACTCCATTGGCCGAGGCAGTTCGATTTTAGTTCCTGGGCCCGAAAGCCCCTCTTCACGAATGCGGCGCAGGTTTTTCTTTTCTTTTCTTTTCTATTCTTTTCTTTTCTTTTCTTTTCTTTTCTTTTCTTTTCTTTTCTTTTCTTTTCTTTTCTTTTCTTTTCTTTTCTTTTCTTTTCTTTTCTTTTCTTTTCTTTTCTTTTCTTTTCTTTTCTTTTCTTTTCTTTTCTTTTCTTTTCTTTTCTTTTCTTTTCTTTTCTTTTCTTTTCTTTTCTTTTCTTTTCTTTTCTTTTCTTTTCTTTTCTTTTCTTTTCTTTTCTTTTCTTTTCTTTTCTTTTCTTTTTATTTTATTTTCTCTCTGGTTTCATGAAAGATCGACTCGCGAACGCGGTTACCCTTTTTACACCCTCGACCTCTTGAATTAGTATGGGCCCAAGCTCCACGGTTTGCAAGACAAAAGGGATCTCGAAATCTGGGCACGAAAGGCTTGAGGCGGATGAAACTCGTTCCCGTAGTGCCTCGTACGAGCTCTGTTGCTCGATTCCCCACTCCTAGGCGCGCCCTAGGATACTTCCCTGAACAGTGGAAAATCTCACATATCATTGTATTGAATAAACCCGGTAAGTCCCCACACGAAATAACATCATACCGGTGTATCAGCCTTTTACCAATTCTCTAAATGTTATTCAAAAAATTGTTGTTGAGACGTTTAGGACCAATATTAATCGAAACAAAAATACTACCAAAACATCACTTCGGCTTTAGAAGACAACATTCGACAATTCAACAAGTTATATAGACTAGTCGACTATATAAGACAAGATCTGGAATGTATGTATGATCTTAGACATTAAGGAGGCATTTGATAAAGTTTGGCACATCGGTATCCTATTCAAACTAAAAAAAAACTACTCCCACACTATCTCTATACCATATTTCAATTATACTTCACCAGTAGAAAATTCAAAGGCAGATTTTAAGATAAAATTTCAGCAGACGGCTTAATTAATTCCGGAGTTCCATAGGAAAGAGTCCTTGGACCTATCCTATATCTGATCTATACTGCAGATATACCAAATTCCACAGAAACAATCACAGCAACATTCGCAACCTGCAAGAACACCTTGATTACATAGTTAACTGGCTTAGAAACTGGGACGAACGAATGAAACTAAATCGGTTCACATAACTTTTACCCTATGTTCGCCAGTAAAGTTAAATAACACAATAATTCGACAAAAGGGATCAGTAAAATATCTCGGCATGATTCTAGACAGAAGAATAACATGGAACAAACACACCCAAACAAAACGTGCTCAGCTCAATATAAAGATGAAGCAGCTGTACTGGCTAATAGGAAAAGCCAGTAACTCGAACATAGAAATTTAACGAAGATTCCAACAAAAAACTCTTCACAACATATCCAGCGCTCCATGGTATATCTCCAACGACATAATACATATCGATTTGGTAATAACTATCGTCAAACAGGAAATATTAAACTACAGTAAACGCTACACACAACAGTTATATCGCAACATAAAAACCCATTAGCTATAGATTTAGATCACACCGATACTAGCAATTGTAGATTAAAAAGATATAACTCTTTAAACTTAAATAACAGATTCACTATTCTAAACATAACCACGATCGCACACAAATTACTATACCGCAATGTACTATTTAATGATCCTATGAAGAAATTGATTGTAAATACTACTCTAAATAAAAAAGAAAACTTTTAACCCCTCGTAGCTGACCACGGAGCCCAGGCATCGAACCTCCTGTCTACAAAACTCGCATTTGCCCGGGTTTAGTACGAGGCCTGCCGATTTGATCTTCTCTATCACACGACCTAATCATTCCAGATGTTCATCAAATATTTTGATGATTATAATGATGTCGTCCAAGCAGGCAAATGCTTGAGACTCCATTTCGGGCCCGATTGGTCGATCTAAGAGTCTTTAGAACGTTGCGGGGGCCCCTGATAACCCGTACGGCATGCGAAAATTGGAAAAGTCCCTTACCTGGGAACGTGAACGCGGTAATTTGCCTACTGTCCAATTTTAACGGGATTTGAAAGAACGCTTGGTTAAGGTCGATGGTAGAGACATACAGTAGTGGCCCACAAAAGTGTTCGTACACCATTTAAAACGCAATAACTTTTTTAAAAGTGACTTGAATTTTGTTTAGATGATAACGGAACTAGTCTACCAAACGATAACCAAAATGCTTTTTTAAAATTTTGCTATTACTTGGAATAACAAAGAAAATAAGAAACTCCCGTTTTTCACTTTTTTATCCGAGCCTATAACAGAAATTTAAAAAATGCTCCTCGTAGATCTCGGTAACTTATATGCGTAGTGAAAATTTTATCGAAATCAATTGACGTTTTTATGAGTTATAGCATATTAAAGATGGCAAAAATCGCAATTTTATCACAATTTAGTCGAAAAACTGGAAGAAATCTGCACTTTTTTAAATCTTTCAGCCCTTGTAGTTTGACTCTAGGTTAACCGATTTACGTGAGGCATTATTGAAATTTTTGTTATAGGCTCAGATAAAAAAGTTGAACACTTGTTTCTATAGTAACCTAATCGTGTCAACTACCAAAGCTGAAGGCAACAAAATTATAACCTTAACAAAAGAATGACAATGCAAACATAACGCTGTCTATGGTGCAAACCGAAATTACTTTTTTGCCAAAGCAATATATTTAAAATATTTAAAAAAATACTTTTGAAGACATATGAGGAAATCACATAGCAAGGAAATCAGAAAGAGCAAGATTGGAAAAGAAAACATAGCCTCATCGGGTCCGGAATCGCGTACAAAAGATTCGTACCTCGCTCGCTCCTCCAACCGTCGACGTTGTAATTGTACAAAGATTTTGGTATAACATGCATACCATAGTTTCATATCTTGAATTTCGTGTTTTTAGTCAAATATTCGCTTCTTTGAATGAAAATTGTTTAATATTGCATAATATACTTATTACGTAGACAAAATCACGTACGGAGAAAATGTTAAAAGATCAGTTTCTGTGCAATATTGTTCCATCTCGGCAAAAAATCTGACAAAAATTGACATCACTGTTTTTGGCAATATTCTTCGATATTCTACGATATTCAACTGAAAAATCTGTAATAATTAGGTTCAAAATAGGCCATTTTCTCAAAATTTTATGAAACCACCGAGGAGGAAGGAGAAGAGAACTCTTCTGGAACTCTGCTAGTGGGTTGAAATTGGCGGACTTTGTCTCGGTCACCTATCGATCGGTGTAATTTATGTTGGAAAACCGTCAAGGACAGCTTTGATCATTTTATCATTCTCGGTCCTTTCACAGAAAATTTTACATAAAAGAGGCAAACACGTTCTTTTTCAATTTTCTCCAATTAAAAAGATTAGCACAAATAACTTAAATGGCTTAGTAAATTAGCATTATTTAATATAAATATTATCTTTATTTAACATTAACCCATTTAAATCGATCCACCCAAATATCTTCGAAACCATCGTTGATATTAAAAAATGTTTTATAATAAAATTTTGAATGGTTTCGGGGGACGCGTAATTTGACATTAATAAGATTTTTCTAAGTGAACGCGTCGAGGACATATGAAGGTCAACTTTATTTTTTTAAATGGAATCATATATTTTTTTATTACAGGAATGATAGGAGGGTTCGGGAGCCACGTGAGGGATAAGGAACTAGAGATAAATAAGGGTAAAACAATGGTACTGAATGTTGGGCGGTGAAGTAAAGAAAAGAGAGTGTATAAACGGGGAGAAGGAAATAGGGGGTAATGAGAGAAATCTGGGAAGTAGGGAAGAGATATTTCAGAAATAATTTCAATGGAAGGATGTGGCTATGTGACAGATTAATATGGCCGGTGGCAGTGTATGGAAGCCTTACGGCAAAGATACATAAGGTAGGTACTAGAACTGGACTGGGTAACTCCAGGTTACGCAGTAAAGGAGGAAACAAAAACGGTAAAGTGGAAAGTATGGGCTGCTAAAAGGCATGAGGTTTCGACAAAAGCTGTGAGGAGACAAGGGGAGCGATTGGGCGTGGCTATGTCTGGCATAAATAGAAAGAAGGGTAGTAGACAGGACGAAATTATCGAAATAAGAGAGGTAGAGAAAGAAGTATTTGAGCGAGCGAATGGGCAGAACGGTTTTAGAGAAGGAGAAGCGGGGCGAGGAGTGAAAGAAGATAGAATGAAGCGGAAGAAAGATGTAAAGAGGGGAAAACTATAGTAAGATGGTGAAGTCTCAATATAATAAGTGGTATAGGGAGGTAAGAATGGATAGGATATCAGAGTATTTGAATAGAAGAGGGAAGAAAACGAGATGGTTCAGGATAGCAATGTGCAGATTAGGTAACGAAACAAGGGAAGGATGATGTTGGCATAATGAGGGAGAAAGGATATATTGGAGATATGGAGGGGCGGCAGAGACAAGGGAGCACGTCTTAGAGAGGTGTATGGAGGAGGATGGGATACAAGGAAAGACAAAGAATATATTAAATGAAGATGGAAGAGGAGTGGTATGGATGGAGAAGTTAAATGAAGATAGGAAAGGGAATAAGATGGCGGACAGAAAAGATAGAGTAGAATGAGTGAGGAAAAACAACGGAAACGGAGATCAAACAAGGGAGGATGACAGAGAGAAGGAAGGAAAATGCGAGAGACAAGACGGTGAGTATAATGAAAATAACATGTGAAGTACAGTAGGGGTCTGAAGAAAAAGAGGCAGTAAAGACAGTTCTAAGAGAGGATATGAAGAGAGAGAGAGAGGAGAGGCAAAGAAGAATAATAGGTGGGCTTTGTATCTTTTTTATTTATTTTTATTTGTATTTTTATTATCAGGGTTCTTTTTACACTCGCATCTATAGCATGAGTGAGAGTGGTAGAGAAGTATTGGTATTAAGGTTAGTACGTAGGATAATCGATAAGGATCATTGATTGCAAAAGGAATTGGATCCTTTGTAACCCGGGAGAAAAAATATAAGTATAAATAATAAATATAAGTCGATTAATTTTGTCATTCTCTTTATAAAAATACTAAGGCATATCTATGAAGAGAATGACTAGCTGGACCAACTAGTATACTAAAAAAATATATGATTCCATTTAAACAAATAAAATTGTTCTTCATATGTCTCCCTAAAACCATTCAAATTTCGTTTGAAACATTTTTTAGTATCGTCGTCGGTTTCAAAGGATTATGTCTTTATAATACAACCCAAATATCTTGAGTCTAAGTACTCGGTACGGATATTACCAGTGTGCAATCTATTTTACAAAATAACGAAGATTTTCATGAATCGCATATTTTTTTTTTTTAAGTAATGGTACATGCAGGTAAACATAAAATTACATATCTTAAAGTAGGGAATTCGTATTCATTTGTTTGTGTTCTTCTTTGAACAAATATGTTTCCACATTTTATTATAATATAAATGTTTATATTCTGCTTTGTCGTTGTCACGAATCTAATACTATAGTTAAATTCAAATTAATTTTTTTGAAATTAAAAAATAATTCAAAGAACGGAAATCCAAATTTTCTACTTATCTCGTATAAAACTTGTTTGGTGCTTAGTGCAATAAATAAATCAGAAGAAACTGTATTGCGATGTAATGTACAAGACATTTTGAATTAAATTTTCATTATGTTTGTAAAATGATTGGGGTATTTTGCGGGCAACTGTTTTCTTTGATTCTGTTCATGTGATGATCAATGCTACAAATGTTTCGTTATATACATTAATTACGTACGAAATGGTATTGATATTTGTGACAAAACCGACGATTACGCTTCGAACGCTATATTATATATTAATATCAAATAATTCGCATGTATTACCACATGAAGAGAGATAAGCAGAACAGTTGCGCGCTACATAGTCTAATCTTTTTACGAACATAATGAAAATTTATTTCAAAAAGACGTGCGACATAAATCTATTAGATTAAACGTAAACAGTATTTTAGTATATTTGTAATTAAATTATAATAGATAATATTATTATAGTTCGTTTTCTCCTTCAAGCGAATTCCAATTGACCCCCTTGAACGCGAAACATTGCCTCTCATCATGCAGTATTTCATTGCTACGAGTCGCAGAGGTATGGTAGTCGTGCATGACTGAGGATTTGTTTTCTTGAGAAGATATAAGAGCTTTGTTAATTGTGGACGAGCCGACGACGTTGGTTTCACCATCACGACCTACAAGAGATTGCAAGGTATAAGGATTGTTAGTTAGCCTCGTAACTTATTAAGTTGGTACACCTCAAGCGGCAAAAGTGCACCGTGGTAGTCTTGATACTAGCGACTGGAATCGATAAGAGGATGTGAATTGGAAGCATTGAATTAACTCGATAATCGAAGACGTATGGTAGCAGCCGTATACTGACATACAGTTAACATAATGGAATATCAACTATACTACTACAAATATCAACTATATTGTTCAGAAGATTACAACCCATTGTAATAAACAATAAAACAGTTTTTCTTAATTTGCAATAATTATGAAGTATATAATTATCTTATATAATTAGTTTTATCTTTAAGTTACAAATTTTCCGCAGAAACATATATAAGTACACATCGGAAAACAATACCAAAAAGGTCTTCCTGAGAGTTTCCTACTTCTCAACCTAAACTTCCTCAAACACATCCCCGTCCAATTAGAAAACACTACATTCCTACAGCAAAATCCATTCTTAACCAATCACGGAACAACCGAACTGACGACGGAATACAAGGAAAACAAACCAACCTCGAGCATAGAACGTATCATCAGAGCATGGAAATCGAGAATCATTGTAATATAGTGTTATAAACTGCACATAGACCAGAATCATCTTGTTACATCATCGTGTTACATCACCCAGGTGTTCAGTATCACCTAGTGCAGGCCTGAGTGAGTCACTTTGACCGCGAACCACAAGCTATAATACTACTATTCTATGCATATTGCTACACATAACATGGACAACTGTGAGTTCGAAGTTACACGTAAAATTGCTCGCTTATCGATATATTTTAGGAAATTATGTATTACTTTAACCTTTTGCGATCGGAAAATTTCTCTGATGGGGGTGCCAGCTAGTACCAGCTAGTCGGAGCAAATTTAGCTTTTCAGCGTTATTTCTCCATTAGCGATATAAAGCAAATATATGGATATTACAAAACACAGAATTTGTTGAAACTGATTTGTTATCTTTATAGTACTGTTGCGAATTACACCATTTCTCTCGCGTCGCGGCATTTTATTTACAATAAAGAATGTTAACTATAACACAATTAGATACAGTAACAATTCAGATCTTTTAGAAGTGGGATGACACCTCCGTGGCAACCCCTCTCTTCTATTATTCTTTAAGGAGTTGTTCACAACAGGGCAGTTTCACATTGCAGCGACTTGATTTGGACAAGTCGCCGTAACAGTACTTATAATACATAAAAACATAAATTTTTAATTTCTGTAATTTTCCAAAGTATGGTATTTTGCAAAACAATCACCGATATGAAGTTCTGGCTTCCGAGTACAGATATCACAGTACATATGTGTTTCTCGTCTTTTTCCTCGAGTTTTCCTGTCGGAACATACTGCACAGACTTTTTTGATTCCTGAACTGAACTGAAATTACATGAAGCTGATTATTTAATCTAATGTCTACGAACGATGTTGAAGGTTGCGCTGTAGATGATGTTTGGTGCCGGAAATTTCCTACTAACTCATCGACTAAACACTTCACAAAATTTAAGTGTGTTAGTGGCCTCACGTTCTTCTGTTGGCTTGTTATTTTATGCATTATATATGCATTGATGAAAATAAATTTAAATTTTGAACACAAATTTTATGATATATAGAGTCCTTTTTAATTACATACATCTTGCCGCCAGACTGGCGGCAGCGACTTTTGCGACGACTTGCGAATGCCGTTACTGTAGTGGCATCGGCCGCAAAGGGTTAATAGAAAATTGTTCGATACAAATTGTTTCCGATGTATACAAAAAGGGGACGCAATAGCAAAACGTATATGGATTAAAAAATGCTATTGTACATGAATGCCAAATCGCATATGGAAGGTAATAAAATCAAAGGGGTTCGACGTGTATTCCATCAATTCATTCATTTTTAAATTATTTCAATATTAACAATTGTTTATTATGTCAGAAACTTAAAATTGTTCTAAACTGATGCGAAAATATGTGAGTGACAATGTATGTCGATAAAAATCTTTTAACTGTTGCAATTGGAAGACACAGTTATATTTAATTTAGAGAAAGGAGAAGATTCTTATTACGAAACGCTTAACGCTACATATTGTAATGAATAACTGTATAGGAAGGAGAGAGAACAGCGACTATTTTATGTTTTGGAGAATGAGAAAAGAAATGCATTGTTTAAATATCATGATTCTATGGACTACACGATTAGAAGAAAACTGACTGAACGTACAAAACTTCTTCGGAATGTGTGGTTTATTCGCTACAGTAGGAAAATCGAAAGGTACGTTAGATGTTACATCTGATGGTCAAAGATAACGTGTCATTCGAAACCCAACACGCGATTTTGGTACAGTAGAGCAGACTCTCCTTGCTGCGTGAAAAATATACGCGTATGTTTCAACGGAATGTATATAAAATAACGAAATTTACTACCTGGTACGGAGAATGACGACAGCTGCCGAGGGACGAGCCAATCACAACGCTTGCACCCTTAATGCCGAGGAGTGGGGTGCGTTGCCGTTCGCCGCTTTATCGTTGGCTGTCTCCGACGGTGTTCAGTCGAATACGTGATGCGATGAGAGAAGGGCGTTTATAAGTCCGTTACTGGTTTCCAAGTGTACAGTCCAATCACTTTTTTCGTTGTCGCTGATCGCCGATCGGCGATCACCGGAAATATTTAGTTGAATTTGTGACGCGATGTTCTACGGATGTGCAAATATCCGTTACTCTGCTTCCAAGTGTCCAGACCAGTGACGCTTATATTCTACAGGTAAATTTATAACATTATTATATATTGATTACACGTAGCCAGTGGAGATTTAACTGTGTATGTAACTTGTAATATGAACTGTGTAAGAAATATCTAATATAACAAGATCACTTGCCAAATCAAATAACTCCATAAAACAGAAAGTGCAGACATGTGATGAAGTTCCTTTTAAAATAAAAATTGCATAAATATAGATGTAGCTTTCATTTAAAAACATGTAAAATTAATAAAATAGAATGACTTTGAAATAAATAATAGCTTTTGAAATAAATTATTTATTATTCGGCTAGTAAAAAAATATTGTTTTTTAATGGTGTTAGCCTGTATTATTTGGGAAATTTATTATAATTAGAAAAAGTTGTGACTGAACCTAGTGCTTTGACACTTAAATTTAATATATTTAAAAAAGTGGAGTTAATGGATTTGACCTACGTACGACTGATATCTCACGTTGTGTTTGAACTTAAACGTTACAGTTGGTCCCAGTCGAAGTATTAATTGTTCGCGATGATTTTGGCAGTCTTTCAAAGCACTGTTTTATATGGGTCGTTGAATTCGTCTTCATGTCAGCTATAACATTATTAAGTATAAAATAGACAACAATTAAAAAATCCAGATGTGATTGTAATTTTTATTTAAAAATTGAAAAAAAATTTTTTTTGTTTATACAAGGATGAGTACTAACCTCTTGACGCTCCACGCTGTTCTGGCCACAGTGCCGGCCGTAAAAGTATGAAAACATTCCATTCTGGAAGAAAGCGCGATGAGTTGTGACTCAAAAGATATTCATTGCTAATTATATAAAACGTTGACAATTTTCCTTAGTAAATTGAGTATTAATGTTTAAATAAATGATAAGCTATAGACGTTTATTATTTAGATGTTATCGAAATTTTTCAGTTGTTCCCGGTGTTTTGTCAAAAAAATGTTTCAAACGAAAACTAATTAGTACATAGCCTTCTATAAACATCAATATCAAAACTGAAACAAAAATTCTTTATTAAATAAAAATTTAAGATCACCTTGATTTTTTAATTCTTTATATTGTTTACTTAATAAAAGTTATAGTTGACGTCAAGATGCAATCAACGACCTATATGAGACGGTCTTATACGTCTCGAAATATTGCTAAAATCGTCGTGAACAGCTAATTTCTCGATTGGAACCTCTGTGCGACCTGCGCGGTTTTTGGGTCATAGTGTATAGCTAGCATAGTGTATAAGATGAAAGGCATTTTACCTGCATTTTCACAAAAGGTTAATATACTATCAATACCTACACCTAATTGTGCCCATAATTATGAAAGTGGTCTAAGTCAAAATTTGAAAAAAAAATGAATTTATCTCTTATTTCACACACGACATCATTTTAAACTAAATTTATTCAATGTAATTTTTACGATATCGTCAAAAATGAACCTTTAGATAGTAGTTGTAATTACAACGTTATACGGAATTCATTTAGTGTTAATTATGAAAGTGGTCTAAGTCAACAATTCAAAGAAATTATATAAACATAACTTGAAAATACCACGTGGAGGATATCTTAGCTTCTCAAAAACACGTCATAGCCTACAGTGATGCTTGTTCAGGCCAAAATCACAACATTAAAGTAGCATTGACATGGCTGATAACTGCCCAGTAATCGAATAATAATATTGAAACGATAGACCACAAATTTTTGGTATCGGGTCATTCTTTTCTACCGAATGACCGTGATTTTGGTTTGATAAAGATGAAAATAAAAAAAGCAAATTACTTACACAATCCTGAACATTACTATGAATTGATCGAAAATTGTAGAAAAAGAAATACATTTTCGCTCAAACGAATGTCGCAGCCGGATTTTATTTCAACGAAATCACTTGAAAAATCAATAACAAGGAGAGTAAAAAATACCGCGGGCGAATCTGTCTCTTGGTTAAAAATTCAATGTGGATGAGATTCTTGAAAAATGAACCTTATAAAATGTTTTATAAGACTTCTTTAGATGATTCTGAATTCCAAGTTTTGGATCTTTCACCTAAAAGAGGAAGACCAAAAATATACGAAAATATTCAATTACTTCCATTACACAACACCACTAGACCAGTAACGGAAGAAAAACATAAAGATCTTATGTGTTTACTACCATACATCCCTCCAGTTTTTCAGGAACATTTTAAAAATCTTAAAAACTCGAAATTATGATAAAAATGGATTACTTTTTAAAAATGATTAATAAATGTTTATGAATTATTTCGTTGAAGTTGTTGTTTCAAATGGACCGTTTATTTTGAAAGTAGTATAAGTTCTTTTTTTAAAAGAAATTCAAAATGCCGAATCTGAGCTTGTATTGTCTAAATACCCCACGCAACGCCACTTACAATTTCTTTCGATGACATTGGACTTACACCACTTTCAAAATAAACGGCTCAAATAAAAAACACAATTTTTTATTACTTTAAGTCAATTATAGGACATTTTTGAAAAATAATATATATATATATGTAGAAATTTGTTCAATATTTAAACAATATTGAATCTGTAGAGACTAGGAAAGGACTGAGCGTGATGAAGACAGAGAATATCGCGTACCGTATCTACAATTGAGATTATAACTACTCGCTTAACTCTACGACTCGTAACGCTCCTCACTCAACGACTCTCGAACACACTCTGCCTGACCCGGCCTTCGCCAACGTTTCTCTTTTATTGCTTACCCTAAACACAAAGTCTTAGAACTACGGTCTTAAGCCTAACACTCCTCCTCGTCCTAAACATACCTAATAAATTACGATCCTACACTCGGCCGTCCTGACCGGACATCTGCCCTCAGATGTTCTCATCGCCACTGCACGGACTTTCACTTTCACTGGAAAAATCGTCCTTTTGTCACACAGTATGGTCCAAGAAACTTCAGGTAGAATTTTAACCCAGGACCAGCCTGTGTCCTTTTCACTCCCTCTCTATATCGTGCTGCTTCCTTTTTCCGTATCCCCTTAAACCAGTAATCTTTCTTTACGGGCGGCTCTGCTTTGGAAATACCGAAATGGCCGTGCTCGTGCGCCTGCCGAACTACCTGGGTGTGCATTGTCCTCGGCACAACCACCAACGGTGTATCATCAACCTCTCTATACAGAATATCATTTCGCAACGAGTACCTGTACCTGCGCTCTTTTCAAATTTGTGATAATCCCCTGTTCGTTTTCTTCCACTAGCATAATTGTAGGTAGTGGGTTTCGGCTTAGCGCGTCAACATGCGCCATATTTCTTCCAGGCCTATGCTCCACGCTGTAGTCGAACTCTTCTAAGAGAAGCGCCCACCTGGCCACACGCACACATAAGTCCTTTTTTCTCATTGTTAACGCAAACGCTTGACAGTCCGTCACAATTTTAAATGAAATGCCGAGTAGATAAACACGAAATTTCTTCAACGCCTTTACAATTGCCAAAACTTCAAGCTCGTAGCTTGTATACTTTTCTTCGGCTAGAGTAGTCTTACCGCTCGCGTAATATACCGGATGGAAAGCGCCGTCCTCGCTATCGCGCTGCAACAATATCATACCATATCCCATACTACATGCGTCTGTATGTACTTCAGTCTCTGCACCCACACAATACAACTTTAGTACAGGTTTTCCGCTTAGAGCTAATTTTAGCCTATCGAAAGCTTCTTGTTCACTTGCTTCAAACTTGAACTTCATATCTTTTCTTAATAAATTCGACAATGGTCTCGCAATAACGGAGTATTGGTACACAAACTTTCTGAAATATCCCGTTAAACCAAGAAAACTCTAAACATCTCTAGCACATTTAGGTTTCGGAAAATTCGTAACAGCACTACTCTTACGTTCTGACGGTCGAATGCTACCGTTTTCAACAATGTGACCAAAATATTCTACTCTTGTCTGCAAAAAACAACACTTGCTCCAATTAATCAATAATCCATATTCACTAGCAACATTTAATACTAATTTGACATTCTCGATACCGCGCGAGAAATCAGATGAAGGTACTATTAAATCGTCCATGTATGTCAAAACGACCCCGGTTGCAATTAACTCTTTGAACGCTGCATTTATAAACTTTTGAAAGACGGCTGGCGAATTTCATAACCCAAACGGAACCTTTAGAAATTCATAATGACCGGTGGGAGTCACGAAGGCGGTGTATTTTCTGCTATTCTCATCAATAGGAACATGAAAAAATCCATTTCTGAGATCCAACGTACTAAATACTTTCGCGCCTTCTAATAAATCTAATTGATCCTCTATCAAAGGTAGGGGATATCTATCTTTTACAATCTTTTTATTAAGCTGTCTGTAGTCAACACAAATTCTAGTTGAGCCATCCTTCTTCTTTACTAGTACAATTGGACTTGCGTAATCTGAACAAAACTCGCGAATTATTTCATCTTTCAACCATGACGTTATTTATTTATCAACTTCAGATTTATCCTCGGGAGACAATCTTCGCGGTCTCTCGTACACTGGGATCTCGTCTTGCAGTATCAAGCTCATTTTAATCCCTACTTCTTTCGTTTTAGATGGTTTATAATTTGCAACACAATCTTCTATAACATTTCTGTGTTCAGGAACCGCAATGTGTGATAAATCTACATTGTCAACTATAGCCTCGACATTGACATTAAAAATTTCCGGCAAATCTATTTTTTTAATAGAAATTTCTCCTCCTTTCATACTTAGTTCTACGGAATCTAAAAATTCTGTACCGATTATTAAACTGTGGGGCGACAAGGTATTGGGTAGAACGTGTATATTTATTGGATATAAATAAATCTGATCTATTGCAATAGTTGTTGAAAATTCCCCTAATGTGTGGTTGCTCTCTGCTCCGACACCACGAAATTGCAAAATTTTATTATTCAATCTAGGAGCACCAATTTTAACATAACAATCCGCTCGCATCAAATTCAGATCGCTTCCAGAATCTATTAACGCTGTCAACTTACAATTTCCGACTTGCACCTCTTTAGCTCGCTTCTTTCTCTACGCTCCAGACACACTACTCACATCCCTTGCTGGTCCATTCGCACCGTTGCAGCTTGACGCAACATGCCCATAGCTTTGACGCTTAAAACACTTGGGTCCTCTTTCTTTCGTCGGGCAGTTTGCAGCCGTATGGTATCGGTTTCCACACAAAAAACATCGCCGTATTTCTTGCCGTGCCTCTTGCTGTGATTCACCTTGTGATGAGGTTCCATGGACGGTCGTCTTCTTCTTCTCCTCAGGTCGCCTGTTTTTCGTTCTTGATTTTTCCTTCATGTCTTCGTAAATTTCGAATTTTTCTTTCAACTCACGTATATTTCTAGCACCGTACAATATCGTTTTGTTTATCTCGAAATCCTGAACTCCGTCAATAATATACTTAATAACTGTTGATACTTCCATGTCCGCTTGCTTCGCAATCTCCAACATTTGATAAATGTATTCTTGATACGACTCGTTCGATTTTTTAATTTTACGTGACAACTCTTTATGTATCTTGTACGTATCTGCAGTTTTAGCAAATTCAGATTCCAATGCTCGCTTCATCTCGACCCATTTGCGAAAACATTTTTCATAGTCGACGAACAATCTCGCCGATCCACGCAATAACCGCTTCGCATAAATAACTCTTCGAGCCAACAACGAATGTTTGCTTTATCGTCTCCGCTAAATGCACGCATGGACTCCTCAACATCCCTGAATGTTAACGCCTGCATCCGTCGCACGCATCGTCTCACATTGCTTCCTTCTTCTTCATCTTCACTGCCACCAATATCGTCTTCCTCTTCGCCATGTTCAATTTGCAACATTATGGCTGCTTTAAGCCGATCTTGTATCTGCTTCTTATTTCCCGACGTCCTCAGATTGCGACTCTTCAATTCTTCCTTCAAATCGGTTAACTTCATTGTTAGAATTTCCTCTAATTTGTCAGCAGATAGGCTTGCTTGTGATACTTCGACAACGGTATCGTTTCCTTCAGACATCTTAAAAGGTTTTTCAATGCACAACACAACAACTAAAGTTCAACTCTCAACTCCTACAGTCACGATATCACTGTTATCATTCAGCGCTACGTTTTCCTCAAATCCCCCAAGACGAGCCCCCAAAAATTATGTAGAAATTTGTTCAAATATTTAAACAATATTGAATCTATAGGGACTAGGAAAGGACTGAGCGTGATGAAGACAGAGAATATCGCGTACCGTACCTACAACTAAGATTATAACTACTCGCTTAACTCTACGACTCGTAACGCTCCTCACTCAACGACTCTCGAACACACTCTGCCTGACCCGGCCTTCGCCAACGTTTCTCTTTTATTGCTTCCCCTAAACACAAAGTCTTAGAACTACGGTCTTAAGCCTAGCACTCCTCCTCGTCCTAAACATACCTAATAAATTACGATACTACATATAGGACATTCAGTTAATTTTGAAAATGGTCTAAGTCAATTCAAGCTTTAAAAACAACATTTTCCTATGAAATTCACACAAAATTTCATATCTATAATAAATTTCCATTAATCAAGACTAATAAAATTATAAATTAAAATGTCGCATAATGTAAAAATATTTTTTAATTTATTCAAATGCGATTCATTAAATATCTCGAAACAAGAAATATATGACTTAGACTAGACCACTTTCATAATTATGGGCACAATTTTCGATTCCCAACTCAGTGTTTTGAAAACATGGTTTCCTTTGACGTATATTCAGTATCATATTGATATATAACTGCTGTCAACATTATCCGGTTATAATGCAAGTGCAGAATGACGGACTAAATTAATTTAACAAGATAGCTGATTTAGATAAGCTTGATATACGCATAAGCAAGTTAAATAAAAAGAATTAACTAACTACGTTAGTTATTGTAAGTATCCCTAGAATTCTCTATACTGATACTCTTGTGATCTCACCGCGATACATCTGACATTGGTTACGTAATTATAAACAGCATTTTAAAATATTCAACACAACTCATACAAGCGGGAAATCTGAATATAAAAGGCAATCACTATTTCGACGTATAGAAGTGACAGAATTAGAATTTTTTCTAATATTATGTAGTGATGATTTATGCTTATATGCATGTGGATCTTATTAGATGACGCAAGCACCTAGTTATTAGCCAAATACAGAATCAGCTCCTCGTATAGGCCCAACTGGTTGCTCATTGAGGAAGGATGTCCATTTTAAGTAATACTGGCAACCTCACGAAATCCGTGCACGGGTCACGAGAAGGAACTGATGTTACACGCAAAGACAACCACGACACCAAAAACACCTGTCGACGTCGGGCTTCCGGAGACAAGAATCTTCACGGACTCCACTTCCGACGTCCTGCTGTCGTCTCGCCCCGTACAATAAGATAGATGGTGTGGACGCACCCTGGAGACAATTTTGCGTTCGGTCGACAAGGCGATATATTATAAACGGTCTGGGGTCAGAAATCATCAGTAATTTCGTTGCCCCAACATCTAGGGCAGCGAATTGTGAAACGGTGAGTCGCTTAAATCCTTTCTTATTTCTCGTTAGGTGGCTCAGATAATTGTTACGCTTCTCATTTCGTTTTATCGATTGTGTGCGTTGAGACGTCTCCCATCTCACTGAACTTTATAAGCAAAAGAGTATAATTTCATTGTTGTTGGAACTGTACAAATCTATTGCTGCAAAAACAAGGATGAAGCAAAACTGCGCACATAATAAAGCGTTCTTATGCAGACACATATATATTAACTTTTCGGTATATTCGAGCGCATGCGGAAAACGGGATTAGTCTTAATACGCGGTACGTATTCGAACATATTCTCGTAAAATCGAAAGAATTTTGCTTCATCCGCGTTCTTCCGCGATGTATCGCGTTACTTGCGTACAATTCTCGAGTTTTTACGTGGAAGAATATATTCTTTCGGACTGTTACCATTTTCTAGATGAATTTCGTACGATTTTCTGACAAGCGAAACTTGTCATATTTATTCTTATTGCCTTCGTCAAATCGTACAAACGTAGTACTTACAGTTAGTAATCGAATCGATATCCATCGATTATTATCGATAGCAGTCTGCAAATTCTGATACCGAATCGAATAGTATCAAAGATGTGATAACAAAGCTATCGATACTCGTTTGAGACAATCTATGAGAATTTCAATACCCGTTTAATATCTTTCGAAACGTTCAATATTCATTTGAAAATTCACTGAAACATTTATATTTCTCTCATATTAAAAATTATTAAAATAATAATAACAATAATATTAAACTAAAGTTCTCATTTTCATCTTTACACTATACAAATAATGCATCTAAGTATATGTACATTACAGTATATACACATTTTAATTGGGAATCTGTTATTCAGATGATCGGAAGATTACAAGAAAGAATATTCGGATAATAGATAGTGCAATAACGCACATTCCAAAAAAGGATATCCTACTGTACTAAACTTTTGCTTTATATTTACTGTTTTTTGCCGCGAAAACTAGTGTTAACGCGCGGAACTCTCGTGCCCTTTCTGGGGTTGTAAGGCCCGGATTAAGCCGTTCGAGGACGCGTTGACTCCGGTGCCGCTGATATATTGCCCGCCAAATTAATATTGGGCAATCGGATTTCACTGGTAGAGCAGTGGTTGCGCGTACAATGTATTGGCTCGACTGTTGGAGCTGGAGGTGGTCTCGACTTGCGATGTTCGTCGAAAACAAGAAAATGTGTGGTTCGACCGTTGTAACTGGAGTACTATGTGGACTTGCGATGGTCGTCCAATAATACGGGATGATCGTGGGTGCGATGTGGAAGCGAGAGTGAAAACGTATAAGACCTCAACCGGTGGTGAGAAAAAACAGGCCTGACTCGCGATGTGCAGGCTCTTTTATCGAGGAGGTTTCCTTGTTGATGACGGAGAAGTGCACTGATTGGTTTTGCTGGTCGTTACATTTGCCCAATCAGTGACTTCTTAATCCTTCGCCAACACCCTCTCGTTACGCCCTGAGCGTGTCTTGTCTCAGAGAGGGTATGAGAATTTATTGCCGTCATCGACGAAGCGACGGAAAGTCCTCCAGGTCAACTCACGGTGGCCTTGGGTGCAGCGGTAGGCACTCGAGATGACCCTTCGGAAATCCCGGATTTATGACACTTATGGTTATTGAGGAAGACGGCGATGAGGTTCGAACGCCACATGGCTGGCAGATGTAAAAAGTCTTGTTCTCAAAAATAACCTTTGTCACGTCCGTGTCATAAATCCCGTCGACGGAAACTCCGCGAGGTTTGTTCCATCGGGACGGAACATTTACCATAAAACCGTATTTCTGTTTGATAAGTATATAAATCGATGAGATAATAGTATTCAATAATACATGACTTATTTATTAATTTTAATTTGTTTATTATTAGGTATATAACATTACATACGATTAGATAATATATATCTTATATTATTTTTTTTATTTTATATATAATTGAAGATATATATATATAAATATCATATAAATATATTTGTTCGGATCCGATTCGAAGTATTCGGACCCTTTTTATCGCAACACGATGAGTATGTATCTCGAGTTGCAATGGGATAAGAAGAGCTTCAGGAATAGGAACGTGTATTCAAGACAATCGCGTCTCGCGGTTATTAACCTTGTCCAATCCCAAACGGTATTAAAAACAAAGATATGTAAACTAGATATTACTACGACTACTAAGAAATGAAATTTTATGAATGGTTTTGTCTTTTAGTCTATTTCACTTTTTACAAAACAATTCTCCAGTTTTAGAGAATGCGCGTTCTGCCGGTCCTGAAGATGCCATTATACAAAAATATTTCCTGGCAAACGCAGACATTTTGCTGTATTTTTGTACATTATCTTTCCAATAGATCAATCGATCTCTAGTTTTTGGTGTAAAAGCGGTTCTTTTAAATAATTCAGTTGGGACACTTTTTTATTTTGCATTAAAACATAATTATCAAAAATAGTCCAAAAATTCGACTCCTCTTTTTCAAGTGTGGAGGTTGATTGTTCAGGTATTGACATCGGTGACGTAGAGGAAATGAAAATAAATCACTTAATCAGTTGAAGTTGCTAATCTGATTAAATTGTTTTGTGCTGCAATGAAATTTGCGTCGCTTGAAAACAATAATTCACGAACCGTGGATCTGTTAAGGTAGCAGTAGCATACGTATCATTTTCTCTCTCTCTCTCTCTCTCTCTCTCTCTCTCTCTCTCTCTTCTATATGTTTAAGATATTTATTCAATTGAGTTATTAATTCTTCTCGGAGGCAATTTTTTATACTATCTTCGTCCGAAAAACTACACAGAAAAGTGGTCAATTGCTTTTTAATCGCATTTACTTTAGAACTGGTCTTACTTTAGAACTCAAGTTTTGCTTGAATTATAGCTTCTAATCACTGCTGCATTGATTGCACAAAGTTGGAAGTAATTTCATTGCTTGTATCCTCCCATTCAGATTTTAAGATGTTTTTTAATTCTTCCCGGTTCGAAATCGGTGTACATATAATTTTTCGATCCAAGTCTTCCCACAGATGTTCAATTGGATTAAGACCTGGAGACTGAGTTGCTATCGCACGGGGAATATTACGGATAAGCCATTGTTGTACTAAATACAAAATTTTTAAGACCTTTTTCGACCAATATCTTTGATTTAAAAATATGCAGAATTGTGTAAGTTATGGCAGTTCTCCTAAAAGTTTTCCAAAAAAACATACTTCATGGTGCTCAGCTTTACTAGGTCCACGGTTACCTGAGATCATATACGAATAATATTATGTTTTTTCAGTTGAAAGTCCAAATTTGTCCTTGAACGAAGTATTTTTCGAGAAATTGATTTTTGACAAGATGGCAGGCATTCAAAGTGAAAGTTTTGATTTTTTATGAAAAATAGCTAGCTTTTAGGCTATAAAAACCAACACACTCAAGAGAAAAAATCCTTCGTTCAAGGACAAGTTTTTTGTGTGCAAAAAAGGCTGAAAAAACTTCGTCGAAATCGATACAATACTTTTTAAGATATTCTGACCAACACAGTTACGAGTGTTACGAGCCGAGGGCCAAGCAGCTTTGCGTGGCCGGAGGTTGGATGCGATTGGGATTTTTTATAAGGGAAATTGGGTGGACCAGCCGATGTTTGTTTAGGCACAGCTGGCCACCTAGTAGTCAGGATAGGATTCGTGGACCAGCCGATGATTCTTTCACCACGGGTGGCAACCTAGTAATCATGATAGGATTCGTGGACGAGCCGATGCTTCTTTCAGCACGGGTGACCACATAGTAGTCAGGATAGGATTTGCGGAAATTGAAGTTTGGAGGCCTCGTAACTTTCATAAGAAAAAATGAAGATATATCTCGAGCGATAAAGGTATATCTTCATGGGTTTGTACCAACTACAGCTTCGAATTAGGAAATGGAATAATTGAATTTTGCAATCAAAGTAAACTGGTAAAAGATAGTATATTACAAGTTTTTGGTTTAAGTAAAATTGTATATGATCAAGTGTGTCGCGAATTCAAGATCATGGTCCCAGTTCGTAGCATTGGGTAGGCTGGGGCTTGTAACTCGGTAACGAGTACCTACTCGGTTATTCGGCTCGAAAGAGAATTAAACTCGATCTTGCTAACGTTTCTTCGTCGGTGGTAGACTCGAAACTAGCCCGCTTTCTGGTCGCGTTTGGGCCCTTTATATACGATTCTAGAACGTTCGTCGTCGTACCCCTTTGAAGGTACTTTACTCGCAATAGAGAGAGAGAGAGAGAGAGAGAGAGAGAGAGGGGGGGAGAGAAAGAAAACGTAACTCGAGTCGAATGAAACTAGCTGGAAAGGCAATGGCCAACATACCGATGTACATAACAATGAATACATTATAATGCTAGAGTAAAGGCGACTTTTTTATTTTTAATTATTTATACATGAAATTTTTTTAGTATATTGTTAAGATTCCAATTAAAATGGGACCACACACGACATGCTTTAGATTATATTTATTCACGATACGTAGCAAATAACTTACTTTATTCCATTACACAAATTGTAATTATAACAAAACAGCATTTGAAAAATATTAAAGGCAACGTTAAAGAAGGTGTGAATGTCATTCAAAACAAAATATCAGTGGAGTTACGCCATTCGCGGACTTCGATTCCACTGTAATTCCGAGGAGCCAGCGACGATTCGATTGTAATTTCGAGGAGCCCATTCCATGTCATGATTCGACGGAGATTCGATGAACGAGCCTACGCGTTTTATGCGAAGTGTGAAGGAACTTTTTCCATCAACCCTGAAATTTTAAATCAAACGATTTTTCATGGGATTGTGACAATGAATCATGCAGGACTTCCGAGACTATGACATTCCACAGTGAAAAGCACCACCTTGCTTACAATACAAGAAAAATTACAGAAGTTCGTATTTATATACGATGGTAAAAATTTGCAGTCAATTTATACGCTATACAGTTATTATTTATATGTATAAAAATGTGTTTTTCTTTATTGTATAACAATTATACATATACATTTTTATATATAAATACATTGTTTTATACGTATAACAATATATTCTTCTTTTATTGTATTATCATCACAGCGATAATAAATGATAGGAATAAAATGATAGGAGTAAAAAATAATAATATCATCACTTACAGTTATAAAAAAAATGGAATGTAACGATTCCGTGCATCAATTGTCATTAGTACCAACCGGGGGTTGGTACCAAAATCCCTGTCGTGAGTATCAACTAATCCGAAACGAAAACTGTACTAATTCTATGGATAAATTTCCATATTGAAAACTAATGCGTGGCTTACAGTACCTTTTATTACCAATTAGAACTTGTCCGGACATTGCATTCGCAGTGCACTATTCTAGGAGATTTAAGAAAAAGCCGGAAAACAAGATATATCAAATGTAAAGAGACTTTTAAGACACTCGGACATTACCAAGAACATAACACTTCTATATGCGAAAAATATAGATTTATGTAATCGTGAACTAGTAAGAGATACACTGATTCTGATTTAGGGGAAGATGCGAGGACTAGAAGAAGTACTCCTGGGTATGTTACCACAGATTCAGTGACATTTGCATAGTTCCTGCAATTTTACTTGCCATCTGTAATTACTTTCTAAATTTCTATTTATCGTTACCGTCTGTTAGACTTAGAATTTACAAATAGTCTTTTGTTTCAATCATTACAACATTGTACTACAAATAATACCAAAATTTTCATAGATCCATCATTCTTTCTCCTCATATTGTACTGCATAAGTACTGTGTAAAGTATAAGATATGAAAAAGTACTAAATTTATTATAGTTTTCTAAAGTAAAAGGTATTTTTATGTTAGTTACATTCATTGCACCATAGGATGCAGTAAATTATCAAATAAAAAAAAGGCAATGACAATTTCATATAAAGGTGCAGATCTTCCTAACTGAAAAATTCGCTTAGAATAATGAGATCACATGATTTTCTATATTATGTTATTAATTCATGCTATACTTTGCTGTAGATCATCCGAAAAGTAGAAATAAAATGCTGACGCAAAAACAAAAGTCATTAATATTGTATGTTGCAAACGAAAATGTGAATGTAATTCACATGCGCTCTAAATTAAATCTTCCGGTAAATAAATGGTGTCCGTAACAAATTTTGCAAAATAGCAAACACTGCAAATGGTGTAAAAAAGTGTTTAAATCGACATTAACACTTTAGCATAAACAAGCGAGATTTGCGTTCGTTAATAAATACATGTTATGGAATCAAGAATGGAAAAACGTCACATTCTTAAACGTTAAAAGTTTAAATTTAGACAGCCCAGATGGTTTCTAATTTTATTTGCATAATTTACTGAAAGCAAGAGATGTACCTATGAACCACAGTTTTGGTGGCGGAATAGTTAGAATTTGGTCTGCATTTTGCTATACCGCAAAAGCTAAATATCAAGCAGGATGAATTCTGAAACCTGTATAGAGCTTCTGGACGATGTTTTGATTCCGTTTATAGAGAAACGAGACTCAAAAACTTTGATTTGACTTCGCTTTCAATCCTTGCAGTCACGGAGACGCTGACGTAATGAAACTAAATTCTAACCAATAAGATTGATACAAATGAGGTTACTGTACAATAAGATGATCAAATATGATGATGTGTTGTGAAGCTCACGAATGATACGATCAAGCGATCTATTTATGGTTACAAATCTGTAGTGAAGTTTGCAAGCGCAACAGATTAAAGCGAAAGTAGACAGCAAGCGAAACAAATTACAAGTGTAATCAATAATAAGCTGCAAGCGTAACAAGAATTGCAATCGCAAAGTTTGTTAACTCAATGTCACGAGCAGAACAGAGATTGCAAGTGCAAAGATTGTTAACTAAGTGTTACAAGCGAAACTAGACTGCAAGCACAGAAGAATTACAAGCGAAAAGAGTTCGATCGCGATGTGCGTGCTTATTTATATCGTCATCGGCCATCGGTTAGAAAGGATAGAGTGGGGTTTTTGAATATTGGAAGGACTAAACAGCGCTGAAAGTTCGTTACAATGCACGAGAGCAATGCAATAATGAACAGTGCTGCATAGGAAATAACAGAAAATAGGAATGGATTTGATATTGGGATTATTGGAAAGATGGCCTAGGCGACAAATCATCGCGACGATCCAAACAACAGACCGTTTAATGCGCATAGTACAGGTCCTTTGTCTAGGCCGGCGTCGAGCTCGAACAGCTGAGATTTTGTTTATAGAAACTAACGTCGTGCTAGAGTTCTTATACACTGACTCAGGTGACATCAGTGACATCAGTAAAACAAGGTGATCGACTGGCGATCTAAATTTATCGATTTGATTTTAGACATTAATCAAGACAAATATTATTAAAATCGCATAAAAATATTTTAGATACAAGAAATTATAAAATAATTAAAATAATCATAAAATAACACAAATAAACCTGAAAGACTACAGCAATAACTAACTTTTTCCTTCGAGGTGATATGTATTAGCACTGACGAGCACCGCCAAAAAAGTATCGTAAAAGTATTCGTATGTTATACGAACATTCATTTTGCACCTGAATAGAAAATTCTAATTTACAATTAAGATTGACATTTCTTGAATTGAAATAATTACAACAAAATGTTCAACCTAGAAGGAATAAAAATCTTTGCAAATTCAATGAATATAAAACATGACATTAAAGTTTACTAGAATATCTGAAACTTATACACAAATTAATTTTGAACTGCATAACATTAATGTGTCCACAGGATTTGTTGGGCATTGCAAAATAGCGGTTCCAAAGTGGACGTTCCATGGTACCGGTAGAACGCTTATGGTGGTTTTCGGAAATATTAGCTGCCACGCCACTGAAACGTCCAGAAACTTTATTTTAGTTTGAATATTTGTCGTCCACTTCATTCATAAAAAATATATAACGTGGCAAATTGTTAAAATAAATTTAATTGCAAAATACAGGATGTCTCTGGAAGGTATGTACAAGCTGGCACCAGGTGATTTCTTATAAAAAACATGAAAAGAATATAGAGTGTTTGGGATTTAGTTTTTAAAAAAATCGATTTTGAGAATTTGCTTTGTACATACGCTCTTGCGACTGTAGGCGACATACAGTGGCGGTCATATAATTACGAACACTTGAGAAATGAAATAACTTTTTAAATACTGAACTAAATAACCTGAATTTTTGTTAGATGATAGAGGGATCAGGCTATACTAGTTAACGACTATAATACTTTGTTCAATTTTGATATTACAGTAATTTCTCCCGAACTTGCGCCACAAACTTCAGTAAACTCAACTTCGCGCTGTGATGTTGCTACGGCCCTGTAATTTATCGGTTTTGTTGCTACGCCAATGCTAAGATACGACGGAGTCGTCAAACGTGTGATGCGTCACGCGACGCGGCCTCTTTGATTAGAAATCATGGAAGACAACTCATAATACAATAACGTAACTTTTTAAAATTTGTATAGTTTTCTGATTAAATTGGGACCAAACATGATATAGTTTGAACAAATATTTCTGATTAAAATGAAATCAAACACGATGTAATTTTGATTACATTTATTTATTAATACTTAATGTGTAATTCATTTGATTCTATTTGATTATATAAGTAAAATACATTGATATACATATTAGTAATAACTGTACATTAAAAAACTGCATTGACATTGTGCATAATTAGATAAGTGCAAAATTATATTCTGCATTAATTTGTTTTGTTGCGTATCATCCTTAGAATTGTCTAGTATCATGGCCTACGGGCAAGCGTCGCGTCGGCGGATGGCCATGTACGACGCTTTACCTGATTCTTTGCCTGTTTTCTTTTACTCTTCATTGCTTTATGAATATTGCCGTTGATATACCGTAAAAACGATTCGAATAAGAGTAACGAGTTGACTCTTGTCCTCGCAGGAAAACGTGGTCTTGTTCTTCGTTGCCACATCTGCAACTCATCATGAGTTTTTAAATTGGAAATGAAAAAGTTAAATCAGCGTTTTAAATCAGTATTCATGTACATCGGCATGCTGGTCGCCGCCTTTTCAGGTATGTCCGGGACAACTCTCTCTCTCTCTCTCTCTCTCTCTCTCTCTCTCTCTCTCTCTCTCTCTCTCTCTCTCTCTCTCTCCCCCCCCCCTCTATCTCCCTCTCTCTGAAATCCACATGTTTTGAGTTGCTATCCAACACATTAGTGTGTTTGAGTAGCTATCGTAATAAAAGTAGCTTGAAGGTGATCTTTAGAATAATCTGATAGCTGATAATGATCAATCGATTCTTTAATTAATATTGCTGTCCCTGCGTGTGCGGTATTATCTGGGTGAATTATGTGATAAAATTAGTATTTATTAGGTATTTTAAAATATGTCCTCTCGGTAAAATGGGTTTCACTGACCAACATAATGTGTATTAGATTTGAGTTGAGGAAAATTTTTAGCTCTTCTTTATGTTAGACTAAGCCGTTAGCGTTCCATAGAGCGATGCGAAGAAATTTAGCAATTGAGCTTACTGTTAGGGCCGTACGAATGTATCGCACGGTGCACAGATTGAAGGTTGCTCCTCCAAATGCTGCGCCTCCAACGTCAACTTAATGGCGGTGAAGTTGATTTGTAAAAAAGGTTTAAACTATGTTGTAACTCAAAGCAACACAGTTTATTTAAAGAAGATCCAGGGTTTACAGTTGTGTGTGAGAATGCTTGACCATCTCTAAAGAGAGTTACCGAAAAGACTGACTGTCTCAACAAGTTTGGGTTTGCAGGTTGACTTGCTCGGGGTGGAGTCAATTTTGTGCGGCCCATTTTTGGAGCCTGATTAGCTTCACCCCCAACCTGCCCCCACTTCCGAAGACGTTGCTCTAGGGCCTTGAAAAAAGGGCAAGTCGACGAAAGGCAGTTGGAGACCACCTTGGGTCTCCGGCTAAAGTGCAGTAATAAAACCATTTCCTTAATTTTTACTTTACGGGTACTAACCGGTAAAGTAAACGGTATGAAAGTGTCGTTACAGCGGGTTGTCGTTGTAAATCCGAAATATTGAACCTTGTCCCGTAGGGTTCGGTGTTGATCCGTCCAGGACGGAACACTTACCATTAAGTGTTTAGAATATGTTTAAAATCATGCTATTTTGTTCATCTTGTTGATTAATCATTGTTTTGAAATCTTTCAGGAATTTACTTAGGATACTGTTAAAGTTTTCTTCGCTCTTGAGGTGTGATGATGTGTGATCGTGGGTGAAAAAAATGAGTGTTGATACTACCTCGGGTGATGTCAGCGTTGTTAAGTTCTTGTCTGTACTTTTTATTCATGATTCTTGTGGGATAGTGGTGGGATTTGCCATTGGTCTTAGTCGGACAGTTGATGGAAGTATTGTTATCACGATTATATGAGTATGGAGAGGCGCTGGTAATATTCGCAGCCTTTGTAATTGGCCGAATGAGGACCTCCACATAACGCACATATAGCTGACGTGTTACTACCTTTTTTACAACTTGCTGAGTTATGTGATCCGCTGCAGTTGACACAAGTAAAGGACCTATTGGTTTTTCTGTGAGGTTCTATGGCAATAATGCAGTTCTGCAGCTTCTGAATTTTAAATACTTCCAGGTTGTTGATTGCATGTTCCAAGTCAATAAAGAATAAATTTAATGGTTCCTTGGTTTGTCTCTGACTAGCGTTAATGATATTTTTAACATTGTGACCTCAAGCAGAGAGATATAGCTGAGCCACAACATATTAGGGGCTTATGGAATGATGAAGATATTTGATAACTATTTTGTGTGAACGTTCATCTTTTAATTTTACTAGGAAGATTATTTCTTTTTTTTTTACATATATTTTACAAGTTATCTGTAAGTGTCAGGGAGCGAAGTGTCAGAAGGGCTAATTTTAATGTTATTGTCTGCCATACTTTTAGAAACAAATTTTTCCTTCACCACTACTTTGCTTAAATTATTGATTATCTCAGAAAATCTTTCAACCCCATATATGAATATACGTGGAAGTTTAGAGATTTTTGTTACTTGGTCTTGGTTCGTCATTTTCCACAGACGTTAGCTGGTCAGACCTGTTATTTATGACAATGGCTGTTGCTTCACGATTATTTCCTTCTCAGTAACCTACATACAGTAAATACTCCCTAATTGACACTCAGATTTTACACAAAAATGGACAATTTGGGAGACGATGTACAATTAAGTATAGAAACGAGCCCCAAGTGTACACTATGAGCCTCAATTAGGGAGAATTTAATGCATATCCATGCTGAGAATTTCATCGAAATCGGTTGACGCATAGATAAGCTACAACTACTGAAAGATGTAAAAATTACCTGTTTTGCTTGCAATTCGTGAAAAATTGCGATTTTCGCTATCTTGAATTGCTTACAGCTCATATCAAGATCAACCGATTTTCGTAATGTAAATTCAGAGAAGAAAGTAGGAAAAACGTCACTTTTTAATTGTTTTTATTATTCCAATCAATTGCAATCTAAAAAATTTTTGTGTACTCTTTTCTAACATCTCAAAAATATAAAAGTCCTTTGAAACAATTTTAAAAAACTTGTTTCGTTTGGAAAGTACTTCCGTACTTTCCGAGACGACTCTATGTTGCAATTAAAGAAAATTTACCCTTTGAACATGATTTCCAAGTTAACAATTTTTCGGTCCATCTTTTTAACAGATCTCCACCGAACCGATTATGTAGAATCACGATGTGACAGTCGTGACGTATAATTGCCTTACAACCTGCACAATCAAACGTTGCAATTCTCGTAACGCAGTGTCGTCGACGAAAACTTCCGGACGTTATAATCCGCGGCGCAAATACTCGTCAAATGTTCTTTACATGGACACGAAACGGCTTCGCGAGACGAGAAGCGCCTATGTGCTTGCGAGACAAAATTTTATTCGTGATTTAATTCGCTTAAAATTTGAGCTACTGACTATTTCGCAACAGGTGGATATCGTCATAGTAGAATTTCGGCTTAAATCAGATGATAAGTTCAATTTCTCTGTTATGCACAATCTACATATAGGGTGTCTCAAAAATGTCTCGCGTTACGGAAATGTGGGGTAGCTGAGGTCGTCCTAAGTAACTTTTTCCTTTGCGAAAATGCAATCTGTGGCTTTTTTACGAGTTATTAACGAGAAACACTGACCAATGAGAGGCAATGGCGCGAACCACAACATGGTCAATCGATCGAGCGCCACGTGCTCCTACCATCAAGTTTGGCCGCTGAAGGGCGACTCTGTGCCGCGTTCGAATTAATGAACAAGTCACGGAGTATGAACGTTCGATATTTCGTTTTACCACGTGACAGTGATAATTTTAAGAAAAACGCTGTTCATCCTTATTTCGGAATGTCTGAAGAATATTTACTGCTTTTTCGGTCCCGAAATAAGAAGTAGTTTAACCGTGACAACCGTTTTAATTTTCTGAAGTGCATCACGTGTACCATACGAAATTTTTACGCGATATGTACAGTGAAGATTAACAATAAGTAACCCCGTCGAAACACGTAAATGATATTTGAATTTAAATAATTCTGTGTCCGAGCAGAATTCAACGAAGGATTCACAAAGCTAATTTAATAATAAATAATCGCGTTAAGGGAAGTAAAGGATTTGTTTATTAGAGAAATATGAAAAATATTATCAATAAAATTTGTGCAATCATGATGTCGAAGAGCACTGACCTCGTAAAACGTACAGATGATCTTTCACTGCACTGTTACTAAACACTGATCACTTAAATAATCACTGATAATGCAAAACACTTGTGGATATTACGAAAGATCACTGAGACTTGTTCGCAGTTAATCGTTTATTCGATGTGTTCGTTCGTTCCCGCGCCTACTTCCGAGCCAATGCGACGACGAGCCGTTACCCGAGGTGCGCGGATAACCACTCGCTGTTCCGGTGCCCTGCGTTCAGGGGCATGGCGATCAAACTGCGCCGGGAATTTGTTAGGGCGCGCGGCTGTTGCTTCAACTGCTTCCGATCGGGACACCTCGCGACTTCGTGTCATTCTGCATCGCGCTGCTCTCTTTGCAATGATTCGCACCACACCCTGATTCACCAGGCTGCCGGTGTTGGTGCCAAACCAGAAACAACCGCGGTCGAACCCGTGCGGGATACCGTGACGAACATCTCCGCGTCATCCGCGGTCTACAACTGCGTCGCGAAGCTGACCGGGAGCGTACGTGCTCCGGTGACTAACCGCGTACGCGATCTGACCTTACATCTCCCCGTAGATCTTTTGATCGGAGACGATCGTTACGAAAATGTGATCGGTCCCGGCTCGCGCCACGAAACAGCCGCCCAGCCCATAGCGCAATAGTAAGTAGTCGGTTGGATCGTCTCGGGCGCCACGTTGACATCTGCGTCCCTGTACTGTCGCCCGGAGCAAAGGTTGAAGCAACAGTTGCATTTGTTCTGAAAGCTTGAGGAGGCGAGTCCAAAGTCCGTTTTCTCCCTCGACGAGTCGAGGTGCGTGAAGCGCTTTGTGAACACTGTCTCACGGCAGGTGGACGGGCGTTACGTGGTTCGGCTACCCCTACATACCGAACCACCCCTCGCTCTCGGCTCGTCGAAGGGCAGTGCCCTATCCATGCTCTGCGGAGTCGAGCGACAACTTGGTTTGGGATACTCCGCTCCCGGGGGAGTTCAGCTAGACGTGGCACGAACTCGCCTCCGAGTTGCCACTCTTAAGCGCCGCGCGTGTGCCACGTTGGTTTGGCACCCTTCTGTCGCGGATGCGTCTTCACGCGCGTATGGTGCGGTGGTGTAGCTGCTGTCGCGACCGTTTCCGGGCGAACCCACAGGAACCCAAGTAACCCTCGTCGCCTCGCTTACCAAGGTCGCTCCCGTCAAGACGGTTTGCATTCTGCGGTTGGAGCTTTGTGCGGCGGCTCTCCTGTCCGAGCTGTTGAAACGCGTCGCTGGCGAGATCCTCGAGGATCGTCTCGAGATCCACGCGTGGACGGACTCACGCGTGGTGCTCGCGTGGTTGGCCCGGACGCACTCCACGTGGGCCGTTTTTGTGACAAATCGTGTGGGCCGCATCCTCGAATTGCTGCCAGGCAGGCTGTGGCGTCACGTGCCCACTCGCAACAATCCCGCGGAATGTGCGTGTCAAGGACTGTTCGCCGGCGAACTGTTCAACCACCCCCTGTGCTGGACGGGTCCCCGTTGGCTTTCGGGACCGCGGTCTGGCTAGCCGCAGCCGTTATGCCAAGTTCCCGCGATCCTGGATCAGGAGTTGCGCGTCCAAACGGCTCACGTAAGTGGCGAGGAGGAGACCCCTCTGGCTACCCTCCCGTCCAGCGTTTCGTCCTGGCCTCGATTAGTCGATATAATAGTCGTTGAAACGATGCCGACGTTCCCGTGATTCCGTATGGCATTCCTTTAAAATGAAAGAGAAGATGGAGAGTCGACATGTGATATCTTGTTGACCATGCGGAAATTCAGGCAAAAATTATATTTTCCGATGACCTTTTGGACCATGACGATTTGACTTGAACACTCGCTCACGGATGGTTCGATCACGCCGTTCTCCAGTAGGGTGTCGACCTCTTGGAAAATTATCTCTCGCACTTTCGGCGAGTCGGCGTAGCTACGGTGTTTGATCGTTGCGTGATTGTCGATCATATGCTTGGTCAAATCCATCACGCTCTTCAGTTCCGCAAAGTGCTGAAGTGATCGGTCTAGAAGTTCGCGTAGGCGCCCCCACTTCGATTCTGATAATATCAGCAGATCACAGCAGCGCGGTTCCCGCGAGATCGGTTCGAACCGAAATTCCTCGTGCGGCTGGGACGCGAAGTACCATATCGCGCGATGGTAGTCAACAACGATACCGAATTTCGCGATCGCGTCGATTCCTAATAGGACGGGGTTGACTAGACTGTCGAGCTTTCGCGCGGAAATTCTACACGTCCGAACCCGAATTCACAATGCAAAGGAAGCACACTCGGTGGTTCGATCGACGGCATCCGTGGCCAGCAGAAAGTACTAGGGCCGCCTCGCAGCGGAGACTTCGACGGCTCCCCTCAATTACGAGATCAAAGCGCGACTTACGCATGATACGGTGGATTCAGAATCCACCAAAGCATGGACACCCCGATATTCGACATAGGCATGCAGTATTAAGAACGAGGGCCGCGGCGCGGAAGTTGACGGAACAAGCGTTTCCGAAACGCGAGCAGAGATTATTTCGTATGGAACTATTCGCTCCAAATTATTGTACAATTGGGAAATGAGGGGTTCCTGTGATAATTCAAACTAACTTTTTTCTTATCGAAAATGCAATTACTTAATAAGTGACTAGTGTGCAGTTATTGTAAACCGTACTCATGTGTAATAACATGTTCGCTAAATATTCAAAGTCGATTTTCTCGACAACGAAGCCCCAAATGAAAAATCTTATTCTTTATTTTCGATTTGTTCTTTCATATAGTATCACCTCCATCTCTGTTGTCCCATCACCACTGATGAGACAAATTGTATAATTTTCGTCTTAATTGGTTAATTTAGTTAGTTAATTTAATCTGTTAATATTTTTATTAATATATATTGAATGTTTTTCGATAGAATCTATATCTGTAGGACATTAACGCACAATCGTTACCTGAAAACGAGATCATTTATTTGGATGATTGTACTCAAATTAGGAAAATTAATTCCTAAAAAGAAATCATTCTTATTAAGACCTAAATTCTGCTTGTATGATAAACACATTTGAACATTAACAATCACATATCTGTTTGAACCGCTCAAATGAACATGGTAATATATATATGCATATACATATCTACTTATTACAATACATACAATACAACTATTATATATATAATAGTTATGTTGTATGTATTGTAATAAGTAGACTGCCAATTTTACGAATTTGTAATGAAGATGAATACTAATTTGAGGAATTTAAGAATAATGTCACATTATGCTCAACTTGTTGCAATTATAAGAAGAAGAAAGATACTTCTTTCAATTAGCGTAAAAAACCGCTATATAATAAGTTTGCTCGTAAACAATGTGGATGAGAAATACATTAGGTTTAATATACTAGTTCATATCTCCTGTATTCTGGAATGTCCAGGTTCTAGAGCTGACAAGAAGGCATTCGGGGCAAATGTATACGCATTGTTTATAGTCGCCTTCTCGTCAGCTCTGAGTACATGCTATCAATAGTGGATTGAGTACGATCTATGTATAATTAAGGGCATGCTATAATGAAAGCAACCTGCACAATTGCCAATTCTTCTTACTAACAAAAATCAGGTTTAAACGTGAATGTAGAGTGTGATCAGAATCTGAATCAGAATCATATTTTATGTGAAATATCATGTAATGATATAATGAAATGTGTAAATTTGCAAATACGTAGTATTCAGGAAAACTCATAAAGTGCAGAAAAAAGTTGAATTTGTTACCAAAGGAACTGGTTTGTAATTCTTCTCAGAAATTTCAAATATGTTGCAACTATATCTTTTGAATCAGTTAACACAGTTGAGATTTACGAAACGATTGAAGATGTATTGTCGAGAGACAAGCTCATTGTATTGACAAGGTGTTGCAAATCTCATAGTTGGGTCGGGTTGTTGCTTGATAAATTCCTAACATTCGGAATAGGCAACGGAATCGCCAACATAAAATTTTATAACATATGTGGAGTTGCATTCTTAAATGGAACATTTAAAATGAAAACACTCCATTTTCGATTACTGTGCAACACAAGTCGAAAGAATATTCGGATAACACTCCATTTTCGATTACTGTGCAACACAAGCCAACTAAAAGTCATTCGAAGTGCCTTAACAATACTATGGCACCCTGGTTTTAATGCAACTGCATCTTCGCAGTAACTTTCAAGTATTGTGATGGACATGACACTCTTACATTGATCTCAATCGATTGGATCAAGATGAACATTGAGTGACCCAGTTTCCACGTGAACATTCACTTCAGTGTACAGCAGATACTTACAACTCTCCATTTCATCTGTTTGAAACTTTGTACGGCGTTACTGCAAAAGTAACTAACAATAAAATTGAAGACTATATTGATCTGAAGTCCGACGATCAAATTTTCCAGCAAAGGTTAGGGTGATTGTCACTGGATTATTCGACATGAGCTTTGCTGAATTCGGTCAACCGTCTAGAACGCTTAATTTTTGGAGTGATGTGGGCAGGAAGTGCTTACACGTATGAAGATTGTGCATTGGAGACATCAAAAGTTACAGAGAAGCACACAGTCTTTTTATATGCGAAGATATGGCATCGATATCTGTGATCTTCATTTACTTGCCATCGTTTCCTACTGCCTCCAATTTATTACAAACTTGCAACCATATTTGGATAACAAACACTACAGCTTTCGTAGATCAGTTGTCTTGCTATCTATTTCTGCATTCAAATTCCGTTGTTACTAGTGTCATTGCTTTACTGAATATGTTTTTGAGTAAGTTTACTGACTGATTCTGATTCTTACACAATAAAATCAAATGCTCTAGATTTATAGAAACCCCTGTTTAAATGATCGATTTGAAACATTCATTTCATATAATCTAGAATACAGTGGAGAAATTGCAGTGTTATTTGCAGATTATCGAGCTGTTACAGTATTCTTCTTAAATAAGCTATAAAGTGAGAAAGAAAATTCGTCGAATGATTACGACCAAACTCGGAACATTTATTATATAGCAAAGTTAATGTAATTAATTCATTTAATTTTGTTCATACTAGCGCTATTGATTTAAGCAGATGTGTGTTTTATACTGGATAGGATGATTCATCGTAGTTATTCTTCTGAAATGGAATTACGTTTGTGCGTTACATACTTGAGAACGGAATCCATGTATTTTAAACCTGCCACTTGGTACTACCACTGATTGTGAGAGTTATATATATATATATATATATATATATATATATATATATATATATATATATATATATATATTGCATTCGTTTTGGATAGAGTAAAAAAAATATTTGGTCTGGAAATAAATTTTTCATGCATTACTTACTGGCGGTTTTTGTGAACGTTCTCATAAATGTTTTAGTGACAGAAAATGTAAGTGTTTATTGTTTATAATTTTCTAGAGGCAATGATAACGTTTGCTCATTGGAAAAGATTTTTTGCAAAATTTTCGATCTCAACATTCGAATTGCAAAAAATCCTTCTCGCAAACATTGTTTTTACAATGAAATGAAGTCATTTGCATTATATGTTATATTATTAGATTTCAAGCAAACATTTCGAATAATTGAAAATATAGATTCAGTGTCACAACGGAGGGGAGCCTGGAGTAAATCGATACATTTTTCACTTTTTGATTTATACAATCTTTACAATCTCCATTACAATCTCCATTTACAATCTCCAATTTATGCAATCAATACAATCTCCACAGACGATTTCAGGATGCGATTTGCTTAGGTTCACCCGATGGTGATGCTCTTGCAAACGATGAAACACAACCCGAATGTGGTTCGCGTGCTCCTCTTCAGAATTTGACGCAATTAAAATATCGTCAATATACGTGAATACAAAGTCCAGATCTCCCAGGATCCTGTTTAGGAAGCGCTGAAACGTTTGGCTGACATTCTTAAGACATAAACAAAAACTCGAAAAGCCCAAATAGCGTTATCACAGCCGTCTTTTCAACGTCTTCCATAGCTATAGGAATCTGGTTGTATGCTTTATGCAAGTCTAGCGACGAAAAATACATCTTCCCGTGAAGATTTGTCGAAAAGTCGTGGAGATGCGAAGTAGGATACCTATCAGGAATCGTTTGTTTATTTAAGCTCTTATAATCACCGCAGATACACCAGGTGCCGTTCTTTTTTAAGACTATGTGTATGAGACCAGCCCAAGGACTCGAGGATTGACGGCATATATCTGTTTCGAATAACGGTTTAAACTCGCTTTTCGCTTCGCAGAGCCTCTCCGGATTGAAGCGACGAGCCCTTTCGGAAATCGGTGGAACAGAGGTCAATATGTAATAAAACACATCGGCGGAATTCGTCGGTGGTACCTTGGACGTTGCAAAAACCGCGGGAAAATCCGAAAGAATATTCGGATAACGGGCATTTGGTCTCACAGTGTTGATAGACTGTTACAAGACCGATCTAGAGCATCCGCGAAAACGTTACGATTTCAGAGCGATCTCCGAAATTATAATATCCATCGGTGCTCGCGGATTTTCATGCGTTAACTACGCGCGACATACGTGTGCATGCATACGTCTAAAATTCGATCCGATCCATCTAAAATACGATCTGCTGATCGGATCAAACGGTCAAATGCGACGGTTGACCAGCGCATCCATAAAGGTATGCGCTCGCATGATACGTAGAACACGATTACGATTACAATTTACGAACACGATTACGTGGGCCTATTGTGAAAATACATCGGGGTTTACCAGAAGTCTTGAAAAAAGTTAAATTGAAAGTGATGGAAAGCATATTTGCTCGTCAGGGTAATATATTGCTGCAGTTATATAAAACTAATAAAAAACGGGACATTAGAATGATATCAACTATTCATAATGCAGATATTTGTGATACCGGGAAAAAGGATAAAAATGGTGATGCAACCTTGAAGCCAAAATGCATTATTGACTACAACCAGTATATGAAAGGGGTCGACCGCGCGGACCAATACCTGAGTTATTATCCCATTTATAGAAAAACAAAAAAGTGGACCAAGAAAGTTTCGTTGTATTTCATAAATTGTGCAATATTTAACTCGTTTTGTATATATCGACATTTGTGAACAGGGAGTACATTCGGAAATTAAATTTCCACGATTTTTTAATTAAATTAGAAACTGCGTGGATTAAAACTACTAATGATAGTGATCCTACTACATCTCGCGTCGTTCGTTCCAATCCAGTGGAAAGATTAACTGGAGGAATAAAACATCAATTAGTTAAAATATCGGAAATAAGAAAGGGTGTACGAAGGGATTGCCATGTTTGCTATGCAAATAAAATTAGAGAACCTACTTATTTTATGTGTAAGACATGTAAAATACCATCACATGTAGGTGATTGCTTTAATAATTATCATACAAAGGAAAAATATTAAATTTGTTTATAATTTATATTGAAAAATATTAAATTTTTGTTGTTTTTTGTTTTATGTTAACTTTTTCGTGAATTTAATAAAGTTCATTAAAATTAATTCTTCAAAAATACTGCCGGCCCCTGGCGACGTTTGACTGCGTAGACGTGCAGTCGTTAAAGTGCTAATATTAAATCTGTAATACCTGACATCATGTTTATACAAACTTTCCGAGTCTCTAATTAAAGATAGATTACAGAGGTGGATTCAATACTTGCCCTTCACATGCTATTACGTAAATATGAAAGTGTTGATAACTTTAAATTGGACAAATAAGTACACAAAACATAATTCATATTTTAGTTTATTTTATCGAAAAATATAGTGAACAAAGAAGACGATGCTGTGAAAAAGTATTTTGTTAGTCAAGTATGCGCAGAGGCTAACAATAAATTGCTTTATATCCAATCCAAGTATGTATCCAATGTTTTCGGACGTCTTTACGTGAATATATGACTGTTTTAATGGGCATTAATGCCGATTTTATGAAATCTTTCATTTTATTCATGAAGTTTTCCCCCCACGGCAATTGTGTATATTATATTGCATGTCGTTGTTCAGTCGATGGGTTTTTGATGTCGGAGCTCGAGGCTTGGCGTCATATATACATTCGAGCTAGCAAAAGTCATTCGAAGATGTAAATAAACACTATAAATGAATTCCCGTGGAGTAAAATTATTCTTTCGATACTCTTCAAACGCCAATGCAAATTGAATATGGTTTTGGATGTCTAACTATTCGAAAGATGGTATTACAAGGTGCAATATGCATAAAAATGAGTATCGAATGTAAAAAAACGTGAATTGTTATTCGCCAAGTTATAAAAGGAATAATATCATTGTAAAACCTATAAATTGATGAACGTTATAAATACCCGTCTGTAAGAAAAAATATATAAAGGCATTCCTATAAATCATCGCTAATTATATAATTATTAGAAATAGCAGCTCAACTTTCCATAAAAATAATTGTACTTTATGCTTTATTTCTGTACACGTTTTATAAATACTGTTTCCACAATTCAAACGTTCGCGATTAATACTCTTATTGCCTCCATATAATATTCAACATTGGTAGTAGAAATAAAATATACAAGATACTCGTTGTGTCTAAATTCATGAAAATGATGTGTCTCAATTCCCTTTCGTATTTTTTATATAAATTATACAATTTTTATCTGATGTTGGATATTTCCACTTTTATATAAATTATACAATTTCTATCTGATGTTGGTTATTTTCTTTCTTCTGATCTTCGCATTTTCTAGAAGTGTATAAATGTGTATGTCAGATCAATATCACTGTCGAAACAAGGACGAGCAAAACGGCGATCATAATAAAGCGTTCTTATACACACATACCTATTAACTTACGCATACATTCAACCGTACACAGATGAGGTAATTAGTTTTAATATATGGCGCATATTCCAACATATTCTCATAAAATCAAAGGGACTGTGCTTTTTTAGCGTTTTCATGCGACGTTTCCCATCATTTTCGTGATTTTCTCGAAATTTTATGCCGAGAAATGTATTTTTCCGCATTTGCAAATGATTTTCGTACGATTGGCTGACGAAACGGCGAGGCTAGCCATATTTGTCATTGTTGCCTTCTTCAAACCGAACAACGTAGCATCTAGTGCCTACAATCCTACAGAGAGTTGCTGTCTTCTACCGACCGGCAAGCCGTACGCAGCTACAGGTGAGTGCTTCTTTCAATAATTAATATTTTGTACAATAAAGTCAGTGTGTTGCCGTGAGTGATAAGAAATTAATAACCGAAGCATTATCTTTCATTTTCTATTATTCGCAGCGCGGATATGTAAATTGAATTTTTCTAAATTTCTCGATTTTTACTACGCGTCTGGGTGGTGAAGTGGTTCAAATTCGATATTTTTCTCGCATTTTCCCCTCAACTCTTTGTTTTTTTAAAAAGAATTTAAAATATTATCTAAAATTTTATACACCAGTTACATAATTCCTTGATCATAACTTTTCATAAATTTAGCGACGTTAGATTATTTACCGTTGTAACCTTTGATTATGAACCACGAGGTTGATCAATATTGAACTTAAAAAAAGAAAAATGAACTTTATGAACATTTCAGTGGCGTAGCAGCAGAGGAAGCACGTAATTTTTTTAGAAAACCGCCATATCGACTTCACCAGTGGAATGTTCATTTTGGATTGGTTAATTTGCATACCCGACAAATCCTGCGAACTAGGTAATGTAATAATAGAATTTTCAAATAATCTATGTAAATTTTTCAAATATCCTAGTCAACTTTAATGCCACGCTTTATACTTATTGAACTTGTTGATTATACTTTTCTATTATTTCCTACTTGTAATGATTTTTATTACTTTTGGGTTGAAAATTTTGTTGTTATTTTTAAAATTTAAGAAATGGCAATCATAATAATTGTAAATTAGAGTTTTCTATCAGGGTGTAAAATGAATTTTCGTGAAACATTAATTTTTTTAATGTATTTTAGATACTTGGCAGAGTTTTACAAATCACAAGACAGATATAATTTCTAGGCGCTCATCAATACTGATAATTATCACTTCGATGGAGAAAGGTAATCTTTCACTATCATTTATGTCATTTTAATTATTTTATAATTTCCTGCATATTTGCCTTGATTAAATTAACGTACATAATTGGTTAAGAATTACCACCTCCGCGATTTCAAGGTTTGAATGGGGCAGTTATTTCTCTAGAAAATCCTATATTTGTTATATCTACATATAAATAATCAGTCATTATTTTCAGTAGATTTGCTTTTCAATTGTGTATGGATGTTAAACACATAATTTTATGATTGCACAAATATATTATATGTAGACAAAATAGTATCGCAGAAGCCAAATTTAGGACAAGATAATATAAACCATAGTTTTTTAATTACTTAAGAGCATTTCCAAGTCAAATATAGTATATACTTTATAAGCCTAATGAGACACGATACTAGCTATCAAATTTTGAACTTATATTGCACTCTAAATGTGCTTCTTTGTTCTTTTAATCATCTTATATCCTTTTGCTCTTTATTTTTTGGAGATTCCATGTAAACCTTGTAATAATTTCTATTACGATTCGTAGGTCGTGATGTGACTATAATTGATAATGGAATTGATGAATGCGCATACGGTGACAGGTTGTTGAATGACTGAGTTGCTAGTAGTAGGTGGCATCTACATATATCAATGACTTCAGCTCTGGTAAGTCCATTTCATTATACTTCTCTAGGAGTTCATTAAGAATTATTGGGCAGAGCTGAGCACATGCATATATACGTAAATATATACGTAAATTTATATATTGTATTTTCTATGTATGTTCTATTCGAGTGTCTTAAAAGTCTCCTTACATTTGATATATCTTGTTTTACCAGTTTTTCTATAGATCAACTAGAATAATTTATTGCGAATGCAGTGTCGGGACAAGTTTTAGTTGCTGACAATAAGTACTGTAAGCCTCCCATTAGTTCTCCATAAGGAAGTTTATCCGTAGAATTAGTACAGTACAGAATCCTACCGTACGCTGTTATATCAAATAAATCGAGAACAAACTTTATAGCACTGCTACATCTGACACATAAGTGCTACCGACCTGTCCTCTTCAAACAAAATGTTTCGCTATAAGATTGCGCCAAGTTCGCCATTAATTTGGCAGCGCAATGCATCTGCTTCCAAATACCGAGCCATCTGTGTCCGTATTACGCCAGGGATTTTATGTTAGCGAAATACATATTAAATGCGAACCAAAAGCAGTGGTTTTGCACCAAATTGATATAAATTTTCAAGCAAAGTACACTAGCAAGCGTTTTACATGCATTTAGTCGAACCAGACTTGTCTGACAGGGTATAACAGACATTTAATTTTTTGTTACGCATGAAAGTAATATTTTTCCTTTTTTCCTCGTAACGTTGTATGAAGTACTGTTACTTTTGATAGAGCTTTTATTTATTGCATTTAGTCAGGTAATTTTTCAAGAATTATTATAGTAAGTAAACAAGTTAAAGTTTTAATGTTGTTAACAAGTTCTTGAATGGAACACAGAGACTCTTTATTGAAGGGGTAATCACTAACATCACATATGTACATAGGTGTCGTATAATGAGATAATCTCGTCAAAGCATCTGCTAAGTTTTGATTTTTGAGCTTTATTTAAAGTTAGTGCAGTTTCTGTTATGCTTAGATTTTTGAGGTATATTTACGAGTTATATATAATTTACAAGTTATTAAAAATGTTTTCGCAAAAAAATCGCGTTAACATAGAATGAAGAAAAAAAGCTGTAAGTAAGGTTATAACTGTTGGAGTTTCGATAAAGTTAACAGCTAAAGCTTTTAGTATGACTTAATCGCATAGAGCCCAGTTAGTGAAAATCGTTGAAAATCGTGATAAATCGATTGTATATGAATTAAACATTGATAACAAAAAAGTACCTAGCGTTCATCAAAAATATTGTTTTTCTAATCAGTTGGAATTTACTACAAGAATGTGTTATTGCAAAGATGGAAATATGATTTATGCTATTTAAGAGTACTTTTCAATATTATTTGTACTAGAAATGAATGCAAAGGAATTACATTATTTTGATACACTGTCCCATTCATGGATACGTCCTGTGTTTCTGATTTCTCAAAATTCATCATTTTTCGAGAAATGAGAAATAAGACTATCTTTATCGACATTTATCGACATTTATGGGATTCTGGAGCATTCTCGAGAATTCCTGTCCAATATACATATAAATAAGTTTAAAAGCAAGAAAAAGATAACCACTAAAATTAAACATCACGCTCTGAATTGACCTCTCAAAAAGTATAATGCGTCTAATGTGTGTGTGTGTAGAATCAGAAAATCTGCCTCTTTTTTTGTAACAAAACCTGTTGCCATAGAAAAATTTCTTTCATTTTGTGTGATTGTTGGATGTCCTTTTTTTCAGTGGACTTATAAATTTGCAATTCCTTGGTTAGACTCCGTAATTTATTTTCTTCTCACGCTAAGCTCTTGACACTAAATTTTTGAAGACTATCTATCTGCAATTTCTAATGACATAAGACTTCTATCGAGATTCATCCACCTAAGTTATTGCAAACCAAACTCATGTGTAACAACGTGCTCGATGAGTATTCAAAGTCAATTTTCTCGCCAACGAAGCCCTAAATGAAAAATTTTATTCCTAATTTTCGATTTATTTTTTCATGTACAATCACCTCCATCTCTGCTGTACCACCAGTGGTGGGACAAATTGTATAATTTTTCTTTTAATTATTTGAATTTAATAATTACATTAACGCACAAACGTCACCTGAAAACGAGATCATATGTTTATATGGTTGTACTCGAATTAGAACAATTAATTCCTAAAAAGAAATCATTCTTATTAAGACCTAAATTCTGTTTGTATGATAAACACTTTTGATCATTAACAATCACATATCTGTGAATAAATACAGTAATATATATATAATACTTGTATTGAATGTATTGTAATTATTCGACTGTGGATTATATGCATTTATGGCAAAGATGAATAAGAATATGAGAAATTTAAGGATAATGTCACATTATGCTCAACTTATTACAATTATAAGAAGAAGAAGTACATTTTTTTTAGATTGCATATGCAACCGCTATATAATAATAAGTTTGCTCGTAAACGATTTGGATAAAAATACATTAGGTTGAATTTATTAGTTCATATCTCTCTCCTGTATTCTGGAATGTCCAGGTTCTAGAGCTGACAAGAAGGCATTCGGGGAAAATGTATACGCATTGTTTATAGTCGCCTTCTCGTCAGCTCTGAGTACATGCTATCAATAGTGGCTTGAGTACGATCTATGTATAATTAAGGGCATGCTATAACGAAAGCAACCTGCACAATTGCCAATTCTTCTTACTAGCAAAAATCAGGATTAAACGTGAATGTAGAGTGTGATCAGAATCTGAATCAGAATCGTATTTTATGTGAAATATCATGTAATGATATAATGAAATGTGTAAATTTGCAAATACGTAGTATTCAGGAAAACTCATAAAGTGCAGAAAAAAGTTGAATTTGTTACCAAAGGAACTGGTTTGTAATTCTTCTCAGAAATTTCAAATATGTTGCAATTATATCTTTTGAATCAGTTAACACAGTTGAGATTTACGAAACGATTGAAGATGTATTGTCGAGAGACAAGCTCATTGTATTGACAAGGTGTTGCAAATCTCATAGTTGGGTCGGGTTGTTGCTTGATAAATTCCTAACATTCGGAATAGGCAACGGAATCGCCAACATATAATTTTATAACAAATGTGGAGTTGCATTCTTAAATGGAACATTTAAAATGAAAACACTCCATTTTCGATTACTGTGCAACACAAGTCAACTAAAAGTCATTCGAAGTGCCTTAACAATACTATGGCACCCTGGTTTTAATGGAACTGCACCTTCGCAGTTACTTTCAAGTATTGTGATGGACATGACACTCTTACATTGATCTGAATCGATTGGATCAAGATGAACATTGAGTGACCCAGTTTCCACGTGAACATTCACTTCATTGTACAGCAGATATTTACAACTCTCCATTTCATCTGTTTGAAACTTTGTACGGCGTTACTGTGGAAGTAACTAACAACAAAATTGGAGACTATATTGATCTGGCATCTGCAGATCAAATATTCCAGCAAGGGTTTGTGTGTTTGTCACTGGATCTTTCGACGTGAAGTTTGCTGAATTCGATCAACAGTCCAGCACACTTACTTCTCGGAGTGCTTACACGGAGACGTATGAAGATTGTGCATTGGAGATATCAAAAGTCACTGAGAAGCATACTATATAACTTTGACATGCGAAGATATGGCATAGATATCTGCGATTTTTATTTACTTGTCATTATTTTCTACTGCCTCTAATTTATTAAAAATTTGCAACCATATTTGGATAACAAACACTGCAGCTTTCGAGAATCGGTTGTTATTGATACTTATTTCTGCACTCAGATTATGTTTATGCTAGAAACATTGCTGTAATGAGTATGTTGTTGAGTAAGTTTACTGACTGATTCTGATTCTGATACGATAAAATCAAATACTCTAGATTTACAGAAATCCCTGTTTAAATGATCGATTTGAAGCATTCACCCCATGAAATCTAGAATACAGGGGAAAAATTGCAGTGTTAGTGAAGAAGAATGTACGTCGGATGATTTCGACCAAACTCGGAACATTCATAATATCGTAAAGTTAATGTAATTAATTAATTTCATTTTGATCATAGTAGCGCTATTGCTTTAAGCAGATCTGTGTTTTATACTGGATAGGATGATTCATCGTAGTTATTCTTCTGAAATGGAATTACGTTTGTGCGTTACAGACTTGAGAATGGAATCCATGGTATTTTAAACCTGCCACTTGGTACTACCACTGATTGTGAGAGTTATTGCATTCGTTTTGGATAGAGTAAAAAAAATATTTGGTCTGGAAATAAATTTTTCATGCATTACTTACTGGCGGTTTTTGTGAACGTTTTCATAAATGTTTTAGTAACAGAAAATGTAAGTGTTTATTGTTTATAATTTTCTAGAGGCAATGATAACGTTTGCTCATTGGAAATGATTTTTTGCAAAATTTTCGATCTTAACATTCGAATTGCAAAAAATCCTTCTCGCAAGCATTATTTTTACAATGAAGTGAAGTCATTTGCATTATATATTATATTATTAGATTTCAAGCAAACATTTCGAATAATTGAAAATATAGATTCAGTTTTACAACGGAGGGGAGCCTGGAGTAAATCGATACATTTTTCACTTTTTGATTTATACAATCTTTATCTGAGCTGATTACGTAATACAAGAAATGTTAAAATATACCTTATAATCCTTCCGTTTTATATTTTGTAAAGGACGATTTCAGACACTAGAAACAACATAAATCATAAAATGTTTTCTACGTGATTGAGAAATGTATCAATGTACCCAACTGCGCGACAAGTTGAAATCGCTTTGGTGGCAGGTTAATACTCATTTAATATGCCGTGGTCTAATTTATGATAATAGTTTTTATTACTCAAAATACATCATTCAAATATGTTTTTTATAAAGTAATAATGATTTAATTATACATCTGCGTAAATGAAATTATTTTATTTGAAATTAACTGACGTAGTGAACAATACAGAATTTTATCGCTTTCTAAAATGATTCAAGACAATGATGCCCCATTTTCTGATTTTGGTTCATTTTTGATTTGTAAAAAATTATTATTTCTTTGCTTAATTAACTTGTTATTTATGTTTCTTTTTCGATTATACAATTATTACCTATAAAGAAAATTTAAGAAATATCTTTCGGAGAACTCAGAAACTTATGTGCATGCTGAATATTTTTCTAACAATAACGTTTATTAGTACTGTTGAATGTCAACAAATAGGTTGAATACAAAAATCATTCGAGCAAATAGATTGTTATTTACTACTTGATACGGTTTAATCCTGGAGGCGTGTGATAATGTATTTTGTGTTTTTTATTCGTTATTGTTTTTATCGAGTTGAATCATGTCAGTTATGGCAAACATCTCATAAAGAGAGAACATATTTTACACCTTCATTAATTAAATAAAACTTCTATTTCAAAGCTTAGATAGTGAAAAATAGTAAAAGTTATTCCTATAACTAAATATAATTCAGGATGTTAGTGGCCTAGTTGACGCTTTTAATTTTTTGAAAATATATAATATTGAGAATAATTTAAAACAATATAATGAACGTTAAATATAAAATTAAAAATAATGGAGAACGCGGGCAACATATTTAATAAATAAAATCTTAACTTACGGGTGAAAATATGATAAAACAACGTTTGAATTGTGGCATTGTAAAAAGCCGCAAATAAAGTAATTGTGAGTTTTTGGTTCTACGGTATATGTATATAACAGAACTAGTAAGACAAAGTTTAACGATAAGTCATGGAAGGGAATAATGGTAGGTTATGAAACAAACGGATATAAAGTGTGGGATGTGGAAAGAAAAGTATGTTATTGTTAGAGATAGGATAATTGATGAAATAAATTTCTTAAGTCAAGGCCTGTAGTGAAAGCTGAGGAGATTGGAGGCTATAAATCTTGAAACAAAGTTGAAATTTCTGATGTAATGTCAAATTCATTAATAGAATTTGAAAAATCTGCTAATGGTAAATCAGATAGCTTGAATTTGGAATATCTTGATAAAGTAAAAATCAGTAGGTGAATTTAGTAGTCTGATGATAATTAAACAAGCAAATTAGAATGCACAAATAGTGAAAACTATCTAATTAGTGAAATAGAAAAAACTTCGGAAGCTAGTCTTTGTCTCAAAACAGTATAGATATGGAACATAAAGATAATAATAAAAGAATCTTATCAGAATCTAAAAGGAGTGTCGGATTAAAAAGAAACCCCAAATTTCGTGTACTAAAGAGAATATACCAATAGATTGTTTAATGTGTACAAAATTATTAGTGTGTGATATTGCTATATCATATCGGGAAATTAGTAATAGAAATGATAGTGATAAATGCGAACAAACAATTTGATATGAAATTGATTCTGTCTTGATTAATACGACATGGACATTAGTGTCAAATCCTAAAGATAAAAATATTGTAGATTGTAAATTAGTATTTACAAAGTGATGAATTTGAAAATTCATGCAAATATAAAGCTCGTCTGGTTACAAAAGGCTTTACTCAAAAATATTTAATAGATTACTAGTTTTAGAAACTTTCACCCCGATTGCAAGAATCTTGAGTTTTAGATTTATAATTCTCCACTTAATTCATTTGGTAACAAGCGCGGGTTGAATTGTGGCTGGTGCACAATCACGCTCGTATATTGAAGATGACCATCAAGAGATAGCCGGCAAGAGCCGTTGTTTCTATACTTAGTTTACTGTATGTGTGATGACCATACTGGTCTATACACGAAGAGCACGTTTGCCTTCGGTGTGAGAATTGATTCTGATTCTAAATTTCTTGGCCCACCTCCCACATTGACTCCAACCCCTACCCCTTTGGAGGTTTTCCGCAAGATGGGGATGTCCACTAGCCAATCCTAAATTTGTTAATAGTACCGCCCATTTGTTCGTTAAGACAGACCGGGCCTTGTAATTTTCCCACCCCGGTGGTCCGGCGTGGAGTGCCACCTGGGGTCCGTCCCGGGTTTCCGCAAGCGCTCTTCACATTTCGAGGGATTTATGGTGCGTCGTTCGGTTCTTGGAGTTTTAAGGAAAAGTTCGAGTGTCCAATTTAGACGCTCTATCTGTTTATGATGCCAGATGTGAACGTTCCCATGAATGCTGAGAAAGGCCCCCTTGTCATGGTACGAGAAGTCACGTACGCACCATAAATCGCCTTGAAATCCTAAACAAGGAACTTCATCACATGTCTGCACTTTCTGTTTTATGGAGTTATTTGATTTGGCAAGTGATCTTGTTATATTAGATATTTCTTACACAGTTATTCTTAAAAAAATAAAGAGCAAAAGGATATAAGATGATTAAAAGAACAAAGAAGCACATTTAGAGTGCAATATAAGTTCAAAATTTGATAACTAGTATCGTGTCTCATTAGGCTTATAAAGTATACACTATATTTGACTTGGAAATGCTCTTAAGTAATTAAAAAACTGTGGTTTATATTATCTTGTCCTAAATTTGGCTTCTGCGATACTATTTTGTCTACATACATTTGTGCAATCATAAAATGATGTGTTTAACATCCATACACAATTGAAAAGCAAATCTACTGAAAATAATGACTGATTATTTATATGTAGATATAACAAATACAGGATTTTCTAGAGAAATATAACTGCCCCATTCAAACCTTGAAATCGCGGAGGTGGTAATTCTTAACCAATTATGTACGTTAATTTAATCAAGGCAAATATGCAGGAAGAGCACGTTTGCCTTCGGTGTGAGAATTGATTCTGATTCTAAATTTCTTGGCCCACCTCCCACATTGACTCCAACCCCTACCCCTTTGGAGGTTTTCCGCAAGATGGGGATGTCCACTAGCCAATCCTAAATTTGTTAATAGTACCGCCCATTTGTTCGTTAAGACAGACCGGGCCTTGTAATTTTCCCACCCCGGTGGTCCGGCGTGGAGTGCCACCTGGGGTCCGTCCCGGGTTTCCGCAAGCGCTCTTCACATTTCGAGGGATTTATGGTGCGTCGTTCGGTTCTTGGAGTTTTAAGGAAAAGTTCGAGTGTCCAATTTAGACGCTCTATCTGTTTATGATGCCAGATGTGAACGTTCCCATGAATGCTGAGAAAGGCCCCCTTGTCATGGTACGAGAAGTCACGTACGCACCATAAATCGCCTTGAAATCCTAAACAAGGAACTTCATCACATGTCTGCACTTTCTGTTTTATGGAGTTATTTGATTTGGCAAGTGATCTTGTTATATTAGATATTTCTTACACAGTTATTCTTAAAAAAATAAAGAGCAAAAGGATATAAGATGATTAAAAGAACAAAGAAGCACATTTAGAGTGCAATATAAGTTCAAAATTTGATAACTAGTATCGTGTCTCATTAGGCTTATAAAGTATACACTATATTTGACTTGGAAATGCTCTTAAGTAATTAAAAAACTGTGGTTTATATTATCTTGTCCTAAATTTGGCTTCTGCGATACTATTTTGTCTACATACATTTGTGCAATCATAAAATGATGTGTTTAACATCCATACACAATTGAAAAGCAAATCTACTGAAAATAATGACTGATTATTTATATGTAGATATAACAAATACAGGATTTTCTAGAGAAATATAACTGCCCCATTCAAACCTTGAAATCGCGGAGGTGGTAATTCTTAACCAATTATGTACGTTAATTTAATCAAGGCAAATATGCAGGAAGAGCACGTTTGCCTTCGGTGTGAGAATTGATTCTGATTCTAAATTTCTTGGCCCACCTCCCACATTGACTCCAACCCCTACCCCTTTGGAGGTTTTCCGCAAGATGGGGATGTCCACTAGCCAATCCTAAATTTGTTAATAGTACCGCCCATTTGTTCGTTAAGACAGACCGGGCCTTGTAATTTTCCCACCCCGGTGGTCCGGCGTGAAGTGCCACCTGGGGTCCGTCCCGGGGTTCCGCAAGCGCTCTTCACATTTCGAGGGATTTATGGTGCGTCGTTCGGTTCTTGGAGTTTTAAGGAAAAGTTCGAGTGTCGAATTTAGACGCTCTATCTGTTTATGATGCCAGATGTGAACGTTCCCATGAATGCTGAGAAAGGCCCCCTTGTCATGGTACGAGAAGTCACGTACGCACCATAAATCGCCTTGAAATCCTAAACAAGGAACTTCATCACATGTCTGCACTTTCTGTTTTATGGAGTTATTTGATTTGGCAAGTGATCTTGTTATATTAGATATTTCTTACACAGTTATTCTTAAAAAAATAAAGAGCAAAAGGATATAAGATGATTAAAAGAACAAAGAAGCACATTTAGAGTGCAATATAAGTTCAAAATTTGATAACTAGTATCGTGTCTCATTAGGCTTATAAAGTATACACTATACTTGACTTGGAAATGCTCTTAAGTAATTAAAAAACTGTGGTTTATATTATCTTGTCCTAAATTTGGCTTCTGCGATACTATTTTGTCTACATACATTTGTGCAATCATAAAATGATGTGTTTAACATCCATACACAATTGAAAAGCAAATCTACTGAAAATAATGACTGATTATTTATATGTAGATATAACAAATACAGGATTTTCTAGAGAAATATAACTGCCCCATTCAAACCTTGAAATCGCGGAGGTGGTAATTCTTAACCAATTATGTACGTTAATTTAATCAAGGCAAATATGCAGGAAATTATAAAATAATTAAAATGACATAAATGATAGTGAAAGATTACCTTTCTCCATCGAAGTGATAATTATCAGTATTGATGAGCGCCTAGAAATTATATCTGTCTTGTGATTTGTAAAACTCTGCCAAGTATCTAAAATACATTAAAAAAATTAATGTTTCACGAAAATTCATTTTACACCCTGATAGAAAACTCTAATTTACAATTATTATGATTGCCATTTCTTAAATTTTAAAAATAACAACAAAATTTTCAACCCAAAAGTAATAAAAATCATTACAAGTAGGAAATAATAGAAAAGTATAATCAACAAGTTCAATAAGTATAAAGCGTGGCATTAAAGTTGACTAGGATATTTGAAAAATTTACACAGATTATTTGAAAATTCTATTATTACATTACCTAGTTCGCAGGATTTGTCGGGTATGCAAATTAACCATTCCAAAATGAACATTCCACTGGTGCAGTCGATATGGCGGTTTTCTAAAAAATTACGTGCTTCCTCCGCTGCTACGCCACTGAAATGTTCATAAAGTTCATTTTTCTTTTTTTAAGTTCAATATTGATCAACCTCGTGATTCATAATCAAAGGTTACAACGGTAAATAATCTAACGTCGTTAAATTTATGAAAAGTTATGATCAAGGAATTATGTAACTGGTATATAAAATTTTAGATAATATTTTAAATTCTTTTTAAAAAAACAAAGAGTTGAGGGGAAAATGCGAGAAAAATATCGAATATTTGAACCACTTCACCACCCAGACGCGTAGTAAAAAGCGAGAAATTTAGAAAAATGCAATTTAAATATCCGCGCTGCGAATAATAGAAAATGAAAGATAATGCTTCGGTTATTAATTTCTGTATCACTCACGGCAACACACTGACTTTTTATTGTACAAAATATTAATTATTGAAGGAAGCACTCACCTGTAGCTGCGTACGGCTTGCCGGTCGGTAGAAGACAGCAACTCTCTGTAGGATTGTAGGCACTAGATGTTACGTTGTTCGGTTTGAAGAAGGCAACAATGACAAATATGGCTAGCCTCGCCGTTTCGTCAGCCAATCGTACGAAAATCATTTGCAAATGCGGAAAAATACATTTCTCGGCATAAAATTTCGAGAAAATCACGAAAATGATGGGAAACGTCGCATGAAAACGCTAAAAAAGCACAGTCCCTTTGATTTTATGAGAATATGTTGGAATATGCGCCATATATTAAAACTAATTACCTCATCTGTGTACTGTTGAATGTATGCGTAAGTTAATAGGAATGTGTGTATAAGAACGCTTTATTATGATCGCCGTTTTGCTCGCCCTTGTTTCGACAGTGATATCGATCTAACATACACATTTATTCACTTCTAGAAAATGCGAAGTTATGCTCCTCTTCTGTATATAAAATTTAGTGCCTTTCCTGCAAACAATATCCATCAGAAGAAAGAAAATAGCCAACATCAGATAGAAATTGTATAATTTATATAAAAAAGGGAATTGAGACACATCATTTTCATGAATTTAGACACAGCGAGTATCTTGTATATTTTATTTCCACTACCAATGTTGAATATTATATGGAGGCAATAAGAGTATTAATCGCGAACGTTTGAATTGTGGAAACAGTATTTATAAAACGTGTACAGAAATAAAGCATAAAGTACAATTATTTTTATGGAAAGTTGAGCTGCTATTTCTAATAATTATGCAGGGTGTTCCACAATTATTTTAACAGCCGAAAATGAGGGGTAGCTGCGGTCATTTGAAGTAACTTTTTCCTTTGCGAAAATGCAATCCGCGGCTTTGTTTGCGAGTTATTAACGAAAAACACTGGAGTTATTTGATATTATAATATTATTTTAATATATAATGATGTTATAAATTTACCTGTAGAATATAAACGTCACTGGTCTGGGCACTTGGAAGCAGAGTAACGGATATTTGCACATCCTTAGAACATCGCGTCAAAAGAAATATATAAATCACAACGAAATATAAGATATATAAGTCACAACGAAAAAAGCGATTGAACTGTAACGGACCTATACACGACCTTCTGTCATCGCATCACGTATTCGACTGAACACCGTCGGAGACCGCCAACGATAAAGCGGCGAACGGCAACGCCGGCAACGCACCCCATTCCTCGGCATTAAGGCTGCAAGCGTTGTGATTGGCTCGTCCCTCGGCAGCTGTCGTCATTCTCCGTAACAGGTGGTAAATTTCGTTATTTTATGTACATTCCGTTGAAACATACGCGTATATTTTTCACGCAGCAAGGAGAGTCTGCCCTACTGTACCAAAATCGCGTGTTGGGTTTCGAATGACACGTTATCTTTGACCATCAGATGTAACATCTAACGTACCTTTCGATTTTCCTACTGTAGCGAATAAACCACACATTCCGAAGAAGTTTTGTACGTTCAGTCAGTTTTCTTCTAATCGTGTAGTCCATAGAATCATGATATTTAAACAATGCATTTCTTTTCTCATTCTCCAAAACATAAAATAGTCGCTGTTCTCTCTCCTTCCTATACAGTTATTCATTACAATATGTAGCGTTAAGCGTTTCGTAATAAGAATCTTCTCCTTTCTCTAAATTAAATATAACTGTGTCTTCCAATTGCAACAGTTAAAAGATTTTTATCGACATACATTGTCACTCACATATTTTTGCATCAGTTTAGAACAATTTTAAGTTTCTGACATAATAAACAATTGTTAATATTGAAATAATTCAAAAATGAATGAATTGATGGAATATACGTCGAACCCTTTTGATTTTATTACCTTCCATATGCGATTTGGCATGGATTTATACAGATCTTGGATATACGTTTGTTATCCATCCAGTCATTCCATTCATGTACAATAGCATCTACAGCGCAACCTTCAACATCGTTCGTAGACATTAGATTAAATAATCAGCTTCATGTAATTTCAGTTCAGTTCAGGAATCAAAAAAGTCTGTGCAGTATGTTCCGACAGGAAAACTCGAGGAAAAAGACGAGAAACACATATGTACTGTGATATCTGTACTCGGAAGCCAGAACTTCATATCGGTGATTGTTTTGCAAAATACCATACTTTGGAAAATTACAGAAATTAAAAATTTATGTTTTTATGTATTATAAGTACTGTTACGGCGACTTGTCCAAATCAAGTCGCTGCAATGTGAAACTGCCCTGTTGTGAACAACTCCTTAAAGAATAATAGAAGAGAGGGGTTGCCACGGAGGTGTCATCCCACTTCAAAAAGATCTGAATTGTTACTGTATCGAATTGTGTTATAGTTAACATTCTTTATTGTAAATAAAATGCCGCGACGCGAGAGAAATGGTGTAATTCGCAACAGTACTATAAAGATAACAAATCAGTTTCAACAAATTCTGTGTTTTGTAATATCCATATATTTGCTTTAAATCGCTAATATAGAAATTACGCCGAAAAGCTAAATTTGCTCCGACTAGCTGGTACTAGCTGGCACCCCCATCAGAGAAATTTTCCGATCGCAAAAGGTTAAAGTAATACATAATTTCCTAAAATATCGATAAGCGAGCAATTTTACGTGTAACTTCGAACTCACAGTTATCCATGTTATGTGTAGCAATATGCATAGAATAGTAGTATTATAGCTTGTGGTTCGCGGTCAAAGTGACTCACTCAGGCCTGCACTAGGTGATACTGAACACCTGGGTGATGTAACACGATGATGTAACAAGATGATTCTGGTTTATATGCAGTTTATAACACTATGTTACAATGATTCTCGATTTCCATGTTCTGATGATACGTTCTATGCTCGAAGTTGGTTTGTTTTCCTTGTATTCCGTCGTCAGTTCGGTTGTTTCGTGATTGGTTAAGAATGGATTTTGCTGTAGGAATGTAGTGTTTTCTAATTGGACGGGGATGTGTTTGAGGAAGTTTAGGTTGAGAAGTAGGAAACTCTCAGGAAGACCTTTTTGGTATTGTTTTCCGATGTGTACTTATATATGTGTCTGCGGAAAATTTGAAACTTAAAGATAAAACTAATTATATAAGATAATTATGTGCTTCATAATTATTGCAAATTAAGAAAAACTGTTTTATTGTTTATTACAATGCGTTGTAATCTTCTGAACAATATAGTTGATATTTGTAGTAGTATGGTTGATATTCCATTATGTTAACTGTATATGTCAGTATACGGCTGCTACCATACGTCTTAGATTATCGAGTTAATTCAATGCTTCCAATTCACATCCTCTTATCGATTCCAGTCGCTAGTATCAAGATTACCACGGTGCACTTTTGCCGCTTGAGGTGTACCAACTTAATAAGTTATGAGGCTAACTAACAATCCTTATACCTTGCAATCTCTTGTAGGTCGTGATGGTGAAACCAACGTCGTCGGCTCGTCCAAAATTAACAAAGCTCTTATATCTTCTCAAGAAAACAAATCCTCAGTCATGCACGACTGCCATACCCCTGCGACTCGTAGCAATGAAATACTGCATGATGAGAGGCAATGTTTCGCGTTCAAGGGGGTCAATTGGAATTCGCTTGAAGGGGAAAACGAACTATAATAATATTATCTATTATAATTTAATTATAAATATACTGATTAAATTACAATTACTTATACTTAAAATACTGTTTACGTTCAATCTAATAGATTTATGTCGCACGTCTTTTTGAAATAAATTTTCATTATGTTTGTAAAAAGATTAGACTATGTAGCGCGCAACTGTTCTGCTTATCTCTCTTCATGTGGTAATACATGCGAATTATTTGATATTAATATATAATATAGCGTTCGAAGCGTAATCGTCGGTTTTGTCACAAATATCAATACCATTTCGTACGTAATTAATGTATATAACGAAACATTTGTAGCATTGATCATCACATGAACAGAATCAAAGAAAACAGTTGCCCGCAAAATACCCCAATCATTTTACAAACATAATGAAAATTTAATTCAAAATGTCTTGTACATTACATTGCAATACAGTTTCTTCTGATTTATTTATTGCACTAAGCACCAAACAAGTTTTATACGAGATAAGTAGAAAATTTGGATTTCCGTTGTTTGAATTATTTTTTAATTTCAAAAAAATTAATTTGAATTTAACTATAGTATTAGATTCGTGACAACGACAAAGCAGAATATAAACATTTATATTATAATAAAATGTGGAAACATATTTGTTCAAAGAAGAACACAAACAAATGAATACGAATTCCCTACTTTAAGATATGTAATTTTATGTTTACCTGCATGTACCATTACTTAAAAAAAAAAAATATGCGATTCATGAAAATCTTCGTTATTTTGTAAAATAGATTACACGCTGGTAATATCTGTACCGAGTACTTAGACTCAAGATATTTGGGTTGTATTATAAAGACATAATCCTTTGAAACCGACGACGATACTAAAAAATGTTTCAAACGAAATTTGAATGGTTTTAGGGAGACATATGAAGAACAATTTTATTTGTTTAAATGGAATCATATATTTTTTTAGTATACTAGTTGGTCCAGCTAGTCATTCTCTTCATAGATATGCCTTAGTATTTTTATAAAGAGAATGACAAAATTAATCGACTTATATTTATTATTTATACTTATATTTTTTCTCCCGGGTTACAAAGGATCCAATTCCTTTTGCAATCAATGATCCTTATCGATTATCCTACGTACTAACCTTAATACCAATATTTCTCTACCACTCTCACTCATGCTATAGATGCGAGTGTAAAAAGAACCCTGATAATAAAAATACAAATAAAAATAAATAAAAAAGATACAAAGCCCACCTATTATTCTTCTTTGCCTCTCCTCTCTCTCTCTCTCTCCATATCCTCTCTTAGAACTGTCTTTACTGCCTCTTTTTCTTCAGACCCCTACTGTATTTCACATGTTATTTTCATTATACTCACCGTCTTGTCTCTCGCATTTTCCTTCCTTCTCTCTGTCATCCTCCCTTGTTTGATCTCCGTTTCCGTTGTTTTTCCTCACTCATTCTACTCTATCTTTTCTGTCCGCCATCTTATTCCCTTTCCTATCTTCATTTAACTTCTCCATCTATACCACTCCTCTTCCATCTTCATTTAATATATTCTTTGTCTTTCCTTGTATCCCATCCTCCTCCATACACCTCTCTAAGACGTGCCCTCTTGTCTCTGCCGCCCCTCCATATCTCCAATATATCCTTTCTCCCTCATTATGCCAACATCATCCTTCCCTTGTTTCGTTACCTAATCTGCACATTGCTATCCTGAACCATCTCGTTTTCTTCCCTCTTCTATTCAAATACTCTGATACCCTATCCATTCTTACCTCCCTATACCACTTATTATATTGAGACTTCACCATCTTACTATAGTTTTCCCCTCTTTACATCTTTCTTCCGCTTCATTCTATCTTCTTTCACTCCTCGCCCCGCTTCTCCTTCTCTAAAACCGTTCTGCCCATTCGCTCGCTCAAATACTTCTTTCTCTACCTCTCTTATTTCGATAATTTCGTCCTGTCTACTACCCTTCTTTCTATTTATGCCACACATAGCCACGCCCAATCGCTCCCCTTGTCTCCTCACAGCTTTTGTCGAAACCTCATGCCTTTTAGCAGCCCATACTTTCCACTTTACCGTTTTTGTTTCCTCCTTTACTGCGTAACCTGGAGTTACCCAGTCCAGTTCTAGTACCTACCTTATGTATCTTTGCCGTAAGGCTTCCATACACTGCCACCGGCCATATTAATCTGTCACATAGCCACATCCTTCCATTGAAATTATTTCTGAAATATCTCTTCCCTACTTCCCAGATTTCTCTCATTACCCCCTATTTCCTTCTCCCCGTTTATACACTCTCTTTTCTTTACTTCACCGCCCAACATTCAGTACCATTGTTTTACCCTTATTTATCTCTAGTTCCTTATCCCTCACGTGGCTCCCGAACCCTCCTATCATTCCTATAATAAAAAAATATATGATTTCATTTAAAAAAATAAAGTTGACCTTCATATGTCCTCGACGCGTTCACTTAGAAAAATCTTATTAATGTCAAATTACGCGTCCCCCGAAACCATTCAAAATTCTTTTATAAAACATTTTTTAATAACAACGATGGTTTCGAAGATATTTGGGTGGATCGATTTAAATGGGTTAATGTTAAATAAAGATAATGTTTATATTAAATAATGCTAATTTACTAAGCCATTTAAGTTATTTGTGCTAATCTTTTTAATTGGAGAAAATTGAAAAAGAACGTGTTTGCCTCTTTTATGTAAAATTTTCTGTGAAAGGACCGAGAATGATAAAATGATCAAAGCTGTCCTTGACGGTTTTCCAACATAAATTACACCGATCGATAGGTGACCGAGACAAAGTCCGCCAATTTCAACCCACTAGCAGAGTTCCAGAAGAGTTCTCTTCTCCTTCCTCCTCGGTGGTTTCATAAAATTTTGAGAAAATGGCCTATTTTGAACCTAATTATTACAGATTTTTCAGTTGAATATCGTAGAATATCGAAGAATATTGCCAAAAACAGTGATGTCAATTTTTGTCAGATTTTTTGCAGAGATGGAACAATATTGCACAGAAACTGATCTTTTAACATTTTCTCCGTACGTGATTTTGTCTACGTAATAAGTATATTATGCAATATTAAACAATTTTCATTCAAAGAAGCGAATATTTGACTAAAAACACGAAATTCAAGATATGAAACTATGGTATGCATGTTATACCAAAATCTTTGTACAATTACAACGTCGACGGTTGGAGGAGCGAGCGAGGTACGAATCTTTTGTACGCGATTCCGGACCCGATGAGGCTATGTTTTCTTTTCCAATCTTGCTCTTTCTGATTTCCTTGCTATGTGATTTCCTCATATGTCTTCAAAAGTATTTTTTTAAATATTTTAAATATATTGCTTTGGCAAAAAAGTAATTTCGGTTTGCACCATAGATAGCGTTATGTTTGCATTGTCATTCTTTTGTTAAGGTTATAATTTTGTTGCCTTCAGCTTTGGTAGTTGACACGATTAGGTTACTATAGAAACAAGTGCAGTATAGTTTTGTTTACAATTGATAGCTTGCTGTCAATTTTAACATGGAGTCCATAAATGAACATTTCAGACACATTTCACATTTTCATTTTCATTAAGGCAAGAAAGTAGCTGAGGCTCACAAAGAGATATGTGAAATTTATGGCGTCGATTGCTTAACAGAACGCGCGTGTCAGAATTGGTTCAAAAAATTTCGTTCTGAAGAAATCGCGAAAATCGACGAAGAGTCACTAAATGCGACCCGCATACCACGTTTCCTCAAGCCCTAGGTCACGTCGCAACATCCGTGATCCTCCCGGAGCCTGTGGCCATGTTCCCTTGGCTCCATACTATCACACTTGTTAAACGAAATCTAACGCAACGGTAGCTCGTTCGACGGTGATTTTTTGAGTTTTCGGCAGCTACGGGAACTGATCCTTCGTACACCCTACGCTATTTACTAGCGGGTCTTAACCCAATTGGTCTGCCTAATAACAAGATATGGAATTCCTAGAGGACCGTCTCACAATGGTCCTGTAGTCGGAGGTCGAATCTGACTTTTCCCAATTGCAGTCGCTCTCGGCGACCAGGAGAGTCCTCAACATCCTGTCAGGGCGTCTCCACATCATCCACTCTTCATGGAGCCCTTCCTCTTGGAGTGAGACGACTGTAAGATCTTAAATATGGATGTTTCTCGGAATTCCGGCGTTTTGTGGACTGTGGTCCTGGTCGTTCCTGGGTTGATTGACCCGTGTGTGAGTTATCGCTGTTCATCCCTTACACGAGCGTAGCACGTTTTGGTATCACCAGCAACCGAGTACAGTTTCGTCTCTGAAATCTCCGCCGAACTCGGCCCGCAGGATACGAATTAGTAAGGCGGAATTACATTGAATTTTTGCTCGGAGAATTCTGTCGTTCATGTGGTGTGTTCGTGCGGATCCGGAGAATGCGGTCCGGTTTCATGCGAAATACAGATTATATAAAGAGAAGGGGAGTCAATACACTTCTCCGTGAGGAACACCTTTGTAAACGATTCTGACTTGGTCCTTTGTAAAGTCTGCAAACATTTCTTTTTGATAAATGAGAAACCTAATAAATGTAATTAGTATTGTCGAACATCTTGCATAAGCTAATTTATTAATCAGGATATAATTATTTACATTATCAAACGCCCCCTGATTATCTAGATTGGTGGCGACAGTACTTTTCTTATTAATAAAGCCATCTTCTATGTACAAAGAAAGCTTCACCAAAATATCAGTTCATGATAAGCCTTTACAAAACCAGATTGATTAGTCGGTGGTATGTCATTGTATTTCAACTACCATTCTAGTCTGTATTTAACTAAAGTTTCAAATAGTTTGCAAAAACATGATGAAAGGGCGAGTACATCCAAAATCTGTACAAATCACTGCCAAATCTCATACTGGAGGTAATAAGAAACAAAGGGGGATGTGCTCAATATTAAATAAGTATATCATATTCAGTACATAATATTGCAGGTTACAATATGTGTTTATTATTTCTTCGTTATTATATGTTCTCATTTTGTTCTCGGAATAAAAGTTTTTTGTTAACTTGAATCCCCATAATGTTACGAATCTCATATTCCGAACTCCTAGTGTTTGGATATGACTCGTCATTGAAGGAAAATTTACACATGTGTTATTGAAAAATTAAAAATAGTACACCTAGGTGTACACCTGGATAGCACACATTTTTGACGAGGAGTGTAGACTGCAATCGATTGTGCGCTCGCACCCGGCACCCGTTCTCTCCCTCGGAAAGGATAAGCTACTCGGTTCAACCGTAACCTCACGGCCTCATTCTCTTCTACACCGTCATCCTCGTCCTATCGATGCAGTATCGCAATTACAATTTCACAAAGCCTGATGAAATGTCCAGACCGTCTATGTATCTCGAATTCACCATTAGTTCCGTAAATTCGTCAAGGACTTTCCAGGTGTTGTATAACGTTTCTATGACCTGCTCGGCTCCAGACACGCGACCCGAAAGATGATACTAAGTTGTATTGTGATAGCAACTCAAAGGGATTCTGTCTGTGCGTATTGTATCAATATACAAAAGAATTTCGAGCATTGTATTTTTTGAAAAGAACGGCAAATATCAACATTTCGAAATAAAAACCCTGTCTGTAGTATAGTAAAGAAAAATCTAGAAATATGGAACAATCCCTAAATATGGAATGATTCTGAAATATAACATTTTGTTATTGTTAAAGATGTAACAAATTAATATTAATTGGTACTCATGTTTCTGTTTCCCGCTATTTGGAAACTTTTTAAATAACCTAGTAAGTTTGATGTATATTTCGTATATATTTCTTAATTTGTCACACCTATTAGTTTCATCTTTTATTGTTAATTATGCACCTTTCAGCAATATCTGTTAGTGCAACCGCGCCGAGGGCTCCCGGGTAGCTGAAGGTAGCGAGCGGCGGGGAGACCTACGCTTGGTCGAATTTCCCACCGCCCGCCAGCACAGGATTCTTTGTCCCCTGTAATGAGAAGGGAGGTGAGGTATTCACAACCCCCCCAGTGTGCGGAATGCGACCCTCCGCATCGCTGGGTCGCATTGGATTATAGGGGGGAGGAATAATACCCCACCCCCGGGACGAGGCCGGCCATCATCAACATCCAGATACCTGGCTAGGCAAGATGGAGCCGCGGTACTATTCTATTTCCCCCTTTTTAAATCTCCGTGGGACTCCCCACCACAGTAATGATCTGTTATATAGGGTGTTCTCGAAAGGTATGTAAAGGCGGGTACCAGGTGATTTCTCATAAAAAAACATGAAGAAGATATAGAGTAACATTTTTTTTATTAGGATCCAGTTTTAAAGAAAAACAAGTTTGAAAATTCGTAAATACTCTCTCTCATACTCTTTGTACATACTCTCTGGCGGTAATAGCCATAGTGTACAAAGCAAATTTTCAAACTCGATTATCTCGAAAATATATCGGTAAATTCAGAGTAATGGATTCTCAAAAAAATATGGTACGGATGAAGCCTTTAGTAGCTTAATGAGACATACAGCCTATCACGTATTTCTGAAACCTGAAGAGATACCTAATGCGTTTAATAATTTAAAAACTATTCTACTGCCTGATGTCGAACCCATTATTGAATAGTTCATCATTACCTCATAGACGGAAATAAATTGTTAGCGATAATATATGTCGATAAATATTATATTAAGTATATACACATTGCAAATAAATTATCGAAGAAATGAGTGACAATGTTAACATACGTCGGTGATTTCAACGTACCAATCCATAAACAATGTCGAATGAAATCCGGTGTCGGTGAAATGATAGTCTCACCTGTCACCCTGTATGTATATCATACAAAAGTAACAAATATTGTTCATTTATTTATGTTAAATAATGGTAATATTTGCCCTAAATAAAGATAATTTATTAACCTATTTAAGTTATTTACATTTATCTCTTTTATTAGACAAAATAGAAAAAGAATGTATTTACCTTTCATATGCAATTTCAACCGTCGTTAGATCGCATACTGGAGGTAATAAAAAGCAAAAGGAGAATGTACTCACTATTAAATAAGCATGTCATATTCAGTACATAATATTGCAGATTACAATATGTGTTTATTATTACTTCGTTACTATAATCTGCGCTATCATTTCGTTTTCGGAATAAAACAGTTTGTTGTTGTTGTACTTGGAACCCTACAATGTTGTGGTTTATTTACAATGAATCGCATATCCCGAGCTCTTGGTGCTTGGATATTACTCGTCATTGCACACCTGGATAGCACACCCTTTTAACGAAAGTGTAGACTGCAATCGATCGTGCACACACATCTGTCGCTACCTGGACCAACAATAATCTCGCGGCGCGAGCGGGGCATGTAATGACTCAAAGCGTATAAAGCGTACAGTTTTGAGTTGCTACACGAAAAAAAATCTGCGGACAAGTCGCGCCTAGAACGAACAATCTCTGATCCGCAATTACGATCCACGCGAACACAAAGGGATCGCGTACTATAAAATTAGCTTAAGTGAACTGAGCGACACATACGAAGACTCAAGTCAAGAGATAAGTCATTAAGCAAGAGTAATGTCGTTGGTAAAGAGACTAATTGATGGTCGTAATATCAGGGGTTATTCCAGAGATTTGTCGCTAGTTGGAAAGCAAGGCGCATTATACGTAATACGTCTGTCTTCCTCGTTCACTATCTCGCCATTGCCATATCGATGCGGTGATACGGTTTACGATTTCACAAAGCGTGAGGAATATCCAGAGCTACTATGTACCTCGAATGTACTCTTATTTCCGTAAATTCGTCAAGAACTTTTTAGGTGTCGAATAATGTTTCTGTAACCTGCACGACTGCAAACAAGTGACCCAAAAGATGATACTAAATTGTACTGTGATAACTCAAAGGATTTCGGTGCGTATTGTATCAATATACGCAAGAGTTTTGCGCATTTTATTTTTCGAAGAGAACAGCGGTGACAAATATTAACATTTCGAAAGAACTCTCTCTGTAATATAATAAAGATCAGTCCGAAATATGTATATGGAGCAGTCTCTAAATATGGAATGAATCTGAAATATAAAATTTTGTTATTGTTAAAAATCTAAAATACAGTTTCTGTTTCGTACTATTTGAAAACTTTTTAAATAAGCTGATGTATTTTTCATATTTTCGTACCTTTATTTGTCATGCTTATTTATTTCGTCTTTTAATGTTAATTTTATACCTTTCTGTAATATCCATACGTTTTTATAAAGATATGTACTTTTTAAACGAAAATACTATATGTAATACTATACATATAGTATATGCAGTATACGTAGGCGAAAATGAAAAATTGTATACCTGCACGTCAAGTTGATATATTGATATCTCAACTGTTTCTGTCCCTATTGACATGTTTCAGGACATACGGTGATATTTAACAATTGGGCAATCGTTAAAATTGAATACAATATGGCTTAAAACAATAAACCGCTAATAAATGTTTTTGCCGTTTTGGTCAAGGAAAAGATCTATTCGTGAGTACATTGAGTGACGTCGCGCGTCACTCAAGTATTTGGCACGAGACGCTACCCCGTCGCATAATTCATATCGCTACCGAATTCCATGTCTTCTAGGCTGTATATAATTGCATTATCCGCAATACATCGACGAGTAGATATTATGTTGTTACGTTCTCGTGCATTCACGCTACGAAACCCGCACGCGCGAAGCGCGCCGCCATTGATACCTATTTTTTTTTCATGATACATTATCATGTGTACATTAATATGAATATACAGTAATGCCAGAACTAGTAATGCTAACTTTTTGGAAGGCCACGATTGCACGCACACATACCTAATATGTGCCTATCACGTAACTTGTAGCTCCGCGGTTTTTCTTACCTGACTCACACCCAAGCAGATCAATTTGTTTTGTTTTCACTTGACAAACTCCGAGGACCTTCGCGTCAGCCTAGTGAGAAAATTGATAAATCACATAGGCGTAACAATACCACCGCGACTCTCATGGCACAGCCAAATTGTTACACTCGTGGACAAATTACTGTATATTATGGAAAGACACACCAAACAACTAACTATCGAATGCCTTCGCCACGAGCTTCAGTTGTGTGTTAACTCATTATTATCAACGGCAATATGTATAGGGAAAAGTTGTTCGGAATGATGATTTTGACAATATATTTCAACGTGAAAGTCATCCGAACGTAATATTTATCCAATATATTCAATGTACTAAGATACAATTAATACATCTCTATTACATAACTTCTACTATCGTATGGTCTAGAATTAACAAGTAGGATATCTAACCCAAATAACCTAATATTAACATAATTCTCGAATACTCTATACTTTACTTATGAACGCCAAACATTCTATGGAATGCTTGTATATCATATATTTGCCGGTAACATACATAGATAACATACATACATAACAACATATTTCAAAGTCGAAGTATAATCCGAACTGCCGTCTCTTAAACTTATTATTTACCAAAATTCGGATCGAAATTACATTAGGATTAATATACTAAGATTTAATTGCTACTACATGAATTATAATAAGAAAATAATTTTGACGCACATTTCATTCGGTTTAATGTACTAACTGTATATATAGTCTACAGCTGCGAAAAAGGCTTTCGGAGCAAACATACCATCATTGTTTACGGTCGCCTTCTTGTCAGCATAAAATAGTACCTATATACTGGCTTGAATACAAATCATGTGTAATTAAAGAGTGGGCAGTGCAATTATTACTATTCTACTTTTAAGCTTGCTATAGCGAAAGCAAACTGCAAAATTGTCAACAGTATTCACGTTTACAAATCATGGGTTTATGGGTTTAAATGTGAATGTAGAATGTGGAGTTTTATCAGAATCTGAATCACATCATCTCATAGAAGTGTCATATATTATATTCAGTTGTAGGTACTTGCGATATAGAAATATGTAGTACTCAGAAAGTTAAATGTATAACAGTTTCCAGAAAAACCAGTTTGTTATTTTTCTCAGAATTTGCAGAGTCATGGGTCTGCATTGTAAAATTCACAGTTGTGTCGGGTTGTAGCTTGGTTGTGTAAGCTTGGTCGTTCTCAGTACACAAGCGCAAAATAACAGAGTTACTTGATTTAGTACCGAACCGATATGGGAGACCACCCTTCTATTAAACAGTGTTAGTAAACAAGCTCGTGGCGGAAGGGGTGATCGAATCATCGTCGAGTGCATGGTCAAGTCCCATCATAATAGTGATAAACCCGATGGGAAAATATCGGTTTTGTCTAGACATCTGATAAATCAACGAGGTTTCCATGAAGAACACGTATTCATTATCGTTTATGAGCCAGATATTCGATTTGTTACGATCGACCAAGTACAGTATGCCACAAAAGTGTCGGTATACCTTCTGAAACATAATAACTTTTTAAAACTCAACGAAGTGACTTGAATTTTTTAGGTGATAAAGGGACTAGTCTATTAAACGATTACTAAAATACTTCTTTTAAATTTTGTTATTACTTGGAATGGCAAGAAAAAGATAAGAAACTGTCGTTGTTCAACTTTTTTATCTGAGCCTATAACAAAAATTTCAATAATGCCTCACGTAAATCGGTTAACCTAGAGTCAAACTACATACAAGGGTTGAAAGATTTAAAAAAGTGCAGATTTCTTCCAGTTTTTCGACTAAATTGTGATAAAATTGCGATTTTTGCCATCTTTAATATGCTATAACTCATAAAAACGTCAATTGATTTCGATAAAATTTTCACTACGCATATAAGTTACCGAGATCTACGAGGAGCATTTTTTAAATTTCTGTTATAGGCTCGGATAAAAAAGTGAAAAACGGGAGTTTCTTATTTTCTTTGTTATTCCAAGTAATATCAAAATTTGAAAAAAGCATTTTGGTTATCGTTTGGTAGACTAGTTCCGTTATCATCTAAACAAAATTCAAGTCACTTTTAAAAAAGTTATTGCGTTTTAAATGGTGTACGAACACTTTTGTGGGCCACTACTGTATGTCTCTACCATCGACCTTAACCAAGCGTTCTTTCAAATCCCGTTAAAATTGGACAGTAGGCAAATTACCGCGTTCACGTTCCCAGGTAAGGGACTTTTCCAATTTTCGCATGCCGTACGGGTTATCAGGGGCCCCCGCAACGTTCTAAAGACTCTTAGATCGACCAATCGGGCCCGAAATGGAGTCTCAAGCATTTGCCTGCTTGGACGACATCATTATAATCATCAAAATATTTGATGAACATCTGGAATGATTAGGTCGTGTGATAGAGAAGATCAAATCGGCAGGCCTCGTACTAAACCCGGGCAAATGCGAGTTTTGTAGACAGGAGGTTCGATGCCTGGGCTCCGTGGTCAGCTACGAGGGGTTAAAAGTTTTCTTTTTTATTTAGAGTAGTATTTACAATCAATTTCTTCATAGGATCATTAAATAGTACATTGCGGTATAGTAATTTGTGTGCGATCGTGGTTATGTTTAGAATAGTGAATCTGTTATTTAAGTTTAAAGAGTTATATCTTTTTAATCTACAATTGCTAGTATCGGTGTGATCTAAATCTATAGCTAATGGGTTTTTATGTTGCGATATAACTGTTGTGTGTAGCGTTTACTGTAGTTTAATATTTCCTGTTTGACGATAGTTATTACCAAATCGATATGTATTATGTCGTTGGAGATATACCATGGAGCGCTGGATATGTTGTGAAGAGTTTTTTGTTGGAATCTTCGTTAAATTTCTATGTTCGAGTTACTGGCTTTTCCTATTAGCCAGTACAGCTGCTTCATCTTTATATTGAGCTGAGCACGTTTTGTTTGGGTGTGTTTTTTCCATGTTATTCTTCTGTCTAGAATCATGCCGAAATATTTTACTGATCCCTTTTGTCGAATTATTGTGTTATTTAACTTTACTGGCGGACATAGGTTAAAGTTATAGAGTAAAAGTTATGTGAACCGATTTAGTTTCATTCGTTCGTCCCAGTTTCTAAGCCAGTTAACTATGTAATCAAGGTGTTCTTGCAGGTTGCGAATGTTGCTGTGATTGTTTCTGTGGAATTTGGTATACCTGCAGTATAGATCAGATATAGGATAGGTCCAAGGACTCTTTCCTATGGAACTCCGGAATTAATTAAGCCGTCTGCTGAAATTTTATCTTAAAATCTGCCTTTGAATTTTCTACTGGTGAAGTATAATTGAAATATGGTATAGAGATAGTGTGGGAGTAGTTTTTTTTTAGTTTGAATAGGATACCGATGTGCCAAACTTTATCAAATGCCTCTTTAATGTCTAAGATCATACATACATTCCAGATCTTGTCTTATATAGTCGACTAGTCTATATAACTTGTTGAATTGTCGAATGTTGTCTTCTAAAGCCGAAGTGATGTTTTGGTAGTATTTTTGTTTCGATTAATATTGGTCCTAAACGTCTCAACAACAATTTTTTGAATAACATTTAGAGAATTGGTAAAAGGCTGATACACCGGTATGATGTTATTTCGTGTGGGGACTTACCGGGTTTATTCAATACAATGATATGTGAGATTTTCCACTGTTCAGGGAAGTATCCTAGGGCGCGCCTAGGAGTGGGGAATCGAGCAACAGAGCTCGTACGAGGCACTACGGGAACGAGTTTCATCCGCCTCAAGCCTTTCGTGCCCAGATTTCGAGATCCCTTTTGTCTTGCAAACCGCGGAGCTTGGGCCCACACTAATTCAAGAGGTCGAGGGTGTAAAAAGGGTAACCGCGTTCGCGAGTCGATCTTTCATGAAACCAGAGAGAAAATAAAAAGAAAAGAAAAGAAAAGAAAAGAAAAGAAAAGAAAAGAAAAGAAAAGAAAAGAAAAGAAAAGAAAAGAAAAGAAAAGAAAAGAAAAGAAAAGAAAAGAAAAGAAAAGAAAAGAAAAGAAAAGAAAAGAAAAGAAAAGAAAAGAAAAGAAAAGAAAAGAAAAGAAAAGAAAAGAAAAGAAAAGAAAAGAAAAGAAAAGAAAAGAAAAGAAAAGAAAAGAAAAGAAAAGAAAAGAAAAGAAAAGAAAAGAAAAGAAAAGAAAAGAAAAGAAAAGAAAAGAAAAGAAAAGAAAAGAATAGAAAAGAATAGAAAAGAATAGAAAAGAAAAGAAAAGAAAAGAAAAACCTGCGCCGCATTCGTGAAGAGGGGCTTTCGGGCCCAGGGACTAAAATCGAACTGCCTCGGCCAATGGAGTCATGCCCTCCTATCCATCGAAGCATCGAGGTCGTCGACGCTCCCACACCGACCGGTATGGTTCGGACTGTGGTTTATAAGGCGGGACAATCTCTCAAGATCATTTTTTAGCTGGCTTTGAAGAACCGTTCGGTGCAATTCAAAAACTTGGACTACTATAACGGGTACTGGCAATAGTGGCGGAACTACTGGTCCAGCCAGTGCACAATGTGACTGGATTACCTATGGCAGTGACCGGTATGGCTGGAAGAGCACCAGCCGTTACCTCTGCCCCTGATGTCCCGAAAATAGAAGGGTACTGGCCGAACGGGAGCGCGCAGCCCGATACCATAGCCTGAACCAGTCATTCCGTAAAAATATAAATTCTATAAAAGATAAAGTTGATCAGACCACGGGAAAATGTGTTAGATCGGCTTTGTTTATGCAAAAAAATTAAATTTCACTAAAAATGGGAAATATATAGATTTTAGCACGTTATTTGACTACTAAATGTCACTTTAGACTAATATCTATAATTGTAACAGAAAAATTAATTTATTAACAATTCCAATAATTTATTTAATCAAATATTGCAATATTTTTTTATACAATAATTTGAAAAATAATATGGTTTATTAATGCTATCTTTATTTTTTGTACAGTTTAATTGTATGCAACTTTGTAAATATTGATGTTATTTATTATAAGTTTTAACTGAATGTTTTCTTATCTACTGTAGGGTAATACTGTTTATATTCACAGTTACAAGTTGTTTTCCTTTTTCGTCCTTACTGATACAAGTTAAATACTCTTTCATTAACATTATTACTCGCTTAGCTGTGTCATTAACGATTTGTAAATTCCCTTCAATTCTTGTTGCCGCAATACAATTTTCATCTGTTTCTCACAATGCTGGGTCCTCAAACATACAATCTATATTTACATGGAAGCTTGAAAAAAATTTCAATGTTTGTGTACAAACAAAATCATCTATGCTAATATTTATGTATTGTTCGATGTCTTTAATATGGATAATCAATTTTTTATAATTCTGTTCCTTTTCTGTGCTGAGTGCTTCAACCATCTTTTTCTTAATTTCTAAAGAAAAATGTGTGGATCGAAAAATGATAATCCCACACTTTCTGGTGATAAATACCATAAGTGGTTGATCAGTTTTTGAAGCGTAGCATTACTGATGGCTTGGTCAATCTGTTTATATTTATATAGATAACTTATTAATTCTAATTTTAACCGAGGAGCTATCGCAGACACAGTTGTGCGTATCTAAGCAAATATATATACAGGGTGTTTCACAAATATTTTAACAGCCGAAAATGAGGGGTAGCTGAGGTCATTTGAAGTAACTTTTTCCTTTGCGAAAATGCAACCTGCGACTTTGTTTACGAGTTATTAACGAAAAACACTGACCAATGAGAGGTGACGGCGTGAAGTTCGAGAGTCCGCAGCACGAGGCTTTGACAGAAGGTCGGGACGGACTCGAGCCACGTTCGAAGTATTGAACGAATCACGAAGCGAGAACTTTCCGGATTTTTTTATTACGTAACAGTGATATTTTTAAGAAAAACGCTGTTCACCCTTATTTTAGAACGTCTGAAGAATATTTACTAATTTTTCGGATCCGAAATAATATGTAGTTTAATCGAGACAGCCGTTCTAATTTTCTGGTGTGCATGACACCTCATGTGTACCATACGAAATTTTTATGCAAGGTGTACAGTGAAGATTAACAAAGTTCGTAAATGATATTTTAATTTAAATAATTCCATGTTCGAACAGAATTCAACGAATGATTTGCAAAGCTGATTTAATAATAAATAATCGCGTTAAGGCACGTACAAGATTTGTTTATCTTAAATATTTTCTAAATTTTCCTCACTACTTAAATGAAATTCATCCCTGAATATATAGATTTTTATACATTATATGGCCTTAGCCATCCACTTTGCCTTTAGAATCATTAATTCTATGAGCTCCTTGTAATCATTCCTTGGTTGTGTTTGTTGTAAATTCTGTAGTGTCGTTTTAATCTTTTGGTCGATATCTATTACATTTTGTCATATAAATTCATCTTCTGTACTAGGCTTATAATTATTTTTATCTATGGAACTCCATGAATTTTTTAATTTTTTAAAAAGTGATATATCTGGACCCGTAGACTTCTTCATTTTAATTTCAAATGTAGCACGTAAAATTAATTCATAAATGTGGTGGCGATATGGCAAATACGGTAATTCCTTCTCCAACTTTTGTCCCAATAGAACGCAAGCTCCGTGTATTCTTCCGGTGTTGGTTGCGATCCTACCAAAACAAAGGGCTTCTATTTCAGTTGAAAAATTCCATTCTTCATAGAAAAGATTGCTAACGCTTGGTCGGAACCAGTACCCGATGGTATGACTGGAATACTCAATAATATTTTAATTTCCCCGCAACTTATAACTATTGGTAATCGTTCTACATTTTTCTGGCTTATATCTGATACAAGTGTAGCGTCCCAATGAATAATTAATCTTGTAGGATTAAGTTTTCCGAATATTTCTTGTAACTATTTATTATTAAATCAGTTATGTCGTGGCCTAAACCTTCTGCCGAAGCCATAACGATTCGAACTGCATAACGTCGCTTACTCTAAAATAATCTAAAGCACCTACTAATTTTGGGGTAATAACCATCTGCTTTCCTCATCTTTTCTTAAGGTTACTCGACCCAGGTATGTCGCAGTCTAATGCCTCGGTGTCCTCATCGTCAGATACCTGAGACTCCGTCAGTCTTAACGGGACTTCCGTCGCTTCATCGACGATGGCATCATTCTAACTGTACTAAATCTATAACGTAAAAATATATTTGCTATAACTAGGAGAGATATATATAAAAACATTAGAAATAATTTCAAAATTAGTCGATGATGCCTGAACTCGTTGCAATCGCACCTCCTCTTGTTTCTTACGCTCTGATTGTTTTTTTCTTTCTTTGTTAAATTGTGATCACTAGATCCCATCGAACCGGCTCGTTCTTTTTGCCTTTGTTGCCGGAGAAATATCTTATCTTCCAATCATCTAATGAATTTACAAATTCCTGTTCTCGCCTTTTTTGTAGATCATTTCCGTGATTCGCGATTTTGTAGAACGTTCGCCATTTATCATAAAGTTTTTCCACTTTAGTTACATAATCCGATTTTTGTTTTACTGGAATTCTCTCTCGACTTTTCCCAGAAAATTTCTACTTCTTTAATTACTAACATCGAACTGTCCGTTTCTTGACAACTTAACACCAACAATTTGTGATTCATAATGATCCAATAAGAATAATTTAAAATACTCACTGTATTATTTCCGATGCGAACTGTTCGGAGTTTCGGCCTGGACTGAAGCGAGTTTTTTTGTTGAAGAGCATACGAAAGATATAAACGTAAGTATAAACGTAAATATAAACGTAAAATAGTGGAAAGTGTTTAAAGGATCTAACATAAACACTCCGGAGGTCAATTTATTAAGCGAAAGATTCGCAAGTAATCGCAGTAAGCAAAACCGTGCTGACAGTTACTTACATTTCATATTCTAGTACTCTCGTACTCATATATGCTTAGACTTTCGAATAAACTATTTAAACTTGTAAGTAGATATTGTTATCAAATAGCCAAGAAATGATACTTTTATTAAATAATAATAATTTTTTTAGCGATAACGTTGAAATGGAGTTACAGATAGAATTGGAGTAAAATTAAAGAAATTTTAAAACTTCAAGTAGATTATGACACGTCTCTCCTACTCTTAGACTTTCGCTTTTTCAGAAATTATTTTTATATCAAATCGAACAAATCTAAGGAGTCGCATGAAAAAAATTGCGATGGTCGAAAAATAAGGTCCATCCTAGTGAACATTCTCAATCGAACACGCTGCTAGCCCTAAACCGGGAATACACTGGATGTCCCCCATCGAGCAGATAACCCCACGCCTCCATACCTTTTCGACCTGCGAGAGGGTATGCTCCATAATCAAGAAATCCTCAGTCAAAATTGCTGAGGGCCATTCGTGGAGGATTAAAATCCGCCCCGCCCCCACCTGCGCTACTTCCACTACTACTACTTATCCCGTTCACTCCTACTTTAGTCAAAGTCGACGAAGGTCCCAAGGGGCACAAACGCCGAAGTAAGAAAGTGGAGTAAGTAGACTGGATCATTCTGAACCAGCCAACTTCTGCAAAGTATCACCCAGTAATGGATAGGTAGCGAGGGTATGAACACGGATAAGTACTCAGCTGTTAGTTAATCGTGGTTTTTGGACCCACCCAGGTTAGATTAAAACGCAACCTTAAGCCACAATAATATTTTTTTTTATCTGAACTAATTCACTGCCATTTTGTATAGCTGAGAGTGGGACTAATCTACCAGACAATGACTAAAATGCTTTTTTCTAATATTGATATTACCTCAAGTGACAATATAAATCCAAAACTCATGTTTTTTAACTTTTTATACATATTGTAGATCGTGATTACTTATATGCATGCTGTGAATTTCATTCAAATCGATTACATCGCAATTTTTTGAGAATTTCAATGTTTATCCGGTAGACGTCCTGCACTTGCGTAGTCGAGTGTGGTTAAATTCCATATATACACTGGGCGGCAGCTACTGCTTCTCCTCAGCGGCCATCTCTTCTCGATCTTTTACAATTTCCTCATATATCTTTAAGGGATTTATCGCGTTGCGTTTTCAAAATTTCTTTCATATCTCTATACTGATCATTGATTCCGCGAACCGCGCGCGCGTGTAATATACCAGTTCTCCTTGTGACGCTTACAATCCCAATGACGCACACTTCGTCGCAAGACCACTCGTGTTACATAATCATTCACGGATTCTTTTCCTTCCATTTTGAAAAACTTTAAACCATTGCATGCATCGATCCTTTGATCCTGTGCTGCTTACGCATATGTTTTTTAATTTTCGTCCAGAATTCGTAAGCATTGTTTTCTGTAGCAAACTGCAAGGTCTGTTCATCTGATAGGTGTAGTCTTATGTATGCTACGGCTTTATGGTTCCTTATTTTCAACTCGGCCTTTAATTATTCCGTTATCATATCTTTCGGTATTGGCTTGTTTATTGCTCGAGACAATTTCTTTAGGGTAAGGATTACCTCCTTTTCATAGCCTGTACAAATTAATTTGAGCCCGTTAATAAAGGCACTGTTAGGTAACGGCGCCCTTTCCATTTTCTATATACAACTGGTCACAACCGCGCTCTACTATCAGATTATTGTTATATTTAAGCACAAATCATTTTGAGTGTTATTACGAGGCTCATAGACGCACGTTTCTTTCCGTAACTCTCTCGCACCCAGAAGGCATTCGCTGCAGGATATTGCCCATTTCTATTACCTTCAAAGTATTTATTACTTCTTTAGTCAAAACAAGTGTTCTCAAACTTGGCATTGTCGTTCGTAATGGTCATTAATCTTTTACCATCAGATATTTCTTGCATTATCCAGGTGTCCGACGATGGATGTTTCGACAACTTTTTCCTTTCGTCGCAGTTTTTCTTTTTCCGTTTCCTTCTAATTCATCGTGTTTCTATACGCGCTTTCCGGATCCTTTCTCAATTTTATTAGTTTCTTTAACTGACTAATAAATTCTAACAAGCTTTTGTTCGTCAGGCGGCACTTCGAGATACAACTTTTTTTTGTCTTACATGTTTTGGGCCGGCTCTCGCATTCCCATACAAATAAAAACTAATCGTACATCACTTCTTATTGTTCTTTTACTAAATATTCTGTATACCGCGTGTTCGGAAAATCGTGGTACAACCGGTAAGGGGGTGATTCTACATGCGAAAATAAGTTGAGAAAGAGGAATACCATTTTTTTATTTAAGGCTCCGTTCACAATTATTATCTCCGGCAGTTCTTCATGCCTGTACTATTATAGTTCTCGAACTATATTGTAAATCTTGATTGGATCTGCAAAAATAAATAAATTTAAATAATTGGATAAAATCTATTTCAATTTAAATGCAAACAATGATACTTGCCAATTTTTTAATTCCACTTTTCTTGGATTCCGTGGACGAATTTTTAAGAATGTTTGTATCCTCCATATGCGCTGTATTACACTGGCCGATGCAATTGCAAATGTAGTTCGCTCTAAGCGCCTTACCTCTGTTGAATTTACTGTCCATTATTTCTGGTTATCTAAGAAGACCTTATTTCTCGATTGGGAATGACTTCTGGACACCCTGTATAAAACCTAGGCATTTATTGCAGCTGAATCAAGGACGTTGAAAAATACTTGGGGAGATCATTTACGAGATTTGGACGTTGTGCTATGTTGTGGTATTTTTCAATTGGCAACGATGAATGCCGCGGCGAAATAAACAGTTCGCATCACCGCCATACGTTCACCAGACCGCCAAATACTCGTCGAACGCCACTTTCAAATTGTCCCTTCTTCTAGTCAACCGTTCGGTAATCAGCGCCTGATGATGCTTGCCTTTGAGCATCGTTCGTTAACGATCTCCTGCGATACTGTCGCTAAATACAGGTTTTGTTGCATTACACTTTTCTTTGCACTCTTGCACCGTACAAAGAAGCCGTGCTTCGCACATTGTACAAATGTAGTTCGTGTTATCAGTTATGTTGTAAAAATAATTCGAGTGTTTGTACACGTGTAATTTGTAAATACATACGTTATTGTTACACATTAGACATGACTGTGATATTATTTCCGTTCCTCTTTAATCGCCGGCAAAACTCTATTATGTCCAGTGCAAAACACTCTCTATATTATAGAAAAAGTCGTGCAGCAAATTGAGGAAAGATGAGAACGTTGAATTAAAAAATATGACATTCAATCGATACCCTTCTTCTCTACGTTTGGAAGACTACAAAAAACATAGTAGGGTAGAATGGGGTGATTGCGGTCAACAGGCAATAACAGTCAGCATTGTTATTACGAAATAGTAGTTCCAAAAATTGCCACTATTTTTTGTACCGAATCCTAACATTTTGTATTGACGTGTCGCTGATGTAATATTTTGTTCACGCAACACAAGGTGTAAGCTGTCGTACAGCTTATATTTGATTTTTATTGATTTCAGTTTTTTATATTCACTTTTAATAAATAATGGATATGCGGATAATGATAGTCACCTTGAAGAATGTTGAACAAAGAGAAGAACAGAAAAAAATATAGAAGAAGAATAAAAAAGATAAAACTAGGTGAAACGACCAAAAGATCTTCTGATAATATCGACGAGATGAGACAATGAAATATGCTACAGATGCACTTCATGCATCTTGATTTTCTCGAAAAATATGTATACAAAGTGAAAAATATATTATAATCAATGTTATTATTTGTATTTTTCACTTATAATTTATTGCTTAAAATCGATACAAAATTACTTTAAATAAATATGTTGCGTCATATTTGAAAGGTATTGCAATTCTTGCTTAAGTGACGGCCATTACCCTATTCTCACCTGCCTCTACCGAACCCGAAATTGCACCAGTTAGGAGAGAATACTGGAACGAGAATAATCTGCAGCGTCTAGTGTCAAAGGCCTGACTCCTTTCGATTAGTTGTAATCAAGACTAGAAGCACCTCAACAGAAAACTGTTCGGAGGTGATAGCGACGATACGAGCATTGCATAATTCCTGCACATCCTGGCGCAACGTATTACGTGGGCCGCATTACTCCTCCTTTTCGGGCACAGCTATTAACATCTCGGATCATCCGCGGAAGCGGAGATTGCATTCGTATTTTAAAGACACAAAAATTGTTCGTTCTCCTACTGTCCGAATGGCTCGGTACTACTGAATACGAAAGAGTACAGATTCTTGGCTCGAGATAAGGAGCATAACTGAACCAATAACTACAAGTTTTATATAAATCGCTATTTATTGTTAAGAAGATTGGAGAATATGAAAAAATAAACATTATAGTAATTTTTATAACAGCCAGAGGTAACACAAAAAAAATTTTCAATAATTAATCTCTCCTCGTTCAGCAATGACAATAGAAATAGGTTGACTCGGTTTTGCACCGGCCCATAAAAGGAATGTTTCCGTGATATGTTCCAGCAGTCTATTTATATCTAAAATATGGGGTAGCTGAGATCATTCTAAGTAACTTTTTCCTTTGCGAAAATGCAATCTGCGACTTTGTTTACGAGTTATTAATGAAAAACACCGACCAATGAGACACAATGGCGCGAAACACAACATGGTTAATCGATCGAGTGCCATGTGCTACCACTGATTTTGACAGCTGAAGGGGGACTCTGTGCCGCGTAAAATCAATGAACAAGTCAAGAAAAATACCAACTTTCGATATTTTTTTACCACGTGGCAGTGGTAATCTTAAGAAAAAAGCTGTTCATCCTTATTTCACAGAATGTCTGAAAAATATTTACTAATTTTTCAAGACCCTAAGCACGCTGTTGAAAGTGTAAAAAATTGGCTCAGTACTAAAAAAATTCTCTGTTCTGGATTGGCCTGCGCGGAGCCCGGACTTCGATCCCATAGAAAATCTAACAGGTTTACTAAAAAGACGACTTCGGGATTCATATGAGTCTCAACTAACTTCAATCACAGATTTGTATAATAGAATTCAAGAACAGTGCGAATAAATATCTCCGGATTATTGCAAAAACTTAGTAGAATGTATGCCAAAACGAATTAGTGCAGTTTTGCAAGCAAAAGGATTGTGGACGAAATATTAAAAATAAAGGATATATTACATATTGTCAAGTATTGAACGTGGTGCAAAACCGATTCAATTTATTGTTGTTGTCATTCCTAAATAACAAGACATTAATTATTGCAAAAATTTCTTATGTTACTCCTAACAGTGATGAAAATAACTGTAATGTTTATTTTTCGTTATTCTTGTATATTCCTAGCAATAAATAATGATTCATGTAAAGCTTGTGGTTGTTGGTTCAGTTATGCTCCTTACTATAAGTAGTTTTTGTATTCGTTTTTTTATTCGTCGGGCAAAAAAAAACTACCCCGGATAGTGTTCAGCCTGATATGCATTAGACTTCATTGTTTCATTGACTAGAACGCACCTCATACCTCCAGATAATAGATCGTTGATCAATTGTGAATGCATTCTAAAACTATAAAAGTTTTTATCGAAAAAAGTTCATCCATCGTTGAAATCTTGGCTATCATATACGTCGACTATGTGTGTGAAATACACTCACCGCGTAAAGTATGTGGAGAGCATTTCAAATGAAATAACTTTTCCAAAATTGGTCCAAATGACTTGAATTTTTTTAGATGTCAGAGGGACTAGTCTACTAGACAATGGCTGTGTAATACCTTTTTTTAATTTTGCTATTACTTGGAATAATAACAAAAAATGAAAAAACTGGCGTCTTTAACTTTTTTATCTGAGCCTATAACGAAAATTTAAATAATGTATTTTATAGATCTCGGTAACTTGTTTGCAAACTGAAAGCTTCATCGAAATCAGTTAACGCAGAGTCAAGCCGCGAGTGTTGAAAGATTTAAAAAAACTGCAGATTTCTAACGGGTATTGGTTAAAAGTGTCAAATATGGAGACAAAACTATAATTTCCGTGGTATTTAATTGTTTATAGCTCATATATCAAAATCAAAACGTATTTTATAAATTTTCGTTAAAAGCTGAGAGAGAAAACCTTGACATTCCAAGTAATAACAAAGTTAAAGAAAGGTATTACGGCCATTGTGTCGTAGATTAGGCCCTCTATCATTTAAAAAAATTCGAGTCATTTAGATTAATTTTAAAAAAGTTATTCTGTCTGAAAAGCTATCAATATACGGCGAGTAACACCTTAAAGGTGAGTAACAATAACAGCTTTATTCTTGAATTAATAAGAAGTTCTCTGATCCATGAATAGTGTCTTAGCATTAACCCTATTTCTATCGAAGGTATAAATAACACCTTTCAAAATAATCTCTATTTAACAGTATTTTTACCAAAGGAGTTAAAGGACATCTTATAATAATTATTTTTCGAGGTTTTCTATGTGCTCACTTCTTGACTTTCGCAACAGTCATCACTAGATTGCCGATTTTTGTGCAAAATAAATATTGTCTAAGCTAATTACAAGAACTTTAAGCCTAACAAAAATGTTTCCCACTTTTCACCATTTTAATAAGTTGCACACATTAGAAAGACATTCTTCAATTCATATAATGTCTTCACCGTTTTCTATTTAACCCAGTTATTTTCGTCAAAAATGCATAAAATCCGCAGTTTAGACATCACGAAATTAATTCGGTAAATTATATAGTACAAAATATCGTTTAAAATAGTGTTGAACATGATTTTCATGTTAGATCGGCTGATAGAATTGTCTCTTAAGAAAATTCGTGCATGTAGTTGAACACTTCGTACACTGTCTTTGCGATCCTCTTTTGTGCACCGCAAAAATTAAGTGACATATCAATTTGGAAAAATGATAAAACTTTCCAAAAGTTTTGTTTCACAAAGTGAATAATAGTAGGAAGAATGTATAGCTAACAGATTTCCTTTACAATTTAATACGATCTGTAGCGGATAAAATGCGATAAGCATTTGGCTATGTGTCTGCAGGAGTTAGCTTAAACTTAAGACTGTTGTTCCATACTTTTGGAGATAGTGTTTAATATATTGTTTTGGTGAAGAGGTCGACGCAAGCTAGGTATCTGTTTGCAGAGGGAGGCGGCTGCAGAAGTAGCCTAGATTTATAATCAGGCGGAGCTGCAACAGTTCAAAATGAGGAACCTAAGCATCGTTTCGCGATAGGATTTCTATTCATGCTTGCGATCATTTGGGTAGCCGAAAGGGTGAGTTGATATCGATCATTCCGTATTCGCGAATTGCGCGAGGAAGTGACTCCGTTTCTATTCGTAGAAAAAAATTACCTTAGAAGAGGCCAAGAATACTGCTATGCATCTCAAGAAGCCCTGTCAGAAGAAGACAAATGTAACCGAAGGTATAATTAACTGAAGTAAATCGGATATTCGTCTGTATAACTCATTCTTACTCCATTGAAACACCGCGACATTATTTTCATCGATTTTATCGTGCAGAACTATTGGACGGACTACAGAAAGGCGAGTTCCCGAGGAACGAGAGATTGATGTGTTTCATGAAGTGCATACTAACCTCGACGAAGACCGTGAGTAATATTTTCTGTATGTATATTGATGACACGAAGTTTCTTTTTCAACTGTCAAAATTTAAGATTCATGATTAATTTATTAACTCCTTGCACTACGATTTCTTTCACAGCTACAATTATTAGCATTTCTTCGTTCCTAATAGTATCTTTTAGAACGAGACAATTTTAATTTTAGATTAAAATGACGTAGATCGAGGAAAAGAATTCTACATTTATGCTTAATAGTTTGCTCCATGACAAAGTATTAATTTATGTAAATATTTAATTGTTTAATTATGACTCGACTGTGAACTATTATGCAAAGTATAAATAACGTGCACGAATCGCAACATACAGAAACCTGCGTTAATTAGCTGCAAATAATGCAACAGTATTTTGAACTTCATACAGTGATTTTGCTGTTTTGCTATTGATCTACTTACTTTAGTCATAATTTCATGAATCTATAATCTAGTTTCTACCTTAAATAACAGCATGCGTGAAATTAATTTCTGATTCTTCGCCAGGTAAACTATGTAGTCGAGCTTAATTCTAATAGCACACACATTACATTTATTTTTTACTTATAGAAGAAGTTTCAAAAACAAGTTGAAATACTAATCTAGAAAATAAAAAATAACTTTTATTAACGATTTACACTGGATCAGGCGCTGCCTTATCAATAATAGTCGGTTATAGTGATCAAGTCAACATGTAATTAAATATAAAAATTGTAGCTGTAATATAAGAGGGTGCTCAAAATTTTTTAGTGATAGCGTTCAGTTTTTATCTTTAAGTAATTAATATAATTTAATAGTTGTATAAATTGCACTTTTGTATAAATTGCAGGACAAGTTGCAAAATTCTATGCGTATCATAATTGATACAAAATTACTTATTTTCTTTTAGATGAGACACAACGAGGTGCTGTACGATTGGATCCTTAGAAATGCTCATCTAATGTTAGAAGAGAAATATCTTCCGCGAATCGAACACGTAGTCGAGGTTTGTCGAGAAGGAAGTATGAAATAGTCTGCGATTTGTTGGTTTACGGGTTAAGAGGTATCATGCGCTTCGGTTGCAGAGAGGTAGGACGGATTTTAACAATTATTTCGGTAAAAATTCATTTCTAATCGAGAAATCATTAAGTATACCTTAATGTCTGTACTTTAGTCAATATATTCTACAGATTTTGTAAAAGCATTAATAAAATGAACCACTTAGTAACGAATTCCGAAAGATAAGTGTGCCAAACATCGCCAATGGTAATTATATTATTCTTAATGATTTTAAAAATCGACAACCTTGAATACTCCGAAGAAAATTACCTGCAAAAAATCTTTGTTTTGCATCGTATTCGTCTCTTGATACTAGTCAATTTAGGTGGAAACATTTAAATGGAAGACCCTGTATGTACAGTGCGTAAAACAAGTATTCGCACACCTTTTAAAAAGGAATAACGTTGTAATTGGGTCAAGCAATTAAAAAATTATTTCAAAAAATTGCAATTTGTTGGCATGATAAAAGAAACTGCTGGTCCTTAAACTATTTTATCTAAGCCCATGACCAAAATTTAAGAAATTCATTGTGTAGATCTCGGTAACTTATTTGCATGCTGAATCGAAATTGATTAAAGCAGAGTCGAGTTACAAGCATTGAAAGATTTTAAAAACTACAGAATTCTGACAGTTATTGGTCGAAAATGTCAAAAATCGGGACAAAACTATTACGATTTTTAATTTCAATGAAATTTTCAATATGCAAATAGGTTACCGAAATCTACAAAATGCGCTTTTTAAATTTTCGTTATGGGCACACATGAAAAAGTAAGACAAACAGCATATTCTCTTTATTTTATCAGGCCAACAAATTGCTATTTTTGAAAATATTTTTTTAGTTATTGTCTAGTAAGCTAATCCCTCTAATATCCATAAAAAAATTTAGGTCGCTTAGCCCAATTACAAAAAAGTTATTCCGTTTTAAGAATGATGTGCAAATTCTTTTAGCCGCTGTATATCGAAGTTGAGCCAATTCCCAGCAACAAGATGTTCCGATTTTTGTTGCAGTGCCTGCTACGTTGAATAGTTGCAAGATCAAAGTTTGGGACCTGGATTCCGAGGTACATTCGAATTAAAATAAGCTAAAGAATCGTGTTGACGAAAAATTGACAATTTAGGGGTGCACTTTTAACTAGACAAAGTTTTCCACGTATTGTTAACAAACCGAGAAATGGATGAAATAATCATTACATTACTAATCAGAGTTGGACAATATTTTATTCGGATGATGAATGAGAGATAGAGACCAGCGAATACAACTTCATTCCATAAATAAAAATTTATCTGGATAACAATTTATCCGAATTTGATTCAAAATTTATTTGGATAAGTTGTTACTCGAATAATAATTTATTTGTACAGGAATTAATTCGAAAAATGATCAAGTTGTACAAAAATTATTGTGTGTTGATTAAGTTCTTTCTTGTTAATTTTTACAATTAACTTTTTTTCAACTGCTGCATCGGAAAATTTGTTACTTTCAGGTAGAGTGATTATTGATGCATTAAATAATTTTTCTTCGGATGCAAATTATATCCATTACTATTCGAATAATTTTACAATCTCTACTCGAGTCATTTATTCGAATATAAAATAAAGAAATATCCGAATAGATAGAATAATTTGTTTAGAGTAATGTTATTCGAATAATTGTTATTAAAAATTGTTATTAGTTATTAATAATTGTTATTCGAATAAGATATTTGACTGAAAAGAATTCGTTCGAATAATTATTTTAGATACATATTTAATCGAAACAATTCGCATAATACCCAATTCTGTTGCTTAGCGGATTTGGTACTAAATATGCAACGTATCTGAGATATAGTTTGTTTTATCTTCGGCAGAGACGTTTTGAAGGAATCGTTTGTTTATTTTCAACTTTACAGCAAATTCTCTCTAATTGTTCTTCAGCTTATAAATAAAAATGTATAATTTGGAAAGAGGAGGTACATTTATTCGACATTGCATCTCGTATTTATAATTGTTGACAATCGGCAATTGTGAAAATGAGTCACGAGGCTCGAATAACCGTGTTTCCTCTTTCTAAATTGTCCATTTTTGTTTACAAGCTGAAAGTAAATTAGAGAGAATTCACTGCACTTCCATCACCACGACAGTCAACCGTGACCATCAATAATTTAGTCGTTTACACGATGTTTCTTCCGTTTATGTTGATTGATCCGGCAGTAAATAAACAAATAAAATACATTATTTTGTGTAATTCGTTACTGCAATTCAATAATCGAACTTTTGCAACGGGTCAAAATGACTTGTATCGGATTTTGACTGTTACAGTGACCGAAATTATAAAATAAAACATTCTATATAAAATCATAATCTAATTTTATATATATATAATTTATATTAATCATATAAAACAAGTGTGACATTGTTTTATAAACTTTTATTCATTCAAGCATATAGTATAATAAAGCTCGTACGAATTTCGAATAAATTAATTCTTATCATTGTTATGAAACAATATATGTTAGTCCTATCTAGACTCAGTAGTTCTAGCATTAATTCAGTATTCTACTAATTAATTTTTCGCAATCTAATCGAACTTTTCTTTGTCGCAACTGTTCCTCGGTTCCTAACGATTTCTGATTATTACGAATTTGCAGTACTACCTAGACAGCAAGGTGGAGGGTACGTCAGTCGGTTATTGTTATCAACATTATCGTTACAGACACCATTGAGAAGCAGCCTGACGATTTTACTTGCATTTAATTGTAAATTCCCATTAAATGTTTCCCTATCTACCAATACAAGATCAACCAATTCAATCCCGGATCAACCAATACAAGATCGGAATCGTAATTGTTCCTCTTTGGAATACAATAATCTTCTCAAAAACGAATTATTTGAGAAAAGAAATGATTTTACTTTTTTGTTACAGACACTTGTACAGGCAAAATAAACAGACGTTAAGAAATTCATATAAAAGACAATTAAAATAATTTGAAGCTGATTAAACAAAGATTTTAAAAAATTCATTTTTATTTGTAATAACGTCTGATCGATTGTAAGAATGTATATTCTCAATTATAGATTATTCGATTCTAATAAAAATGGTGCCATTATATCGTAGTATCATGTAATATTATTTCATTGTTCTTCACAAAAAAATGCATTACAAATTCAATATGTAATTGGTAGTGTAATTATTCCCAATAACTATTCTTTGTGTAGTTCTTCTTAAATATATAATATATAATATATTAACGAAAAATATAAAAATACCTATTCATTGTCTTTTATAAAGACAATGGCAGCTGATGTTAGAGTCCCTTACTACGAATTAAATGATAACTTGTTTGTTTAAATGATAATTTGTTTTAAATATGGAGTTCACGGTACTGTAATTAGTTCGTGAACGATTATTAAACTGTGTCGTTTATATCAATTTGGCATACGCATTTCATCTACTTTCGCATAAAATTATTATGCTTTAAAAGATGTCCGAATATTAATGCGAGTCACTGTACTGTAAAATAAGATCGTGGGATAGCCAATTACCGTACCTTTTATTTATTTTCAAGCATAATTAACTTTATATTTATGGAATAAAACGTAGCAAACTTTTTATTTAAATTCAGTTAAACAATTATTTGTTAGAAAATTAAACATGTGAAATACAATTCTTAAAATATCACAAAAATTATTTCCATTTTTTAATACTGAATTCGCGAAATTTTCTGCCAAGTTTACGAAAATGCTTAAGAAACTACTGAAGGAACGAAGAAGATCAATATTCAGTGAAATAAATCGTTCTAGACAAGATATCACAATGTTAATTGTATTGGTGAAACGTAAGAAGATTACGAAAAAGAAAAACAGTGACTGTTTGTTTGAATTTTCGTTTTTAACGTCTGTTTTTCGTAATTCATTTACTGTGTACCGTAATCGAATCTATTTTTCGCTCGAAACTCTAATCATCTGTTATATTTTTAAAGAGAAGAAATGTGCGTATGAAGTTTTATAATAACAGTCATCTCTAATGAGAATGTTAAATTATTATTGTTTAAAATGTTAAATTATTATTGTTGAAGCTCAGTATTCTGGAAGGGAGTACAGTAATTGAAATTCAATATTCAAGGAAGACCACAATAACTGTGGCATAGCAACTGTACTTTGTAGATGGTGGGCACACAGTAACAGTAACGCTTTGGCTCCAGAACGTTTGTTTCTCTTTTTCCTAATATTCAAAGAAAATTTGATATTTGTTTTATGGAAAAATTTATATCGATAAAAGAATCTTTGAAATTTACCTTTAGGTTCTTAAGAAATGTCAATTAAATTGCTGAAGTTGTCTCAGTAGCGAAAACATGTGAACTCCACGAACAAGGTACAATAATTGGTGCATCTAGTCCAGGACTCGGAATGAGGATCGGGCCCAGGCCATACAAGAGAATCACAAGGGCTAGGCCTCTTCCTATACCTGAATGCCACACACAGCCATATAAAGCAACAGGCACACGCGCCTAAGATGTTTCGTGCCGAAAGTGGTGACCACGGGGAACGAAACGAGCGACGGGAGTCCGGAGGCTTAGCTTTCGCGATCTGACTTGCGTGCTAGTTAATTCCAAGTCCTGATCTAGCCTATAACAAGTACACTTCGCAGTTATGACTTAACTGGACTGCTTCGACTACTATTTTCTGTACTACGACTATAGATTGTAGCCTACTTTCCCACCTAAAATACCATAACTTTTTCACGAATAATTTTTTTGTACCGTTACAAATATGAGAATAACTATGAGTGACAAGTGGATTATTTACGAAACGTCTTTTTCTAATCAACTTCAACGAAAACAAAGATATTAACACATGGCATGCTTCACAAAATTTAGTGTTAATTCATTGTTATGCCGACATGTTAATTATTAATTAATAGAAATCTTTGTTAATCTATTGCTTAAGATAAAATCTGATATCCAATGTTTCATACAAAAAATTATTCTTTATTCAGGTAGAATAAAAATCTGTAAATAAAAATATAAGTTTCCATTTAAAGAAACAAAGTAATCTGCCAAAAATCCTTCAAAGCGATCAACGAAAAGAAAACAAATTCCCCTTAAAATCGAGTAACGTTTGTATTGAGTATTCTTCCCGAAAACATACGCTATAAAGATTATTTTGATTTAATTGGTTCTTCTAGACAATGGTGCACGGTGATCTTAATAAGGATAAAAAGAAAATATTCGAAGTTATCACCCTGCGCTGGTAAAATCGGACTAGCAGATATGTATAAAATATAAACCAAATTATTTCAGATATACACTAACTCAAGAAAGAATTTAAGCGCACTGTAAAACAGGATAACTTTTTTTAACCCTTGAGGATGAATGTCAATATACAGTAAGTATACAGTAGTAACGATATGAGGACAGTAGGGGAAACCCATGACGGTTGTAACACTTTGACTTTAGAACACGATTACACATAAACTATCTAAGATTATTCAGTTACAGTGGTTTTGTTGTAGGAATATCCATGTTATTAATCAAATATGGGAAGCGAACAAAATGTTACAACCTAGTCCCGAATCACCTTCCAACTCGAGGATGTGCCCCCTCTTTACCCTATGAAACCGGGCCAGAAGATTCATTTATACCTGACAACGTCAAAACCTCCTCAAAGGAAGGAACCTTCCACTTCATTTTTCTGTCGGATCCTCCGTCCTCGAAATAAATACGAGCGTGGTCCTAGAAGTACCCGACCTAACAAAGAAAACACAAGATATTGGGGGAACAAATATCTTTATTTTTCAACATAATCTCCTTTTAGCTGGTTACACTTTTCCCAGCGGTGTTGAATAGCTTCGATACCCTGTTTATAGTGAGAACCATCGAGCTCCTCAAAATAGCCATTAAGCGCAGACTCCACCTCTTCATTACACTGTCAGTCACGATTTTTGATTTCCTATAGCCACTATGAAATTTTTGTAGAGCTTCAGTCCCCGATCAAGGCTCCGAAAACCGAATTGCTCCACCACCCACAGTTTTTGAAAAAAAAACGAGCTTGTGTAAGAACCTCAAATTTTCGACAAAAATGGAGTATTGTATGAAAAGTAAAAACGTTATAAAGTTCTAATCGGTGTTAAAAGATAGAGGAAAGTTTTTCGAATATAGTGGCATGCAATTTATTCATTGTTTTTGGTCCTAAATAGCAATAAATTAATGTCAAATGTTAAAAAATTGTAGACGTGCGCAGTTTCTGCGCAATATTTTTCTTTCTACCCATTTCTGAAGAAGAAAGGGCCCGGTAAAAGTGTCGGAACGATGTACATTTCGTGTTGATCGAGAAAATGTTCGTCGGCAAAACATGTACACGACATTTTGCCGCCATGTCCTTCGCTGCTCGCTTCTCTCTGTCCGACAGGGCCGAAGCTATGCGTAATCAACAACAATGGAGGGATCCAATGGTAAATAATATCTGAATTTTTTTACTACTTCAATGTTCTGTTTTTCTTACATATTTCTGTGGATAATAATCACCAAACTGTGATATATTTCGCGAAAAAGATTATACCAGAGTATTCGTAGTAGGTAACGAAAGTATTCGAACACTAGTATAATTTTGACTTTTACACCACATAATTAAATAAATATTTAAATATATATAATAAATTTAACAATATGAATCAGGAAGTTTAACGTTATGAAAATAATTATTTAATCATGATCGTATTATCGCTACAATTTAAATGATAACAGTATACATGATATACTTGTATATACTCTCTCACTCCAAACGAAATGTGAAACCGCGAGACTCCTCCCCACCACGGAGCTCGCTACGGTCCTTCCTCCTCCATACCCGCCGGCGCTCAAGGCCACACTTCCACCCCCCCTCCCCATGCCCACCGGCGCTCGCCGCGGCTGGACTCCACCCCGCGGTTCGACTTACCCCTCGAGCACCATGGCTTAGAACGTTACTATACATATAATCTACTGTCATGTTTTTAGAAATTTGAAAAATATATATTCGTCTCATGTGAACTCTTAATTTCTTAATTCGCGGACGCTCTGAGTAATTAAGGCTGAGCAGGGAAGGTTACGGAACAAGTTACTATAATACTTCATATTGTTACGGCGACTGGTCCAAATCAAATCGCTGTAATGTGAAAGTGCCCTGTTGTGAACAACTCCTTAAAAAATAATGGAAAACAGGGGTTGCCACGGAAGATTGTAACCAACAGACAGTCGAAGAGTCAAGATCGGACCGTCGAATGATCAACGTTTTAAATTCAAAGATTTGTAACATAATTGAATTGAGTTGTATTATAGTTTATATTCTTAATTTTATATATATATATAAAATGCCGCGACGCGAGAGAAACGGACTGATTCGCAACAATATTATTTGGGTGAACTTATAAAATAAAATGGACAGATCTCCAAGAGTTATTTGTGTTATTTATGTGTTATTTATACTCGCAGGATTTATACTCACAGAAGAATTTTAGCAATCCACTCTTGGCCAATGCCTTATTTTTATAATAATCACACATGTACAATATATTACTATGTTGATACATGATTATATTGTTGATATGCAAAGTACAATTTTACATACTACTAACCAGTCTATAAATGTCATTGAATTCGTAGTTTCGACAGATTTTTTAGAAACTATAACTGTATTGTTCAAGATTACGTACAGTCGATATATAAAATATTCGTACACCTTTTAAAACGTTTTAGAGGAATTAGTTTATTAGACAATGGCTAAAAAATAGCTTTCAAAAATTGCAGTTGTTTGTGATGATAAAAGAATTAAAAAATGATGTTTTTTAGACTTTTTTATCTGAGCTTATGACAAAAATTTAGAAATTGCATTTTGTAGATCTCCGTAACTTATACACATGCTGAAACTTTCATTGTAAGCGGTTGACGCATAATCAAGCGACAACAACTGAAAAATGTAAAAATTACTTGTTTTTGTTTGAAATTCGTGAAAATTTGCGATTTTCGTGATCTTTAATTGTTTACAGATCTTGTCAAAGTCAACTGATTTCGATGACATTTTCAGCATTTCATATAATTTACCGAGATTTACAAAATAAATCTCTTAAATTTTCGTTATAGGCTCAGATAAAGAACATGAAAACACATTATTTATTAATTCTTTTATCATGCAAACCAATTGCAATTTTTGAAAACAATTTGTTAGCCAATGTCTAGTAAACTAATTTCTCTAACATCCCCACAACATTTAAATCGTTTTATATCAATTTTCGATCAATCATAACAATTATTGCGTTTCAAAAGATATACGAATACATTCTCTGTACACCGATACAGTTATTATTGAATCGCTGATAAAGTTATTGAAAGTATGAATTACTAAAACTTTTTTAAGAGTATGAATGACACTAGAGAGAGAGAGAGCCAACTATTTTGGATACCTGTCGATTTTTTATTAAAACTTCATTCAAATAATATAAGGTAATAACGTTATGGTTAGCTGGCCGTCACAATGGAGTAGTGAGAGGTCCGTTTATCTGAAGTGAAGAGAAGAGCTCACAGAAGACGAATATCTTTCTTCAATGTTTTAAAAACATAACCGCGAAATACTACATTAAGATTACACAGGATTATATACTGTAAGACGATATTATTATACATATATTTCACACGTTCCCGCTCTCATGCAATCCGATATCAGTGCGCTCTAGGTACCGTCGCTCAACTATAGTTCTCACACGCCAAGAAGGCACCTTTGTATTTACATTCCCTCTCTTACTAGCTGCTTAGTAACTTACTTGCTGCAGTGGAAAGAGGGGGGTGTAAACACATAGGTGCCTTCTTCACGCGGGCGGACTATACATAGCGCTCTTATACACTGTTACGCACACTTTAGGGGCGTTCTCATACATACTCTATTAAAGGTTCCGGAGATATAAATTCAAGCGTGAAGGCGGTTTTTGTAAATATCAGCCAAAACTGGAAGCTTTGAGGGCTTGTAGCTCTTAAACTATTCCGAAATTAGAAAAATGATGACTTAAACCTTCATTTGTATAAAGAATACAACAGATTTCGATATAATCTAAACTCCTGACATCGAGGTACAAAAGTGATCCGCTTGGCATAGATTGGCCCGGTTAAGTTCCATATTACTCATGACATTTCGATTAATTTCGAAAAATTTCCCACAGTATTTAGCGCGATCGAACATAGTGGCATCATCGACATTAATGTAGCTACACGAAAGGGCCGGATTTCCGCGGCCTCAACGCTACTGACAGTCTCCGACTGTGGCCTGCATTTTAAAAAGAGGCAAACAAGTAGTCTGATGTGTTGAGAATCAATTCCAAGAACACCGCGGTGTGTAAAATCCACCTCAATTTCCGGCACTTCTCGATCCTGGAAAATATCTGAACTTCCAGACATAGTTAGTTCGTCCTGTCAGGAAGACGCTCGGCCGCAGCAAACTCTACACAGGCCGATGCCTTTCGCAATGAAACCTCTTCTATAAAAATAACTGCGACGCCTTGAATCCTTGGATATCGTTGAACGTGTTCAATCGGCGAAATTCGGGAAACTGACGGCACGATCCGTTTTTGCTCGAAGTACATGCTCGCTGTTTTAGCACCTTTGACCTTCGGAACGCCTTTCTTCAAATTGAGGTGGCCAAAGATCATCAGGAATTGGCAATGATTTGCACCAAGATGGGTCTTGTTCGCTTCAAGCGTCCGTCCATCGGAATTAAACTTCTACCGATGTCGTTCCAGCATACTGGCCAGCTTTTGTTGGAAACATTTCTTTGTCAGATTTTTCGTGGTTTATCTTGGAATTAGATACGAATATTCAGTTACAAACGTGCTTACCGCTTGACTGCTTACTCATGCGTCGAAATATACCTCGAACTTTATTTTTCAAATATCATAGAGCCGAGGAATGCACTTGAAATTTATATGCTCTTAATAACAATTGATTCAGCCTTCCTATATAAAACAAGTGTCGTTTAGGTAACCTTTAACAGTTTTCCTGTAAGTCTTCCCCCCTAAAGTTTAAATTGTCATATATATTGCAATGTTCATACATATAATAAAAAATGATAGAAAAATAACTAAAATATACCAATTTAGCAACAATAATACAAACCTATGTATCGATACCCTATAATAATTCATTTAAAAAATTAGTTCCTCTAAATTTTCAATACCTATTGAACGAACTAGTATTGTAGATTTTAAAGTTTTGGGTGATTGTAAACCCAGTAGAAAAAATCAGTACTCCAGAAGGTATCCGATTTCACGTGGAATGGAAATAAATTATTTTTATTCGCGAAAACAAATAACATTATACTCGCGAATGAATCGTTCGTAAACAAACTACTCGCAAATAATTTATTCGTAAAGAAATTTATCGCGAATTAGGTAATAGTAGATTATTCGAATAATTGACTAGATAAAAAGTTATTCGAATAAAGCACAACTCTGCTACAGATGGCCAATTTCCAACTTAATATTATGTAAAGAAAATTTTCAAGAAATAAAGTGAAATTACTTGGTAGCTATTAGGATTCGATTATTCTTCCATATTTTGACGTAAAAAATATAGTAATGTATTTAAAAAAACAAACTTGACCTTCAAATTTCCTAAACGCCTCCACCTATACAAAAAAATAAATGTATTACATAGTGTACCCCTTCAAACCATGCATCTTCTGTATACAACATTTTTTCGTGCGACGCATATTGTGGGAATTATAAAAGGTGTATAAGTTGCGTGAACCACCATATAGAGAGCTGGAAGCAACCCTCAATTCCAGGGAACAAAGGTGTCCGGTGTCGTATACTGGAATTTCCGACGGAGTGTATCAAACAAACACCATGCTAATCTTGTTAAGGTCAAATAATGGACACTATACATTAAGAATGCTGTATGCAGTAGTTCCTTGTCTCCAATTTAAAAATCTATCGTCGTTTCATCATATTGTACGTAAGCAATAGAAATTATTAGCTTCCTTTACCATATTCCTCATTACAACCTTCCTATACCTATTGGATATGCAAAAGAATAGTAGACACTCAGTAAAGTGGAAGTAAGTGGAAGGTGAATCTATACTGACCTTATTAACTTTAGCCACGTTTAAAAGTACTTTACGTTTAGTATATTCACACTTTGTTCATTTTAATAATCCTCATTTCTTATAATAATAGGACTGTATCTAATGAAAGCAATTTTGAAAATTCAGAATTAAAGGAAGGTGTGGACGAACATTGGAACTTCCTCATATTATTTTGACAACGAATTTTTTCAAATTCGTGTAGTTATAAATAATTCTTCAAATTCAATAGCTTTGGTATTCCAAAGTTACTAGTAATGCGAAAAATTATTTCCCATTCTAAGAATTCTGCTGGCGAACAGAAAGGTTCCAAAAGGCATCCTGAAGGATGGAGATGACCCAATAAGCACTAAACATGTTAAAGACACTATTTTACGTCCATTTTAAGTTTGAACGTCTTACGTCTTAAAAACGTCCCAAATTGGACGTCGTTTTAACGTCTGGGGCAAGACGTCTGTAAGGCACTTGAGATATATCTTCAAGGCTTTTTTTATGTTTTCAATGGTTTTTTTTAATAATTCAGACAAGTGATTTTAAATGCAACTTTAATACGGACGATGGAATCAGATAATGAAAATGACGATGTGAATTTCTTCTACGGTTTTTGTACAAAAGTCTACCTTAGATATAATTTTTCTGGTTTTTCCAAGTATACGTTATATGTGAATCCGTTAAAAATATTAATGTTTTATCGTGATTTTCTAATTAGCTAGTATGGTGCACCCTGAGTAAACGGAGCACCTACTTTTGATTTCAGTACTTTCTTCAAATTCAAGTCAAATATAAAGTGGACAACTATTTCTGTTATGAATACTTTCTCTTTAAATGAAATTAAATGGTAATAAATACTTTTTGGAGTGTTTTTGTATCCTTCTGGAGTTTAACATTTCACTGAGTTTTTTTGTGGTTTAATATTTTACTTTTTGTATTTGGAAGTATTTTCTGGGGAGCAGAGGGTTAACATATCTTGGAGGTTTTTTGAATAGTTAATTAATAACTTTTGAATGCTTCTTTGGGAGGTTAGTTGCTTTCAATAATCTTCTCGATACATACTTGTTTGAATAAATTCATTAATATGGACTTTTTTGTGAGTTAATTTGTTGGAAATTTTTTCGAGAATCAGACTCCAAAACGAACTCAACTATTGGATTGTCCAGTAAGTTCATGCCGATTTTTGGTAGGTGGTGTAAGGACAGGTTTGAATATGTATATCAGAACGATTAAAATCAAATGACATGCGTACATATTACGATATGTCAAGGTTATGTCAAGGCCAATTATTTTTTATTTCTCATTCTCACAATGTATACACATAATAATGTTCACCTCTATGTTGAATACTCATAGGAACTACGTTTAGAGAGCGTAACATTTTTCACATACTTTAGAGTGACACAAGGTTGGCATGCCGGAGGTTAAAAATCTTCTGCTTGTATCGAGCGTGGCCTTATTTCGCTGGTTAAAAAGCACGCTTGTGTATTGAAAGTGGCCGTCAACGATGGCCTGCAGGAGCCGTGAAAGATGGCCGTCAACAGTGGTCGACAAGAGCCGTGATAGATGGCCATCAAGCGTGACCGGCAAGAGCTATGAAAGGAAGATTCGTCCTGAAGCATGCGAGCTTCGTTTCTGCGGTGCTTCTTGTTTGCACCTGTTGGTTCTATGTCTGCTGAAGTTTTTGTGGCTCGTATTCCACGTCGACTACCCTTGGAGCTTTCAGCACAATAGAAACTCCCACCACCAATACGGATTTTGATGGAAATACTGTCCATCAGGTTGTTAAAAAATAGACAGTTCGAGGCCTCGGGCTTTTGCTAATTCCGCTAGTCTCTCCTGGGATCGGTATGTGCACTTCACGTTCCAAGGGATCTACGATGACCAGGAGAATGTCCAAGGGTCCGATTTGGAGTTTCTTCCTTTTTATCATGCCAATGCGAAAGGACCGTAATTATCGAGACGGACTTTTTGAGCTCAAAAAATAGCTACGAAGTCACGTCCAGTTATAAATGACGCCTTAGAATTCTAACCACTGTCTTTTGTATATTTGAAGAAAAATAAACTTGATATACAAAAAAATTTTAATATTATCATTGTGAAATTTCAAGGAATCAAATTTGCTTTTAAAGTTGACTTTGTGTGCCATTACATTTTGCAGGGACGTTCGTAATACCGCAAATTAAAAAAGAAAGAAGACAAAATTTGAAAAATTTCAATATTTTCTTCTTCGTGAACTATCGCAAGAACATGAAATGTTATTTAAAAAAAGTTACATCAAAATTCAAAGACTGTTTTGTACCGTAGCCAGCAATCTTTACCCGCTTTCCCAAGTTTCGTGCTCATAAGTCGATTTTGTGATTTGCGATCTTTATCATTTATATTATTTCTCCGTTTCCATTGGCTTGGTTTTTGTCAATCGAGCATGCCGCGCGATAGGCTCGGTCGATGCCGAACGGTTCAAAAAACCAAACATCGGAATTTTTCAGTCGGAGATCCCGTACAAACAACCTTTGGCTGCTGTCCTTGTTCCTCCTGTAATCGCGGGTATGTCATTTTTCGTATATTGTTATTTTTCCCTCTCACTCGGTTTCGATACTACCTGTCGTTAACCTTTGTCACCGTCTTTAACCAATATCGATCACTGCCTACGATTAGAAGCGAGACAGCGGACTGGAGCAGAAATGGGCCATGCTTTTGTGACAGGTTCAGACGTCACGTTGGAAAGGAAGGAAACAAGTAGGAGGCTACCCAACCGTTGTTCTTCTAAATGATTTTCGAGTTGAACCGTATTCGGGCAGAGTAACTGTACTGGGCCATGCTGGAGAGCCCTAGAAAATGGGCGGCAGCAATCTCCTTCTGCGAACAGGTAATGTTGCAGAAGGAGGCTGCCGGGCGAGGTCGTGAGCGGGACCGACTAGCTCGGGGGCGGCGTGTGCGCCCACGCCTCGAGCCCCGTGCAGCTGAGGGTTGGCGGGCGGCGGGTGAACCAGCTCTTGCTGGAATAAGTGTCCGCCGCCCGCCAACAGAAGAGGTCCTCCCCTGTGGGGAGTGGGGGGTGACTCGTCGCCTCTTCTTTGAGGTGACTGGTCGCCCCCCCCCCGGCGGCCGCCGTGGCCAAGGCGGCGGCCCTGGGAACATCTTTGTGCGGCCGCCGTGACGCGGCGGTGCAGGATGCGCCCCCTCGCACCGCCGAATCAAGAAGATTCAAGGGGGGAGGATTGATCTCCCACCGAGACGCGGCCGGCCACCGCTTTTCCATCCTGGTGGCCGGCCAGGCGAGGGGGAGCCGCGGTAGTGTTCTACAAGAGTTCCCGTGGCTCCCCCGTAATCCGCCAGCGACAGGCACAGCGTCCCTAGGTCGCCGTGAGGGTTTTAGCGGGTCAATTCTCGCACTACCCCCGCTCCGCTCACCCGGGCGGGGCGGGGGTGTCTGGCCAGCAGATTTCCCCCACGTTAAAAAAAAAAAGAGTAACTGTACTGAGCTTCTTTATTTAATTTCTATGGGTTTATATACGTGTTAGAGAAGGGGCAGGTGAATAACAGGATGTTACGGTGACATCTTAGCACTCTGATTATATTGGTCGTCCTCACACCTTCTTCTTGTGGAAGAATGTTACATCAGTACTACTTCTGGACACCTGCAACTTCACTTTGAAAATATTATAAAATATTAACCAATATTATCATGAAGATACACAGTGTACTTAACCTTTTTTAAATGAAAATGTATTAGTTTTATCAATTGATCATCATATGAGCGAGCAGTATTTTTGGAGAGAATTTTAGGACCTATTAATCTTGTCTCAGATTCTTGCTTTAGGACTAAAACTGTTCCTCGTGCCGATGACTTGACATCGCTTGGCACGATTTCCTTTGATCTTTTACCGACATCGGATGGAAAACAAATCAGTATAGCGTTCGGCTTTTCAAGTGGAACTGTACCCTTCTCAAATGACACTGAAGAGATACGAAACGCTTCAAACTATTTTATATTTGCTTACTCCCCTGTCCAATCGGTCTGTATCGACGCAGTGGAGACGCGTACTTTACAAAGATCGGCTCGTTCGATCGGCAGAGCTAGCGGCAACGAGCCTTTATACTCGGATTCAGATTCATTACTGTTGAAAATTGGTCGAATCTCCAATTTTATTGCTTACGTCCCAATATCAATTACCAGTCAAAACGAAGTCGATATTACCGTAATCTTTCGTGCGATGTCATATATTTTTTCATAAAAATGAGAGAGACATCATTCTTCAGAGACTTGTACAGGGGTGCATAGCATCCATTTTTAACGGTTTCCATAATAGCGGTCTGCGGGGCAAGAGAAGAAGTGATCAGTCGCACATTATCGTGAAAGAAATGTAATCGCTATATTTATCCAAAGAATAGGAAGAGACGGATCGGACGACTGGGCTAGATCAGTAGAAGAATCGAACGAGGGTTGAAAAATAAATACAAACTTATGAAAAAAATACCGAAGTAGCAGGGAGAAATATTTTTTTATTTACATCGATTTATCTGATTTATATATTTATATTCGAAAAATGAATTCGAAGATATTATGTAGATATTTACTAATATAAGTGTTAAAATTTTTTCTTATCATTGGGCGTGAGGGAAATGTTCTTTTCATGAGAAAGAGAGAGAGAGAGAGAGAGAGAGAGAGAGAGAGAGAGAGAGGAGAGAGAGAGAGAGAGAGAGAGAGAGAGAGAGAGAGAGAGACTTATTACAGACCTTTTTCTAGAATGATACACAGCATTCATTCCAATTATTTTTTACGGATTACCCGTGCGAAGCCGTGGCAACGTTTTTATCATTAGGCTTGAAGTAAAACTCGATATCCTAGCGGCTGAAATAATTTTTACGGTCTCGGTGGCAAGCTGCTTGTATTATCAGTTCGGTTTTACCAACAGGCAAGATTATAGCGGTTGAGCTAATTTTTCTTAATTAGATACTCGGTTAACAATGATTGGGTCGAGGAAAAGAGAGAGAAATATTTTTTTATTTAAGAAAGTATATTTTGATACATATTAGTTTTCACAATAAAAAGAACATGTTTTTATAATTAAATAATTTTTCTTACAATGTTCGTTAAAGGATTGAATTCCACGATGCAATTATGCATCATCGTAGTACGCGGTCGTCGAAAGCAAGACGTCCGGGAATTCGATCTGCACGTTGACCATGGCATTTTTTAGCGCTTCGTTTTGTTGAAAGCAATCGATGACAATAAACGGTCAGTACGTTGGCAAGTTGTAAGATGATTTATCGCACGTGTATCTGTGCCGTCATTCCTTCCTCTTGAAAATCAATTAAACGCCCAAATTGATTCACGATGCGAATCGTTAAATCATCTATCGACCGTGTAACGCTCGGAAGGCAAATGACACGTGCTAGCGTTTCCGATATTTTATATCCTGACAGCGCCTTAGACGAGAATTCGTGTATCGTGTTAACCAGTTTGCTGTTACCACACGAACCATTGATTACGTTACACTCTATTCGAATAATATTCGCATTAATGATATTCACAGACGTATCCGATGTATGCCACGTGTTCGGTGATAAAACGCGATCCGTAGAAAATCCTAGGATGGAACTCACATTATACGCGTCTATAATATTGTTTTTCATAGTATTGTTGTTTGCTCGTAAAACCATCGGATATTCCACATCGCGTAATTTATCCCTACTTTTGGAAGGAGAATACAACGCGCATGTCTCGCGCAGCAAGTAGGCATTGATCGCCTTCTGTTTGTACGAACCGTCAGGAATGCGTATCTCCTCGTCTTTCTCGCGGAGATAGAATTTATTGTTCTCGATATTCGAACTGATATTCGGGATCGTGTGATAAGTTTGCAAATTGAGCGGTTCCAATTCGTATTCGACATTATTCAGATCTATAAGTGGGCAGTACTTTGACGATAACACGCTACTTCTTCCAGATAACGTGAACGTGTGTGACACTCTTGCGTTGGAAGAGTATGCGAGCGTGGGCGTGATGGCGGGATGGCGTGGGAGGATAGGAAGGGGAAGAGAGAGGGAGAGAGAGAGAGCATGCGTTGTGTACAGCAATCCATGAATATCCAGGTTTCGACGTGTCGCACGTTCAATCACCATGACGAGATGATTTAGAAATAGAGGTCATTGCTACCAGGTACTGTATGATGCGTGATAAGCAGTCCACCAGGATGTGGTAAAACGAACGTAATAATTAATTTGCTGAAGAGTCCGAATGGAGTGCGATTGGCAAATGTGTATCAGTACTCGAAATCGTTACGTCAGCCGAAAAACCAATACTTGAGCAAACTGTTCTCATCTGTGAGAGAAAATGTGGACAATTTCTGCGACAGATGCTCGACCAGATTCGGTATTCATCTTCGACGACGATGTTTGCGACGATCACGATATCATGAGAGAAAATTTTGCGATGGGCAGACATACGCACTTCAATTGATTCTAGATTACCTAAGCACTTAATTCGTGACAATGCCAATCTGTTAATTCTATTCAATCAAGACGTTACGAATCTGTGACACATTCATCAAGATTGTCGTACTATAACCGACACGCTTGTTTGGTAAGAATTGTTGGAGTTCAATCAATATGTCACTGCTGCCGTCGTCGGATGAAAGACAGCAACTACGATCGTCAAAGAAATAGCCAGCGAAACTATACATAAAAAATATTTAGCACTGAAATGTAAGAAAATGGATACCGTGACGAACGTACAGACGATCCTGGATTTATTGAAACAATTGGTTCAAAATACCGCTTCAGAAGCGAACGACAATACGCCGATCCCAGATCCACCGCTGGATATGCAAACACCCTTCTCTATAAAGAAAGTACAGAGAAAATGAACAAGAAAAAGAGAAAGCACGACGAAGTAGCTTTATCGCCAGGGCTACGTTTGAAAAAGAAAAGGAAGGTAATGATGACGTAATCATAATGATGATAGCGGTAAGGCGAACGAACCGTTGGCCACAATACTTCCGGCACAACAAATATCAACATGTATTCGGAAATCTTGGACCTTTAGCGAGCGAATACTTACGCAGTTTACGGAGTGCATTTTCATAATAATATGCTGATACTTGGAAACGCTACGTTCAACGTGGAAAGCGACGATGATATTATCGTTAATAAAATTATGTATAATGGAACTATAGGTCTCTACGAAATGATATTTAGAAGTATACCCGACGAGGAGTTGTATACTGAGATTGATAAGAAAATTTACAAAAATATTCTCATTACTATGCATGCGCATCGACGTGGGAATCAGATAATGGGAAAAAGGGGCTGCAAGTACAAAAACATTAGAGGACACACCGGCCGCGACAGCGAAATATGTAATGTCCGTAATCGAAGAAGTTCGCGAAGCTGGATTGACTATAAATTAAATTACACGAATATTAGTTAAGTTAATACCGAATGCAATGTCAATTGGTTTTACAAAATAGTTCGATGAAATGAGTATTCGTTGGAATTGCTGTGAAACCAATCAAATCATATCCACAGACGAAAATTGTGATGTGAAATTTCAAAATATAGAGTTGAGACTCGGCGACATATATCAGAAAATACAGCAGATTGAACAACAACAAGAACGATTCGAGTCAATTATAGAAATGAAGAAAAACTGGATTAATCAATCGAGCAAGTCTGAGTCGAAAGCATTGTCCGCTAAGATCGGTTATGTTGCGATTCCTACAGCAAACGATGTCGCAGCCATTTAATTGTTCAGTGACGGTGTTTCAAACAAAGGCTGCGATGAGCTTCGTAGAAAAATAGCTCCTAACGGAAAGTTGATAAAAGATGTGGAACAGACTAGTGCAAAGTGAAAGTCTGAAATTTTAATTAAAATAACGGCTATCGAAAAGCTGGCGAAAAATGCAGAACAAGCTCATGCATAGTGGAAATCTGAAATCATGATTAAAATAGATAATATTATAGCGCTAAGAGAGGACATAGTAATGACAGCACTTTCATATGGCTACAAACTGACAAGGTGAAAATAATGTGCGGCGAGAAAGTGAACTTCGTGAACGAACTGCATGCCCCAGGGAGATAGTTTTTCCCGCATAGATGAGAGATCGTGCAAGGACTCGACGATCTCTGGCAAGCCGATATCGTCTAAGTTCAGTCATACACGGGAGATAATTGAGGACGCCGATATATTCTTACGATAATCGATACATTTAGTAAACATGCTTGAGTGGTTCCTCTCAAAAGTAAAAGTGCCAATGATATGTGCAAAGCTTTGGCATAGACGTTTAAAAAGGATGGTAGAACGAATTCTACAATAAAGATTTATTCCACGTTCGGCATTATGAAAGCTTCCGATTCAAAGCTGAACGATTCAATCGTACGTTGAAGAACAACATTCTTCTCGTTGAGATCGTTGGTCATGGTATATTCAAGCTTGGCGAATACGTGAGCATCAGCAAGTTAAAAACTACTTGCATTAATATTCGGATACGATATTATCAGGAAAATTATTGCTCCTTTTTACTGTTTACGATAGTATTATTGAATCAATTGTTTTCTCATGTAACAAAGCACTTCTTAAAGTAAGTAGAAACATAAATGTTGTTTATTTATTGCACATGTTCTTTTGTATAATAAGCGATAAACAAGATTGAGACAAAATTTAGCGTCGCAAAAATGAAATGCATTAAAATGAATTGCATTAATTTTATATAAAATGAAGAACGGCGAAATCCGTTTCTATTCGCGTCTAACAAACGTTGTTTTATCTCTGTTGTTGTCCTTATAGGTGTTGTACGAATTTTGCGGTCTAATTGATCTCATAAATTTTCAATCGGATTTAAATAAAAATATAATTCACACACACACACAATTATATATTGAGGAGGAGAATGTAGTACTTTTGGACAATTGTATAATAAATATTCCTGTATAATTCTGGCCTTGTGTTTGGGATCATTGTCCTGATAAAACTTAAAATTGTACGTATACCCATACTTAGAGCATTTGCAATTAAATTTTTTTTTTAAATGTCGAAATACTTCATTTTGTCCATAATACCATCGATAAAAACTAGTTCATCTACACCTACAGACGAGATATAACCCCACACTATATTACACACTTCTATCACCGTGTTTCACTGTCGGTCTTGTATTTGAAATGTTTAATTCTGTATTTATTTTACGCTACACCATTTTTTGACTGTCGGATCCGTAAAGATTAAATTTGCTTTCTTCCGTAAATATTACATCATTCCACCGCCAGTTGTCTTTGTAAACATATTCTTTTGCAAAGCTCAATTTTTTCTTGCGATTTGCTTCATTTACGTGTAGCTTTCTACGAGGAACTTTTTCGTTGTAATCATAAGTTTTTAATACCCGTCGCACTGTGTCCGGGTGTACCTTCTTCCCAGATTCTACAAACAACTCCTTTGTTAATTTTGTAGCACTTTGTCCAGAATTTTTCTTTATTTCTCTTATTATCTTGCGTTGGTTGCGAGAGTTTAATAATTTTGGACGACCTTTTTGAGGGATTAAATCGATTCAATCTTTACAAATGTACCGACCTGTAATATCTGCCATACTATTCTTGCTTATATTTAATAGTTTGGCTATATCTCTGTATGATTTTCCCTTTTCTTTGTAATTTCGGATTTCAAAAGACGTATTTCTTCCTTCTCGTCCCATTTTCACAAGTAAGGCGTCTGATATCACCAATAATTTCTGTGGTACCGAGTTCTCGCAACGAATTTTTATTTGTTTATAAAATTTGTTTATAAACAATGTGTGTTAGCGGCGTCGTCAACGTAGTACAGTATTTTACTCTGGCATCTAAGACGTTGTGTCCGAATATTTTTGCGACGTTAAATTTTGTCACAATCTTGTTTATCGCTTATTATACAAAAGAACATGCGCAATAAATAAACAAAATTTATGTTTCTACTTACTTTAAGAAGTGCTTTATTATATGAGAACACAATTGATTCAATAATACTATCATAAACACTAAAAAGGAGCAATAATTTTTCTAATAATATGGTGTCCGAATATTAATGCAAGTCACTGTAGTTTGAATAAATGTCTTTATGTGTGCCGCGGGTGACCTGTTCTAGGGGCCGAATTTAATTGTTCGTCCGAAGAGATAGACTCTGAAGGGAGGGTAGCCTCCATTATTATGGGTGGTCCTACATCCGGTAAGGAATGGTACTGGATAGGTGGAGTCGGAAATAGTACTGGCGAAGAGGTAGAAGATGGCGGGTCTAACGATGAAAAGGATTACGCCTCTTTCATTGGTCGATGGATGTGGTTTGATTGCGCGTCAAGATGGCTGTTGGGATCTTTACGTATCGGCTCAAACATGGCTGAGTCGTGGAAATCAGCGGAGAGAGGATGCAGAGATACGAGATTCCTGCTAAGCGTGTCAGCATTCGAATTATTTTTCTCTGTTTTATAAATCATTGAATACTCATATTCCGCGAGTTTGAACCATCAATGTAATAGATCCTTAATGGAATTTACCCAAACAAGATGTTGGTGATCTCTAATGGGCTTGAACTTGATGGCTATACTATATGATTGCTAGACACACTTTTCCTATGGTTGAGTAATTCAATTCGGCCCCTTGCAAGAGTCTGGATGGATAGATAGATTTATCTTTTCCCGTCTCGTCCTGACTCAAAACTTCGCCCATTGCGAAACACGACGCGTCTATAGTAACATTGAATTCTTTATTGAAATCCGGATATTGTAGAAGCGGTTGTGTAGTTAAAATTTCTCTAAGTGTGTTAAATGCTAGATCTCTCTTGTTGTGGGCCCCAATTGAATTTATTTTTTTCTTCAAGAGAATTGTAAGTGGTTTCGAAATTTGTGAGAAATTATTAACGAAGCTACGACAATAGCCTGCGAATCCTAAAAATTCCCGAACATTTACGGCCCATATCTTGTAGGAACAGAGCTTTACTCCGTCCTCACCTATTATATGACCTCGGTACGCAACCTTGCGGTGAAGGAACTCACATTTCGTTGGTTGTAATTTTAAATTTGTGACTCTTAGATCCTCGGCAAGTTTACGGAATTTTACCGCATGATCGGGAAGGCTGCGGAAATAGATGACAATATCATCTAGATAGACAAAGAGTTCCGTTCCCCGTAGCTCGGATAATATCGAATTCATTAATTTTCATTAATTTTTTAGTGATCGTATGGTGTCGAAAAAGCGGTTTTTGCACTATCTGGATGGTGGAACCAGCTCGTAAGATCAACGTAGAGTATGTGAACAGGTTCTAACTCATTGGCGAGGGGAAATTTACATGCGGGGCAAGGGGGGAAGTTTCGTTCATTCGGTAGTGTTTCTGAACAAGAGGTGGGGGAAGTCGTTGCGCTCGATATTTGCGGCTTTGCAGCCGAAAGATTACTGGAAGAAATAATAACCTTGACATAACCTTATCGGCGTGCTTTCGACATTTATTAAAATATAATATTTTGGAAGTTCATGCAACATGATTTTTAGAGAGCGAGAGAGAGAGAGAGGGAGAGAGAGAGAGAGAGAGAGAGGAAGAGGGAGAAGGAAACGTATCGCATCTTTCTTTAGCGGATTCATCTGTTGCAACGGGTTTCGTTGGCTGGCAAAATCAATGTCTTATGAGCGTTATACTGCGAAGCCGTTGGCAACGTTCTTATCATTGCGCGTGATGATATTGTTTTTAATGAGAGAAAGCGAGACATCTTTCTTCAGAGGATTGGACGGATACGCAGGATCTTTTTTAACAGTTTTTACTCCATAGCGATGTGTCGAAGACTTATGTGTGTGCGCGTTAATAAATAGGACTTGTAAAACTTGGAATAAATTAAATCGCTACAGTGCAGCGAAAAGGGTGTATCATTAATTATTGGTGACAGTACTAAAAGATGTTTTTAAACACCTAAATAAGTATTTTATTATTATTAAGATGGTTCAAATTGATTGTATTGTTACGAACCGAGGGCCAGGCAGGTTGGGGAAATTGGTATTAGACTGCCTCGTAACTTTGTACGGAAGAGAAATAAAGATATACCTCGAACAGTAAAGATATTTCTTTGTGGGTTATACCAACTACTGCTTCGAAATAGGAAATGAAAATAATCGAACTTGTAACCAAAGAAAACTGGTAAAAGCTAATTTATTACGCGTTTTGGGTTTTTACAAATGTATGTATGTGTTCGCGGACGCTATCGCGCTCTCAGCTTTTCGCACTGAGACGGCAGGGGCTTCTGATTTCATATCTAATTATCTACTAGATTGTTCGAAAGAGAATTAAGACTCGATCTCACTAGAGTTTCCACGTCGACGAATGACTCGAAACTAGCCCGATTTCTGGTCGCGTTTGGGCCCTTTATATAGCCAGATTTTCTCTGGAAAAATGGTAGTGGGGGTGTTCCTATGTGATCCGATTCCAGAAACGTTCGTCGTCGTACCCCTTGGAGGTACTTGACTCGCGATATACAAATGTACCCCCGGCTGGCTGGCGCCACCTGGCGTATGCCTTCAGAAAGAAATATAAAAAATTCGTGGGAAGATTCTCCGTACGTTACAGTATATTGGATATGAATGGTTTCTTTGTTAATAACAAATTCTGTTGTAAAGACGTGATCATTACACATGTTTGTAATGAAGTTTACGAGCTAGTAGAATTTAAATTGGACATGTGATTCGATCATTTATCGACGAATTACAAGAAGACTGTATAGTACGTCATGAATTTCGGGCATGGGATATCATTCAAAAATTTCGGAGGCGAAAATTATCAGCAAGAAGATATCAGTGAAATTATTCGGAGTATTGTTCGCGACTACACAGCCCCGGTCGTTGCATACAAAGGAGATCACATCGAAAAGGACATTTTAGACGGAATGGGAATACGCAGCGTTGATTTAGATTTTGGCTATCCCAAGTATCGCCGAACGAATCTATGAAATATGTAACGTACCTTGCAGACTTAATTGCTGGATATCATCATCGTCGCGAAAAAATAAAATAAAATATCATTGTTGCTTGAGTGAAGTTCGCGCATTTTGAATATAGGTGAATAAATTGACAGATAATGGAATATTTCTTCTTTATTAGTTCAAATGATTTTTTATTCCTACTATTTTCCTACTGAGAGAGAGAGAGAGAGAGAGAGAGAGAGAGAGAGAGAAAGAAAGAGAGAGAGAGAATGACGTAAGCTTCGAAATCCCGAGACTTGGAATGTTGACTATCGCTGCGAGGAAAATAGGCTCTACAGCTTTAAAAATTGGCCATATCTATGTATACATAGCACCACTCGATTCCGCGCAGTGCTTCGTCCATGAACCGCTGGAACGTTTGCGCTGCGTTGCGAAGTCCGAAAGAGCTTTGTTAAATTTCAACAAATAGGTTGAATGCAAAAATCAATGAAACGAATAGTTTTTTATTTACCACCTGATATGATTTAATCAAGAAGGCATATGGTTTTGTATTTTGTCTTTTCTAATCGTTATTGTTTTTACCAAGTTGAATCGTGTCAGTTAACGCAGACATCTCATAAATGAGAATATATTTTATACCTTCCTTAATTAAGGAAGGTATTTATTTAATTAAATAAAAGTTCTAATTGAAAGTTCAACGAGTGAAAATTATTAAATTTATTTCCATAACTAAATATAATTCAATAAGGTATATCGTTCGGATTCACTGTTATCTGATTGTACGCGCGCACCAAGTCTATGGTGAGGAAATAGTCTTACCGGATAGACACTATGCGATGTCCTCGATACGTGGCATAGGGTACCTATCCGGGATTGTCCTCGCGTTTAACGCACGATAATCGCCGCACGGACGCCACTCATTACCTTTCTTCATGGCCGGAGGCGTCGTGACGTCCGCGATAACGAATCATCAAATTTCCATCGCAGGCCGAAATTCCAGTGCAGGGAAACGTATCCGTACATTAATATTCTCGAACCGTTAGGCGGGCCACCCATGCGCGAGCGCGGGTATACTCACAAATCGGATCCGGTGTCCCCCATGAAATTGGTTTTTGTATCGCGATCTGTTACGAAAAGGCGGTTCGTCGTCTGCCTAGAATCGCTGGCCGCCGCTAAAGATCGGAAATTGTTATTTTAGCGGGTTTTTTGGCAATTAACTGCAAAGTATGGTAGCAGTTATCAATACAGTTTTTCTCGCGAAGCAGAATCTTAGCGGTCGGGATAATGATTACTTCATTAGAGATCTTAGTGGCGCGGCTGTATTATCAATTCAGTTGTATTCGCAACACATCGGTTGAAAGTATGTTTCGATTCATATTAGTTTTCGCAATATAATATTTTTATAATTAAGTAGTTTTTCTGACAATGTTCGTCAACGGATTATATTTCAAGATGCAGTCGGGTATCATCAGATAGTAGGCGGTGGTCGAAGACGGGACATTCTTCCGGTATTCAAATTCGATTCGCACGTCGATCGTGGCATTTTACAGCGCTTCGTTTTACCGCTAAAAAACGATGACGACTAATGGACCGTACGACAAAAAGTCAACGGTATCGAGGAGTGTATCGTCGTTTCTGTAATAGGATTCTTGAAATTTCGTATACATGCCGTAGTAGTTGGTATAAACACAACAGAGATACACCTTTACCACTCGAGGTGTATCTTCATTTCTTCTTTGTAAAAGTTACGAGGTAACCAAACTCTAAATCCCTACTCTTACCTACCTCCTTATTGCTTATTGACGCTCTTTATTGAAAGAGACATCGGCTAGTTCACACTATTCTTTACCAAAACTCCAAAATCGCATCAAACCTTCGACCACGTAAAGCTGCCTAGCCTTCGGCTCATAACAATTACAACGTATTACTAGTGTTCGCAGAATCCTAGTATCACACTCATGGGTACGCAAAAATTGAAACTTACTACTGTCGCGAGCGTCACATTAATATGCGATCCTGTATAGGATGTCCCATAATTATGTTAACAGTTAATGTATATGACTGGGCGATACTGTCTGAGCTTATGCCAGTGATGGAAAATTAGCGGTCAACAGACTCTCAAGGGTCTGATGGTACTCCTCCGAAAATGATCAGATGGGAGATCGCCATCCACATGGGAGCGAACGCTCCTATTTTTAGCTGTTAAAATAATAGCAGAACACCCTGTATATGTATTCTAGCAAGTAATGTTGCTATTAGTACGTATAGGAAAACAATCACCGCGGGTCACGATACTACATAATTCCAAAAATGATACGTAACAAAACAATTTATTATAGATTACAATATTTCACTTATGTAATTAGTATATGCATGATTATGTATAATATCAATGGAGCTTTTTAATGTATACATAATCATTATAACACTTGTGATGAATAGATTACTTTAGTATATTAGTGTTGAAATTTTAGCCACGAACAAAAATTAATCTATAGTTTACTTAGTACTAAGATACTAAGATATCGGTTTACATTTTCGCCGGTTCCGTCAGCGGGCAACGACGGTGATGTAAACTGTATATAGTAGATACCGCGATACATCATCACCGGTACCATTAGATACACATCGTGCCCTGACTGTTTGGGGGTCCCAGCGTCACGTATACAATGTGAAACGCGGCAAATAAACGTCTCTGATTGGTGGATAAGACGAACCCAAAAAGGGTATAAAAGAAGCGTTTTTTTCTTACCGGACTCTCAGTAGAGTTTGGTCGCTCGATCGTTTTCGCCCATATACCTTCTCTCAATAAAGGAATAAAAAAAGTCTTTTTAAGGAAAGAATTAGAATCATATTCATTTCCATTCCATAATCCCAACAATTAGAAATACCAAATAGTTATCATTTATGTAACAATGTATTTTTCTTATATAGTCACAGCAATAATGAAATATAATAAATTACACAATAAGTAAAATTAAAAAGTTATGTCATTGCATTAAAAATTGTCATTTCGAGAATTCGAGTCAAAGGAATCGCGTCGCGTGCCACATCATACGCTTGACCAATTCCGTCGAACCTAAACATCGAAGTAGCAGTAACGCACATAGGCCTAGGAATAGCACAAGGCTATTCCCAGCAAGTTCGTAACATAGACTACTAGGGAGAATTTCTAACGTAAACATTTGTTGAAACGTATATACAAAGCGAATCTCCTGGCCGGCGGCCCCGTTTTCCAAATATGGGTGACGCTCTTCTTATTCAATTTATAGGACTTTCAGTTGGATTTTAAAAGGAATAAAATGGAATAAGCACTGAAATATAAATATAGGATATACAACTTAAAAATACTAAAAATATTATACCATATACATATTATACTATACTTTTTACTACTTTATATTTAGTATAACACATTACATTATACTATGTCGTATGGTGTGCGTTGAAACATTCTAAACACATTTGAGGTGATTTTGGACAATTCGAACAATAGATCGTAGTTTTTTCTACATTTTCTTTCGCTTCTTGACGTTCAGGTTATGTCAAGGTTAAATTTATTTAAAATTATTTATTTAAAAAATGTATCGCTCTGTTTATGTTTCAGTGCTGCATTAGTCGGATTTTGGCTCGCGAGAAACTCAACCGAGCTGCGCTGGGCGACGAACGTGTTAAAACAAAATCTTTGCGGCTGCATTATGAGCGCTTGCTCCACCGAATCCCTTTCACTTTTCAGATTCTGAGTGGTTATTAGCTAATTTTCGCACTAGACAGAAGACGTGATTGTGTGGAGCGGACGATCGATTCTCCTTCCTTCTCGCGGTGTTTAGTTTATTGATAAAGGCCATTCTTTTCAACTCCGAATAGTACTTAACACTTTACCGACTGGTAGCTGTTTAACGGCCTATACGTGTCTCACCGGTCATTCAGGCGTAAAGATTTACCCGACACTGGTTTTGTTATATTTCGGTTTAGATTTTCACGCACGAATACTTATATACGCCTTTTCCTTTGCTTATAAAAATGTTAAATTATACTATGTGAAAGTGCCTTCTATATTATTCGTTTTTTGTTATTATAGGATAATAAAATCAAACAACTTTTATATTTTTATAACATTAGCAGTAAACAGTATAATTATTTTATCCATTTTATTCATTTTATTTATTTTTCATCGCGAAAGGAATGTTATATATATTTAAAAAAATTATGTAATATTACATTATAGGTCCTTATACTAGTGTAATCTAACACCATGGTGACACACCAAGCAAGATAAGAGAGTCTGGCTTCACACCCCCATTGTTAGAGATGACTTGCTCCTGGAAGTCAAGGGCTAATTCTGTAGAACTTTCTTTTGGTGGTTGGAAGGGTGGTGTACTTTCGGTCCTTCTTAGTTTAGGGGTATATCTTACGTTATCATATGTGTTTGATTCGTTGGTTTGTACACTATTTTCTTGGCAAAATATTTTGATACAAATGTTTGTTGGTGTTAGTTTTGAAAGAAGGGTAAATAGTCCTATTTTATGGAGTATGTACAGCAATACTAGACATATGGAACCATACCCTACATAAGTTAGAATTGATACAATGATTTCTTGTGTTGTCTTAATTCTTCTATTGGCTTGAATTTCTATGAGAGATGCTTCCATACTATCTAAGTTCGCGAGGTTTTGGTTGAAATTTGGAGTTACCTTTGGAGCTATGGGTATGTTATTTAATTTGTCAAAGTCTAAGCATGCAGTATGCGAGATAGTGAAATTCTCAGAAGTAATATTGATTTCCTTTGTTGTACCTCCAATTTTCATTACATTATTTGCATAAAGTAATGTGCAATCGTTATTGCTACTAATTTTTGCTGGTTTGTCTAATTTTATGTGCATGTTTTCTTTACATAATATATTGATATCGATTGATTGTTCTGGAATAAGTATATAAGTGTATAGGGGTTGACATGGGTATAAAAGTTAAATCTTGGATTCTAAATACTGAAAGAGAGAGAGAGAGAGAGAGAGAGAGAGTGGACATTCTGTTGTTTTACAATTCATAAAGTTGGATTGCTGAGTGGGCTGTGTTCTCTTAAATTAGCGTAGTTTCTAAGTTTTCTTTAATTATTTGAGAGTGGTTATGTGGGATTATGTCGTACCCTTCAGATTCCTGGAAGGTAAATGATAAGGTTTTAGTCGATTTCCGTGAACCAGTAATGTCTTGTGTTAGGAGTTCTTTCGAGGCTACCGTTGCTTTGGGGGTGAAAACTTGTAGTTTTTATGTGTTGTATTTTGAATATTTTTTCAAATCGTACCATTAATTTGCGAACGAAATTTTGTCCTTCGTCGGTAAGAATATTGTTACGAATTACTGCACTTCTCCCGCGTCGCGGCATTTTATTTACAATAGAGTAGATAAACTATAATACAACTAAATTCAATTATGTTAGAGATCTTTGAATTAGATGGTGTTGATCGCTCGACGGTCCGATCCCGACTCTTCGATTGTCTGTTGATAACACACCTCCGTGGCAACCCCTCTCTTCTATTTTTCTTTAAGGAGTTGCTCACAACAGGGCACTTTCACATTACAGCGACTTGATTTGGACAAGTCGCCGTAACAATATGTTTTGGAGAAGAGAATATGTATATGTAATGATTTATAAGTTCATCAATTATAGTTTCGGTTCTTTGGTTTTGGGGGGAGAGGTATGAGGATTAAATATTTGGTAAGATAGGCTTGAATAGATAGGATAAACTGGTTTCCGTTATTGGTGAGAGGTAAAAGGCCTATAACTATCCATGACAATCTTGACGTTGGGATTGGAAGGCGTATCCTAGTGAGTTTGTTGCGTTGTCATGTGTCGCATGTTTTTATAAAGTTCTGTACGTTGTTGGTCATGTTGGGCCATAAGTGTCGTTTTCGGATGGCTTCTATAGTTTTGTTTTCTCCCAAATGTTTTAGATTTTCTTTAATTATGTCAACTTTTTCTTGTTCTGTACATTTGCGTAAAGGTGTCGTGGCTAAAGTAACTTCTTTGTTTAAATGATTTCAGAGGAATCTGAGCATAAGCTGCATGGAAACAATTTCGTAGTTTGTAAATCCGTTTGCGAGTCCAAACTGTAAAGTGTTCTTAGATGAGGCTATGTTGTGTAATTCAATTAATCGATTAACCTCGTTGTAGTTACCTAGTTATGTGGGGCTAATTTGTATATATGAAGGTTTGTTACAGGTTTGTTTTATAAGGAATCGTGTTAGATTTGTATACCAAGTTTCGTATAATTTATAAATCAAAGGGTGTTCTGATTCATTAGAGGGTGTATTGTCTGTAGAGTCTGGACTGGTTTCGTTTATATAGTTAAAGTGAAGGTTTTGTTGAAGTCAGGGTATTTTAGAATGGGTGCGTAACATAGCTTGTCTTTGAGTGTGTCGAAAGCTGTCTGTTGTGTTTCAGTCGATACGTACGGTTTGTCTTTCCTAGCGAGTGTAGTAAGCGGTTTAGAGATTTTTGCAAAGTTCTTAATGAATTTACGGTAATATCCTGTTAGTCCTATGAATGCTAATAATTAATTTCCAGAATAAAAATATTCTTTCTTTATAATGTTTTCATAATCAAGTAATCTTGTTAGCAATGTCTGTTAATAGGTTATATTCCGCGGGACGTCTGATGGGAATACGCATTCAATTCGCACGTCGGTCGCGGCATTTTTTAGCACTCCGTTTTGCCGACAGCAATCGATGACGATGAATGGCTTGTACTATACAAAGTATCGAGTAGTGCTTCATCGTTTTCGTAATAGGATTTTTGAAACATATATCGTATTTAGAACAACGCGTATTTACCTTTCTCGCAATCGATATTCGAGTATCATTGTACCGGCACATATCGGAATTCAAGTAAAGCTGAATATTCGATAACGAAAAATAAATGAATCGTGTAGCTCTCCCCTTCAAATTGTTTTTGCAACCAGTCTGCCAAGCAAATAACACGTATCGTGATTTCTCCATTTACGGAGCTATTTTTGTTGCCCACGCGTATTTCGCAGTCGTCTACGATAGCGGATATTCGTACAGTTTCCATAAACGGAAATTCATGTTAATCTACCTTCCGCTCTCCAAAATTCGCAACATCAATATCACTCTTGAGCATGATTTTATTTTGTAATATACAATAGGTTCTCCTTGCAGAGCGTCACCTCGCAAACACGAATCTGAAAACGAAATTGCTGTATCATCCTCAGTTTTACAAAAATTTTAATTTTAATTTTTATACAAACGCATAATTTTTAACATAAACAAGATATTATGCGCAAACTAAAAACGTTAGGAAGGTCACATTGGTCCTGAAAGATAGGTGGAAGATTCCTGAATAAGTCAGTATCAACGCTTACAGTACTCTATGTTTCTAAGCAATGTTAAATGAACCTCAAAGCATTCAAAAATGCCGAATTTCTACGCCATATGTTTTCATATTTACGAAAAGTTCTTTACCTAACACGAAAACTGATTGCGGCAGTTGATTCTGTAGCATTTCTGAAGAATGAACAATGGAGAAAAAGTGTCGGGGCAATTTTACGTTTACGTATAGGTCGAGAAAATTTACGTTGGCGACATGTGCATGACTCTTTGCCGTCAAGCAGGCATTGCTCACCTATACCGACACGGTAGTTGCGTAGCTACGCGTAATAGACACCATTAGTGCAATCGTTCTATCCTACTCATTCCTTCTCCATACGTCTCATTCTCGTACTTCATCTCTTTTCATCACGCGATTTGATCAGTGTGTATGACTGTTTCGACCAATAGTGCGCTCTAGTCAAAAATGGTTATCAGACTAGGAGGTGCGCTCCGTCTCTGAGCAGTCCGACCAGCATTTTTAACATATGTCAACGCATTCCTGCTAGGGCTGCTCTTGTGATCTCATCGCGATACATCTGACATTGGTTACGTAATTATAAACAGCATTTTAAAATATTCAACACAACTCATACAAGCGGGAAATCTGAATATAAAAGGCAATCACTATTTCGACGTATAGAAGTGACAGAATTAGAATTTTTTCTAATATTATGTAGTGATGATTTATGCTTATATGCATGTGGATCTTATTAGATGAAGCAAGCACCTAGTTATTAGCCAAATACGGAATCAGCTCCTCGTATAGGCCCCATTGGTTGCTCATTGAGGAAGGATGTCCATTTTACGTAATACTGGCTACCCCACGAAATCCGTGCACGGGTCACGAGAAGGGACTGATGTTACACGCAAAGACAACCACGACACCAAAAACGCCTGTCGACGTCGGGCTTCCGGAGACAAGAATTATCACGGATTCCACTTCCGACGTCCTGCTGTTGTCTCGCCCCGTACAAGAAGATAGATGATGTGGACACACCCTGGAGACAATTTTGCGTTCGAGCGATATATTATAAACGATCTGAGGTCAGAAATCATCTTTGGGACGATCATTCGCGTAATTTCGTTGCCCCAACATCTAGGGCAGCGAACTGTGAAACGGTGAGTTCTATCGATTGTGTGCGTTGAGACGTCTCCCATCTCACTGAACTTTATAAGCAAAAGAGTATAATTTCATTGTTGTTGGAACTGTACAAATCTATTCCTGCCAAAACAAGGTTGAAGCAAAATTGCACACATAATAAAGCGTTCTTATGCACACACATATGCATTAACTTTTCGGTATATTCGAGCGTATACGGAAAACGGGATTAGTCTTAATATACGGTACGTATTCGAACATATTCTCGTAAAATCGAAAGAATTCTGCTTCATTCGCATTCTTCCGCGATGTATCGCGTTACTTGCGTACAATTCTCGAGTTTTTACGTGGAAGAATATATTCTTTCGAACTGTTACCATTTTCTAGATGAATTTCGTACGATTTGTTGACAAGCGAGTCTTGTCATATTTATTCTTATTGCCTTCTTCAAACCGTACAAACGTAGTACTTACAGTTAGTAATCGAATCGATATCCATCGATTATTATCGATACCAGCCTGCAAATTCTGATACCAAATCGAATAGTATCAAAGATGTGATAACAAAGCTATCGATATTCGTTTGAGACAATCTATGAGAATTTCAATACCCGTTTTATATCTTTCGAAACGTTCAATATTCATTTGAAAATTCACTGAAACATTTATATTTCTCTCATATTAAAAATTATTAAAATAATAATAGCAATAATATTAAACTAAAGTTCTCATTTTCATCTTTACACTATACAAATAATACAGATTACAATTTGTATCTAATTACAACTGCTTAACTAAGTATACATATATTTTATTACAGTTCATATATTTATTTATATTTTATTACAGAGAATATGTTATTCAGATGATCGGAAGTTTACAGGGACGAATTTTCAGATAATAGATATTGCGATAACGCACATTCCAAAAAAGGATGTCCTACTGTACTAAACTTTTGCTTCATATTTACCATAAAAAACCGTATTTCTGTATGATAAGTATATAAATCGATGAGATAATAGTTATTCAATAATACATGACTTATTTATTAATTTTAATTTATTTATTATTAGGTATAACATTACATACAATTAGATAATATATATCTTTTTTTTTTATTTTACATATAATTGAAGATATATATATATATATATATATATATATATATATATATATATATATATATAAATATCATATAAATATATTTGTTCGGATCCGATTCGAAGTTTTTGAAGTATTTTTATCGCAACACGAAGAATATGTATCTCGAGTTGCAATAGGATAAGAAGAGCTTCAGAAATAGGAACGTGTATTCAAGACAATCGTGACTCGCGGTTATTAACCTTGTCCAGTCCCAAACGGTATTAAAAACGAAGATATGTAAACTAGATATTACTACAACTACTATGAAATAACATTTTATGAATTGTATGGCCTTTTAGTCTATTTCACTTTTTACAAAACAATTCTCCAGTTTTAGAGAACACGCGTCTGCCGGTCCTGAAGATACCATTATACAAAAATATTTCCTGTCAAACGCAGACATTTTGCTGTATTTTTGTACATTATCTTTCCAATAGATCAATGGATCTCTAGTTTTTGGTCTAAAAGCGGTTCTTTTAAATAATTCAATTGGGACACTTTTTTTATTTTGCATTAAAACATAATTATCAAAAATAGTCCAAAAATTCGACTCCTCTTTTTCAAGTGTGGAGATTGATTGTTCAGGTATTGACATCGGTGACGTAGGAAATGAAAATAAATAACTTAATCAGTTGAAGTTGCTAATCTGATTAAATTGTCTTGTGCTGCAATGAAATTTGCGTCGCTTGAAAATAATAATTCACGAAACCGTGGATCTGTTAAGGTAGCAATAGCATACGTATCATTTTCTCTCTCTCTCTCTCTCTCTCTCTCTCTCTCTCTCTCTCTCTTCTACATGTTTAAGATATTTATTCAATTGGGTTATTAATTCTTCTCGGAGGCAATTTTTTATACTATCTTCGTCCGCAAAACTACACAAAAAAGTGGTCAATTGCTTTTTAATCGTATTTACTTTAGAAATGGTTATTTTTTATCCGCACTAATTTCCTCAGTTGCGAAGAAGAATGGTCTTGAAATAGGTAGAATGTTTGTTATTAGCTTCCCCTCAGCGTCGAGTAAGGTGTCGAAATTAATTTTTAGGAATGATAATGATTTGCTTTTGTTCGTGTAATCTATCCAGCATTACATACGTAGAGTTCCACCGAATTTCTACTTCCATTTTTAATTTGTTGCACGGTAAACTCAAAATATTTATTAATTTAATTTAACTTAATTTAATAAAATTGATTAGATTAGTTTAATTTAATAAATTTTGTTTAAAATGTGTTACTACATGTTGGCATTTTTCACGTAGAATACGTATGTCAGGAATATTTTCTAAAGATTTCTTAACAACTAGATTCAACGTATGGCCAAAACACGGTATGTTGACAATGAGTTTTGAAGATGTTGCACACCGGAAATCATGTGTGCAGCATAGTCGGTGATGACTGCAATAACATTGTCTTCTGTACCTCATTTTACAAATGCTTTATGTAAATAGTTAGAAATTGTTACAGCCTTTCGATTGTCTACTATTTTAGATGTTTCGAATGTACATGATTTCATTTCAAAATTTGGATTAATGAAATGTCAAACAATTGTGAGAAAGGTATTAGTGTTTATGCTCGTCCAAGTGTCCGTGGTTATGCACACATATTTAACTTTTTGTAATTCTTTCTCTACTTCCTCCATTTGTTTCCAATATTTAAAGCATATTTGGGGTCGAAGTATATACTTCAGTAATTGTCTGAAACTTTATCTTCAACTGTCGAAAACGGCTGAAAATCTGTCATGATTAAATTTAAAATTAATTCATCAATTCCATACTTTCTGCAGTTATCGTCGGCATAAAGCGTACAAACGAGATCACTACTAATTGTTTTATTTTCCCAATCGTTGTTAAAAATACTATGTACTTTTAAATATTTTATCATATTAGTCGTACATTTGTTAGATTTCAATTTTTTTTGACATATATTGCACTGTATGTCATTATCAGCAACATTTGTGTAATTATACATGTATATTTTAGAAAAATTTATTTAACGTTTGTTGCGATTAACTGCTGACTATTACTAGGCTTTTCTGTAGAATACTGATGAAATACGTAACTGAATACAGTTTTGTCTCGTCTCGTTGTAACGTTATAAGTCTTTTGGTTTGTCTCGTTCATTTGTTTACAGTTGCCACGGTGATTGTGATGAGCTGCAATTGGGTGACACAATGTATCCAAAATCATGTGAGAAATTTATGTACGATTCAAACCTCAACGCTCTACACTTGTAATTTGACTCGTAATTTGAGCCGCTTCAAATTTTCACTTCCTCTGAAGAATCCGATTCTTGGACAAAATCATCGAACATCATCGATTTCTAAATTGGGTCTATTGTGATTATGGCTTGGATTATTTCTCAAATGAATATGATATTAATTCTTTTTCTTAAAAGTTTTATTTTTACTTTTATTTGAGAGAAGGTATATGTACGAAATGACTGAGCGACCAAATTCAACTGAGAGACCGGCGACTGAAAATCGTCTGCTTATATACCCTTTTTGGTGTGATCTTCTCCACCAATCAAAGACGGTCATTCATCGTGTTTTACATTGTATACGCGATACTGAGATCACTAACAGTCAGACCAAGATGTGCTCTAACGACACCGGCGATGATGTATCGCGGTATACTATACATCACCATCGGTGCGCGCTGACGGAACCGGCGAAAATGTAATCTGATATTTTCGAATCTCAGTCCTAAGTAAACTATAGATTAATTTTTGTCCGAGGCTAAAGTTTCTTTTTTCAACAGGGTCAAAATATCGAAAAAATATGGGATTGAAACTATTATACAAATGTTGTAATGGAATGCCAAAAGAGATTGATATCTGATAAGTGCACAATTAATATAATTGAACATTTAAAAATTCTAATAGTTGAAAGTACATGTAATGTAACGAATATCGTTACTTTCGTGAAATATTAAATAAGTATCAATACACTAACAGCAGGAAGCATCAAATTAATTTTAAATTTAATTGTAACAGATTTTCAGCTGTTCTCGATGGTTGAAGATAAGGGATTCAGACAATTAATGCAGCTTATACCTCGTCTCTAAAAATGAAAAAAAAACTCCTGAATGAAAAATGTGAAAAACAAAAGGATGTGAAGAAGGAATTACTAAAAGTTAAGGATATGTGCATAACCACGAACACTTGGACAAGCATAAACAATTTCATAAGCATGCATAAACAAAAATAACATAAACAAATCTTTTTCATAATTAACTGTCATTTTATTCATTGAAATTTTGAAATGAATTCGTGTAGGATTGAAACATTCAAAGGAACAGAAAATCGAATGGCTATGTCAATACATAATTATTTGCATGGTGCATTTGTTAAATAGAGGATAGGATGCGAAATCGTTATAGTTTCCAAAATCTATCCACTGTTTTCGGATGTCTTTACGTGTATATATGTCTGTTTTAATGGTTATTGATGCTGATTTTATGAAATCTTTCATTTTATTTATGAAGTTTTTCCTCCAAGGCAATTGTGTATATATTATATTGCATGTCGTTGTTCAGTCGATGGGGTTTTGATGTCGGAGCTCGAGGCTTGGCTTCATATACATTCGAGCTAGCAAAAGTCATTCGAAGACGTAAATAAACGCTGTAAATAAATTCCCGTGGAATATAATTATTCTTTTGATACTCTTCAAACGAAGATAGACGATGCGAGTCGTTTAATTAATGTTTTATCAAATTAATGTTGACATGTAGAAGAAACGTTAATAAGTTATATACACATGTAGCAGCCATTATGCTGCAACTGCGCGCCCGCCTAAAGAAACTTTCATTTTTATGGCGGTACACGGCCGGCGACGGAATAACAGTTAGCGGATTCGCTTGCAGAGGCCAAGGACGAAGTAATAAACTTTCCCTGGCCGTTGCAAGTCGAGAAGGATTTTAGTAACCTTTTTTGACAACCCCACGTGTACAGCAGATGTTGCTGAAAAATAATTACCGGCCGCCTACCGCTACAGGGCTACCTGGCCGCGCGTTTAGCGCGGCCCGGGAAAACCCTGAGGAGAAACCGTCTCCTTGGACAAAGGAAGACGAGGTTCCGCCGAACGTATATAAGCGGCGAAAATCGGCCACCCAAGGATCGAACAGGGTAGTCAGTTCGGAGAGTCCGGCCAGGACAGTCCGGTCAGAACAGCACGGTTCCGAGTAACGCATAAGTCCGCGAACGAGTCAGTGAAATATTATAATTGAGGGTACGGAGCATTTCCCGTACGCAGCTCCCTCACACATATAAATAGAATGGAAATAAAAACTAATAAAACGCCAATGCAAATTGAATATGGTTTTCGCGATGTCTATCTATTCGAAAGACGGTATTACAAGGTGAAATATGCATAAAAATGAATATCGAATGTAAAAAAACGTGAATTATTATTCGTTAAGTTATAAAAGGAATAATATCATTGTAAAGCCTATAAATTGATGAACGTTATAAATACCCGTCCGTAAGAAAAAATATATAAAGTCATTCCTATAAAACATCGCTAATTATATAATTATTAGAAATAGTAGCTCAACTGTCCATAAAAATAATTGTACTTTATGCTATATTTTTGTACACGTTTTATAAATACTGTTTCCACAATTCAAACGTTCGCGATTAATACTCTTATTGCCTCCATATAATATTCAACATTGGTAGTAGAAATAAAATATACAAGATACTCGCTGTGTCTAAATTCATGAAAATGATGTGTCTCAATTCCCTTTCGTATTTTTTATATAAATTATACAATTTTTATCTGATGTTGGATATTTCCACTTTTATATAAATTATACAATTTCTATCTGATGTTGGTTATTTTCTTTCTTCTGATCTTCGCATTTTCTAGAAGTGTATAAATGTGTATGTCAGATTAATATCACTGTCGAAACAAGGGCGAGCAAAACGGCGATCATAATAAAGCATTCTTATACACACATACCTATTAACTTACGCATACATTCAACCGTACACAGATGATGTAATTAGTTTTAATATATGGCGCATATTCCAACATATTCTCATAATTTTCTCGCAATTTTATGCCGAGAAATGTATTTTTCCGCATTTGCAAATGATTTTCGTACGATTGGCTGACGAAACGGTGAGGCTAGCCATATTTGTTATTGTTGCCTTCTTCAAACCGAACAACGTAGCACCTAGTGCCTACAATCCTACAGAGAGTTGCTGTCTTCTACCGACCGGCAAGCCGTACGCAGCTACAGGTGAGTGCTTCCTTGAACAATTAATATTTTGTACAATAAAGTCAGTGTGTTGCCGTGAGTGATACAGAAATTAATAACCGAAGCATTATCTTTCATTTTCTATTATTCGCAGCGCGGATATGTAAATTGCATTTTTCTAAATTTCTCGATTTTTACTACGCGTCTGGGTGGTGAAGTGGTTCAAATTCGATATTTTTCTCGCATTTTCCCCTCAACTCTTTGTTTTTTTAAAAAGAATTTAAAATATTATCTAAAATTTTATATACCAGTTACATAATTCCTTGATCATAACTTTTCATAAATTTAGCGACGTTAGATTATTTCTGCACTCATTCGCGGTATTTCGGTAATGAAACTGATAAAATTTTTTATGTCTTGCAATAACCGTTGTAACCTTTGATTATGAATCATCAGGTTGATCAATATTGAACTTAAAAAAAGAAAAATGCACTTTATGAACATTTCAGTGGCGTAGCAGCGGAGGAAGCACGTAATTTTTTAGAAAACCGCCATATTGACTTCACCAGTGGAATGTCCATTTTGGAATGGTTAATTTGCATACCCGACAAATTCTGCGAACTAGATAATGTAATAGAATTTTCAAATAATCTGTGTAAGTTTCAAATGTGTCCTAGTCAACTTTAATGCCACGCTTTATACTTATTGAACTTGTTGATTTTTCTTTTCTATTATTTCCTACTTCGAATGATTTTTATTACTCTTGGGTTGGAAATTTTGTTGTTATTTTTAAAATTTAAGAAATGGCAATCATAATAATTGCAAATTAGAGTTTTCTATCAGGGTGTAAAATGTATTTTCGTAAAACATTAATTTCTTTAACGTATTTTAGAAACTTGGCAGAGTTTTACAAATCACAAGACAGATATAATTTCTAGGCGTTCATCAATACTGATAATTATCACTTCGATGGAAAAAGGTAATCTTTCACTATCATTTATGTCAGTTTCTGATCATTTTAATTACTTTATAATTTCCTGCATTTAAAATACTTTTGTGTGATCATAGTAATATTTTCCTTGATTAAATAAACGTACATAATTGGTTAAGAATTATCACCTCCGCGATTGCAAGGTTTGAATGGGGCAGTTATTTCTCTGGGAAATCCTGTACTTGTTATATCTACATGTAAATAATCAGTCATTATTTTCAGTAGATTTGTGTATGGATGTTAAACACATAATTTTATGACTGCACAAATGTATGTAGACAAAATAATATCTCAGAAGCCAAATTTAGGACAAGATAATATAAACGACACCTTTTTAATTACTTAAGAGTATTTCCAAGTCAAATACGATGTATACTTTATAAGCCTAATGAGACACTAGTTATTGTTTTGTCCGTACGTTCGATTAGTCGCTTAACGTACATGCGCGACCGAACTATTGTACGCTCGATTCGCGCTTCCTACGGCAAATTAATGACGTGGAAGGGTCTCTAGTAGTCTTAGAGAACTTTATTTTTTGTGTTGTACTCTCTGCGAGCGCTGGTGGAAGAATGCTCTTCCAACGCTGGAAAGTCGTGGAAGAGCACCCGTGGATGGAGGTAGATTGTTTATTATTGGTCAAGGCACGAATCACCCCTTGGAGGGGGGTGTCTGCCTTGACCCTTGTTGGGGCCTGAGAGGGTTTCCCCAATGGTGGGACCTTTTTATGGCCCTTGTCTCTGGACGCAACAGTTATCAAATTTTGAACTTATGTTGCACTCTAAATGTGCTTCTTTGTTCTTTTAATAATCTTATATCCTTTTGTTCTTTATTTTTTGTAGGTTCCATGTAAACATTGTATTAATTTCTATTACGATTCGTAGGTCGTGATGTGGCTGAGTTGCTAGTAGTAGGTGGCATCTACATATATCAATGAGTTCATCACTGGTATGCCCATTTCATTATACTTCTCTAGGAGTTCATTAAGAATTATTGGGCAGAGCTGAGCACATACGTATATATACCACGCATAAGAATTTAATATGGTACACATGAAATGTCATGCCTGGCACCTGCAGGATTTTGGTCGATAGTGGAATCTCTGCTTGAAATTGAAATGAGCAGTTAAGGAAAATTGGGTTGCCTAATAACAAACAATTTACACCTAAGCGGTCTGCAAAGTACTAAACTTTACGTTATTGTAGAAAAGCTTGTAATACTCAACAACCTACTGCCGAATATACTGCATATTACATTTTATAAACATTACATTTTACAACATACGTTTTTGTTAAAGTAGTGTGGGTCCAGTTATTCCCATCGGTCTTTAGTTCTTAGAGAGGGGGAATCCGCGATTCATCCGCAGCAGCATTGGGATACCACACAAAGGTGGCGACGTAGTTTTCATTCCCTTTACGTCATTGGTAACACCTTGTCATAACTAGGCACTGTCTTTATCATCCGCGGAATAGCGTGGGTTATTATAAAAATTAGTAAGAAGATACAACGCAACAGTGGGCTACGAAAGTGTTCGTACACGTTTTAAAACGCACTAACTTTTTGAGAACTGAACTAAATGACTTGCATTTTTGTTAAGATAACAGAGTGTTCCATCGCGAAGGAACAAACACGTGGAGTCTTTGCGACCGGGTTTACGACACGGACGTGACCATAGTTAGGCTGCAGTCAAGGACACTTTCACAACCATTTGGCGGCCAGATTGTCCGGATGCCATCCGGACATGGCACAAATCACAAGGCAGACGTTTTTTCTTTCCTTTTACTCATCGTAAATAAGCCGTTTCCTTGACTGCCATAAGGTCTCATAAACCCGGAATTTCCGAAGGGTCAGCCGACGTCGAGCGCGCGACGGGGCCCGCTACCTGGGTTGACCTGACGGAATCTCCAGGGGATGAACCAGGGTCGCAGAGATTCCACGACCCAGCGACTAGCATTCCTACCCCCTCCAGGACAAGTTCCGACGAGGAACCACCCATAAATAGCCGAGCAAACCCGAAAAACGGTCTATTGCAATTTTACCGGTACACGCGAGCAGTCATCCCGCGAGCAACCATTCTCAAGTCACAAGCACTCAGTCTTCAAACCACGCAACAGTACGCGCAACTACTATTCGAACTTGAATCCGATAGCCCAAAATTAATTTGGCGGGCAATCAATCGGCGACTTAGGAACATACGCGTCCACCGTGCAATCCGGGCCTTACAACCCCGGAAGGGTTCATTTCACCGCCCGCGCGTCTCTTACGTCTCCGAGTCAATACATGGTCCTTCGAGCCGGATTCTAGTGATCTGTGTGGTGACAACAGTGCGCGTACTCGATAACAACCCAAGAAAGACCGCACACTACATCAACGGGCAGTCCAGCCAAGCAACAGCCACCCTGAGCCGCAGTCCAGTCAGACCACGCTCAGCCGAAGACAACACGCAGCAACCGGAACGCAGTCAAGGTAGGCCTGTTACTGAACTGTCAGTCAAATCCTTTCTTATTATCTACTCCCACTGAGTCCCGTCCGCGACGCGCATTAAAATGGCAACCGACGACAATATTCAACAAATTATCCGAGACCTCAAAATGAAGCGCCGCGTCTTCAAATCGCAAATGACCAACCTGTCGAAATTTGTGACCGACTTTCGCGACTCCGACGTTGAACGCGCCAAACTCCGGAATCGGGTTGAACGGTTGCGGATCCAATTCGACAGCTTCAACGATATACAAAACAAACTCCACGAATACGAGGACTCCGACGAAATCGAAGCCGAACGCGAGTCGACGACAGAAACATACGACACGGTCATCGCGAATGCGGAAGTGTTGTTAGATAAATTAGGTAAGGCCGACTTACAATCGGTCTCCACCACTCGAGGCAACATCAGTTCTCCCACACCTACCATGTCCGGGACAACATTCGGAATCCATCTGCCTAAGATAGATCTGCCCAAATTCGACGGTAGTCTTGAAAGGTGGACTACATTTAAGGATGCGTTCAAGAACATCATTCATGCACATCCAGGTCTCACGGACATCCAGAAACTAAGTTATTTGCGACTATCACTAACCGGAAAGGCAGCATCCGCGATCGAGTCACTTACGATCAGTGAAGACAACTACAAGGCCGCGTGGCACCAATTGGTCGAAGATTACGACAACACGCGCGCTCTCGTACTTAGGCACACGTCGCTACTGATAGATACGCCCGCGATGCCAGACGATTCGGCCGATTCAATCCGCGATCTTGTCAATCATATGCAGTCACATATCCGATCGTTACAAGCTCTCGGACGGTCGTGGGAAAACATTGCGAACGATCTCATCACCAACGTCGCAATTTCAAAAATGAATCCCGAGATTCGTAAAACGTGGGAGACCACACTCACCGACACTCGCATGCCGGATGTCGACGCGGTATTCAAACATCTCCGAAACGCGTCTCATAGCTGCAAAACGGCCGAATCAATCGGGACTGCAAGGGCTAGGACCAATCAAGAGCGAGAGCCCATTGCCGCGAACACATATCGGCGGCCCAACAAGACGCGATGGAGTCCTCCGACCTCTCCACAGACACCTCGACGACGTCCTCCGACCTCCCCACAGACACCTCGACGACAGACATTTGTCGCAACCTCGACACGAGCGTGCAAAATCTGCAATCTCGATAACCACGCGGCGTTCGCGTGTCCGAAATTTCGCTCCATGACGGCACAAGAACGAATCGCGACCGCACAAACGCACAAATTGTGCCAAAATTGCTTGTGGCCAGGCCACGCACCCGAAGAGTGCAAGGCGGGACGGTGTCGCGTGTGCAATGGCAAGCACAACACCAAATTGCACCTCGACGCGGCATCCGGGAACGCGTCTCACAAGGACGAATGACAAAACAATACGACCATGGACATGCGAACAGAACGACTCAAAACCCTCATTTCGGACGGACAGACGAACGGTTTATTGACAACCGCCACAGTTTACGTGTTAGATCGCGATCGACAACCGGTTCCATGCCGAACATTGATCGATACATGTTCCAACGCGAATCTTATGACAGACGAACTAGCGCAAAATTTACGATTACCGACGAAACAACAAACCGCGACAATAGAGGCATTAAACCAATTGAACACCATCACCAACCAATTGGTCACAACAACCATTAGATCGAGACTTACGAACTACGAACGGACACTGACTTTCCTGACGATACCGAGAATCGCAGGCCCGCTACCCGACGTGCAAATCGACCGAGCGAAACTAGGCATTCCTCCGAACATCAAATTAGCCGATCCGAATTTCCATCGACCAGAACGAATCGACATGTTGCTAGGGACCGGACCGGCGCTGTCTTGTCTCAGCATCGGGCAATACAATATCTCCAAACGACCCAGCGACGAGTTAATCCTCCAAAAAACTCAATTCGGATGGGTCATTGGAGGTAGCGTCCCGATCCCTACGCCGCGAACAACACGCAACACGTTTTCCACCACCATACAGTTCGATTTACAAAATTTCTGGGAGGTCGAAGAAGGACCCCATAGGCACCATCCAACACTCGATGAGCAGGAGTGCGAAACACATTTCAGCAACAACGTCAAGCGTGACGCGTCCGGACGATACATGGTCGCGTTACCCTTCAACGAAAAAAGGGAGCAGCTCGGAGGTTCTCGGTCGATGGCCCTCAAACGTTTCTTGGCACTCGAGCGGAGATTAACGCGGAACGACGAATTACGAGAACAATACCACCAAGTAATCAACGAATACCTCGCGCTCGGGCACATGACACAGGTAGACACCGTCGATACACCCGGATTCTACCTACCACACCACGCAGTTGAAAAACCCTCAAGCACGACCACGAAGGTTCGCGTGGTCTTCGACGGGGCAGCCAAATCTACCAGCGGGCTGTCACTGAACGACACTCTACTGACCGGTCCGACCATACAGGACAACCTATTCACCTTATTGATTCGGTTTCGAATGCACGCAGTCGTCCTAACCGCGGACATCGAAAAGATGTACCGGCAATTCATTGTCCGACCGGACGACCGTGCATACCAACGCATCTTATGGCGAGACAGGCACGGCGAAATAGCTACATTCGAGCTAAATACTGTCACTTTCGGACTCTCCTCAGCACCATATCTTGCCATAAGATGCTTACACCAGCTGGCAGACGACGAGCAGGACGCAACACCAACAGCATCAGTAATCCTCAAACGTGATTTGTACGTCGACGACCTGTTGACCGGTGCCGACACGATCGAAGAGGCTCAGGTCATCCAACGGCAAATCACTAGGTTACTGCGAAAGGGAGGTCTTACCATTCGACAATGGGCCTCCAACGAACCCAAACTTCTCGCGGGACTGCACACGGATCTTATCCATCCAAAGATCCTGGGCAATGCAACCGCGATGAAGACGTTGGGCATCTCATGGGACGCGGAGCACGACACCATTCGCTACTCCGTACAGACAGCCACAACCAACAAGGTGACCAAACGTCACATCCTAGCAACCATCGCCAAAATATTCGATCCATTGGGATTACTCGGACCCGTGACAATACGCGCCAAAATTATCATGCAGCAACTCTGGCAATTGAAGATTGACTGGGACGAATCCCTGCCGGCCAACATCCATACCGAATGGACCGAATATGAGAGGTCGTTACAAGAATTGAATCAAATCGAATTCGGTCGACACGTAAGTCTCAGGAGCGCGGAAAGGCTCGAGATACACGGGTTTTGTGACGCAAGCGAACGGGCCTACGGCGCCTGTCTATACGCACGGGCTATCAATGCACGCGGCCAAATCCAGACCAGCCTAATCTGCGCAAAATCCCGCGTCGCACCCCTAAAGACCGTCACGCTCGCGCGTTTGGAACTCTGCGGCGCCGTCCTCCTAACGTCACTTTACGAAACAGTTCGCGACGCCATCACACAAGACATCCACGCTACCGTTTTCTGGACCGATTCGACGATCGTTCTCAACTGGTTAAACAAACCACCGTCCACCTTAAAAACCTTCGTCGCGAATCGCGTAGCCGACATTCAAGGAAAGGTCGACATCTCGTCATGGCGCCACATCAGATCGAGGGATAATCCGGCCGATCTACTTTCTCGAGGCATCACGCCTGGGAAATTTCTCAACAACGCACTTTGGCGATGCGGACCAGAATGGCTCTCTCAAACAGAGGCCACATGGCCCAACTCGAGATACATCCATTCAAACGACGTACCAGAAACAAAAAAGATCACGTGCCTCGCCACCGCAATCAACCAATCCAACGACATGCTTACCCGGTATTCCTGCATCCAAAAACTACGGCGAATTGTAGCATATTGTCTACGTCTGGTGCCTGCCCGTCGCAACACAGGCCCCTTGACCATCAAAGAGCTACAAGAAGCCAACATCCGCATCATCAGGTCCGTTCAGTCAGTCACATTTACACAAGACATAAAAAACCTAAAATCCGGAGAATTACACCCCAGAAGCAAACTTCGACCTCTGCACCCGTTCCTCGACAACGAGGGTGTCTTGCGCGTGGGGGGTCGCCTCCAAAATTCCACATTAGCATTCGCTCAGAAGCACCCAATTCTATTGCCAAGGAGTCACCACGTGACTGATTTAATCATCCGCGACGCTCACACGAAGGGTCTTCACTCAGGCATCACCGCAACCTTGCACGACGTGCGCCAAACATATTGGCCCATCGATGGAAGGAATGCCACCAGGAAAATTGTACGGCAATGCGTAAGGTGCTTTCGGGTTAATCCCCCCACGGTCGACTACCTGATGGGAAATTTACCTGCGGCACGCGTCACCGAGAGTCGACCATTCCAGAACTCCGGTGTCGATTATTGCGGCCCCTTTTACATAAAGGAACGACGGCATCGAAATCGCACCCGCATAAAGGTATACGTTGCCGTATTTACCTGTTTCGCGACAAAGGCCGTACACCTCGAAGTAGCAGGCGACTTGACAACGGATGCCTTCATGGCGGCACTCAAACGGTTCGTCGCACGCAGGGGGGCCTGCCAAAACATGTATTCAGACAACGGGACTAACTTCGTCGGGGCCGACAACGAACTGAGGGAAATTTACAGGACCCTCCCAACGGACGAAAGATTGCAAACCTTCCTCACCACGAAGGGAATCGCGTGGCATTTCACGCCGGCTCTGTCACCGCATTTCGGGGGACTGTGGGAGGCCGCTGTAAAGGCCTTCAAACATCACCTCAAACGAGTCGTAGGTGAAGAGTTGTTCACATTTGAACAATTCAACACTTTTGTAGTCGAAATCGAAGCCATTTTAAACTCGCGTCCGCTCACTCCCCTCTCTCCCGATCCAAACGATATATCGCCTTTGACTCCTGGTCACTTCCTGATTGGCAGCTCTTTAACGGCCATTGCCGAGACCGATTTCAGGGCAACTCCGGACAATAGATTGTCGACCTGGCAACACATCCAGAAGGTAAAACAAGACTTCTGGACCAGGTGGCACAAGGAGTATATTCACCAACTTAACGTTCGCCACAAATGGACAAGTGGTTCACACCATATTCGAGAAGGGACCATCGTTGTGCTGAAGGAGGACAACACTCCTCCCTTATGCTGGCACCTGGGACGAGTCCAGCAGGTCCATCCAGGAGCTGATGGAATCATCAGAGCAGTCACCGTTCGAACCGCAAACGGCGTCTTCAAACGAAACGTGAAGAAGCTGGCACCACTTCCCGATCCAGGACCTTCACCGCAGTACGACGGGAATCAAGGAAAAACAGACAGTTCATAGTTAATCGTGTTAGTCGATCGTACCGATCAACGGGGGGGAGCATGTTCCATCGCGAAGGAACAAACACGTGGAGTCTTTGCGACCGGGTTTACGACACGGACGTGACCATAGTTAGGCTGCAGTCAAGGACACTTTCACAACCATTTGGCGGCCAGATTGTCCGGATGCCATCCGGACATGGCACAAATCACAAGGCAGACGTTTTTTCTTTCCTTTTACTCATCGTAAATAAGCCGTTTCCTTGACTGCCATAAGGTCTCATAAACCCGGAATTTCCGAAGGGTCAGCCGACGTCGAGCGCGCGACGGGGCCCGCTACCTGGGTTGACCTGACGGAATCTCCAGGGGATGAACCAGGGTCGCAGAGATTCCACGACCCAGCGACTAGCATTCCTACCCCCTCCAGGACAAGTTCCGACGAGGAACCACCCATAAATAGCCGAGCAAACCCGAAAAACGGTCTATTGCAATTTTACCGGTACACGCGAGCAGTCATCCCGCGAGCAACCATTCTCAAGTCACAAGCACTCAGTCTTCAAACCACGCAACAGTACGCGCAACTACTATTCGAACTTGAATCCGATAGCCCAAAATTAATTTGGCGGGCAATCAATCGGCGACTTAGGAACATACGCGTCCACCGTGCAATCCGGGCCTTACAACCCCGGAAGGGTTCATTTCACCGCCCGCGCGTCTCTTACGTCTCCGAGTCAATACACAGAGGGACTGGTCTATTAGACGATGGGTAAAAAGCTTTTTTTGCCATTACTTGGAATGGAATGAAAAAACTTTTAAAAAAATAATTTAACATTTTTATCTGAGCATATAACGAAAATTTAAAAAATGCCTTTTATAGATCTCAATAGGTTATATGCATGCTGAAAATTTCATCGAAATTGGTTAAACGAGGACCGAGATACAGGCGTCGAAGGATTTTAAAAATTGAAAATTTTTTAAGATTACTTTTTTAAAATTATTTACACTTTTTAAATTTTCGTTATAGGCTAAAAGGTTAAAAGAGTTAAAAAAACGAGAGATTTTTATTTTTATTTTTTGCCATTCAAATAATAGCAAAATATAAAAAAGCATTTCAGACATTGTCTAGTAGACTAGTCCAGCTATCATCTAAAAAAAATTAAAGTTATTTAGTTCAATTTTCAACAAGTTATTGCGTTTTAAAAGATGTACGAACACTTTTGTATGCCACTGTATATAGAAATTATGTCTTCATTAGCATCTATAATGAAAACTCGCTAGAATTATTTTATAAACGTCACAGCAATTTTATAGTAGGTGTATATACATAACTGAGTATATTATACCGTGGTAGGAACTACTGTAAATCAAATTTGAATATTCAGCACAAAGTACATTAGTAACTAAATTTCGTGGCATCTTTTTATTCAAATCCACTCCAAATCAATAGAAAGAAATGACTAACGCAGCACATCATATTGATACTAATGATATTAGTACTATTTATAAGTGACATGACTTCTATCGAGATTCATCCACCTAAGTTATTGCAAACCAAACTCACGTGTAACAACGTGCTCGGTGAGTACTCAAAGTCAATTTTCTCGCCAACGAAGCCCTAAATGAAAAATTTTATTCCTTATTTTCGTTTCGTTTTTTCGTGAACAATCACCTTCATCTCTGCTGTACCACCCGTGGTGGGACCAGTTGTATAATTTTTGTTTTAATCATTTGAATTTAATAATTACATTAACGCACAAACGTCACCTGAAAACGAGATCATATATTTGTATGGTTGTTCTCGAATTAGAAAAATTAGTTCCTAAAAAGAAATCATTCTTATTAAGACCTAAATTCTGTTTGTATGATAAACGCTTTTGAACATTAACAATCACATATCTGTGAAGTGTTCAAATGAACACAGTAATATATATAATATAATACGTGTATTGTATGTATTGTAATTACTAGACTGCGGATTATATGCATTTATGGCAAAGATGAATAAAAATATGAGAAATTTAAGGATAATGTCACATTATGTTGAACTCATTACAATTATAAGAAGAAGAAATACATTTCTTTTAGATTTCATAATCAACCGCTATATAATAATAAGAAGTTTGCTCGTAAACGATTTGGATAAAAATACATTAGGTTGAATTTACTAGTTCATATCTCCTGTATTCTGGAATGTCCATGTTCCAGAGCTTACAAGAATTATAATTACGAGAAGAAATTATATGCATTAGAAGAATTATATGCATTATTTATATGCCTTGCCATCTGCTCTGAATAGTATGTATAGTGATTTAAGTACGAACCATGTGTAATTAAGAAGTGAATACTACATTCATTACTAGACTACTTTTAGACATGCTATAACGAAAGCAACCTGCTCAATTGGCGACATTTTTTACTATCATAAATCAGGTTTAAACGTGGATGTAGAGTGTGATCAGAATCTGAATCAGAATCATATTTTATGTGAAATATCATGTAATGATATAATGAAATGTGTAAATTTGCAAATACGTAGTATTGAGGAAAACTCATAAAGTGCAGAAAAATGTTGAATATGTTACCAAAGGAACTGATTTGTAATTCTTCTCAGAATTTTCAAATTTGTTGCAACTATATCTCCGGATTCTGTTAACACAGTTGAGATTTACGAAACGATTGAAGATGTGTTGTCGAGAGACAAGCTCATTGTATTGACAAGGTGTTGCAAATCTCATAGTTGGGTCGGGTTGTTGCTTGATAAGTTCCTAACATTCGGAATAGGCAACGGAATCGCCAACATATTATAACTTTATTACAAATGTGGAGTTGCATTCTTAAATGGAACATTTAAAATGAAGACACTCCATTTTCGATTACTGTGCAACACAAGTCAACTAAAAGTCATTCGAAGTGCCTCAACAATACTATGGCACTCTGATTTTAAATGAAACTGCACCTTCGCAGTTACTTTCAAATATTGTGAAGGACATGACAACGGCGGCTCTTACCATGATCTCAATCGATTGAAGCACATTGAGTGATCCAGTTCTCACGTGAACATTCACTTCAGTGTACAACGGATATTTACAATTCTTCATTACATCTGTTTGAAACTTTGTACGGCGTTACTGTGGAGGAAGTAACTAACAACAAAATTGGAGACTATATTGATCTGACGTCCGCAGATCAAATATTCCAGCAAGGGTTTGTGTGTTTGTCACTGGATCTTTCGACGTGAAGTTTGCTGAATTCGATCAACAGTCCAGCACACTTACTTCTCGGAGTGCTTACACGGAGACGTATGAAGATTGTGCATTGGAGATATCAAAAGTCACTGAGAAGCATACTATATAACTTTGACATGCGAAGATGTGGCATCGATATCTGCGATTTTTACTTACTTGTCATTATTTTCTACTAGTTCTAATTTACTAAAAATTTGCAACCATATTTGGATAACAAACACTACAGCTTTCGAGAATCGGTTGTACTGATACTTATTTCTGCACTCAGATTATGTTTATGCTAGAAACATTGCTGTAATGAGTATGTTGTTGAGTAAGTTTACTGACTGATTCTGATTCTGATACGATAAAATCAAATACTCTAGATTTACAGAAATCCCTGTTTAAATGATCGATTTGAAACATTCACCTCATGAAATGTAGAATACGGGGGAAAAATTGCAGTGTTAGTGAAAAAGAATGTACGTCGGATGATTTCGACCAAACTCGGAACATTTATAATATCGTAAAGTTAATGTAATTAATTAATTTCATTTTGTTCATAGTAGCGCTATTGATTTAAGCAGATCTGTGTTTTATACTGGATAGGATGATTCATCGTAGTTATTCTTCTGAAATGGAATTACGTTTGTACGTTACATACTTGAGAACGGAATAGATGTATTTTAAACCTGCCACTTGGTACTACCACTGATGGTGAGAATTATTGCATTCGTTTTGGATAGAGTACAAAACATATTTGGTCTGGAAATAAATTGTTCATGCATTACTTATTGGCGGTTTTTGTGAACGTTCTCATAAAAGTTTTAGTAACAGAAAATGTAAGTGTTTATTGTTTATAATTTTCTAGAGGCAGTGATAACGTTTGCTCATTGGAAAAGATTTTTTGCAAAATTTTCGATCTTAACATTCGAATTGCAAAAAATCCTTCTCGCAAACATTGTTTTTACAATGAAATGAAGTCATTTGCCTTATATATTATATTATTAGATTTCAAGCAAACATTTCGAATAATTGAAAATATAGATTCGTTTTTAATACGGAGGGGAGTCTGGAGTAAATCGATACATTTTTCACTTTTTGATTTATACAATCTTTATTTGAGCTAATTCCGTAATATAAAAAAATGCTAAAATATACTTCATAATCCTTCCTTTTTATATTTTGTAAAGGACGATTTCAGACACTACATACAACATAAATCATGAAATGTTTTTTAACTGATTGAAAAATGTATTAATGTACCCAACTGCGTGACAAGTTAAAATCGCTTTGGGGGCAGGTTAACACTCATTTAAAACACCGTGGTCTAATTTATAATAATTGTTTTTATTACTCAAAATACGTCATTCAAGTATGTATTTATAAAGTAATAGTGATTTAATTATACATCCGAGTAAATGAAATGATTTTATTTGAAATTAACTGCCGTAGTGAACAATATAGAATTTTACCGCTTTCTCAAATGATTCCAGACAAGTGATACACACACTGATTTTCTGATTCTGATACATTTTTTATTTGTAAACAATTATTATTTCTTTGCTTAATTAACTTGTTAATTATGTTCCTTTTCCGCTTTCACAATTATTACCTATAAAGAAAATTTAGGAAATATCTTTCGGAGAACTCGGAAACTTATGTGCATGCTGAATATTTTACTACTTGATATGATTTAATCCTGGAGGCGTGTGATAATATATTTTGTGTTTTTTATTCGTTATTGTTTTTATCGAGTTGAATCATGTCAGTTATGGCAAACATCTCATAAAGAGAGAACATATTTTATGTCTTCATTAATTAAATAAAACTTCTATTTCAAAGCTTAAATAGTGAAAAATAGTAAAAGTTATTCCTATAACTAAATATAATTCAAGATGTTACTGGCCTAGTTGACGCTTTTAATTTTTTGAGAACATATAATATTGAGAATAATTTAAAACAATATGGTAAACGTTAAATATAAAATTAAAAATAATGGAAAACGCGGGAAACATATTTAATAAATAAAATCTTAACGTAGGGGTTAAAATATGATAAAACAACGTTTGAATTGTGGCATTGTAAAAAGCCGCGAATAAAGTAATTGAGAGTATTTGGTTCTACGGTATATGTGTATAACAGAACTAGTAAGACAAAGTTTAACGATAAGTCATGGAAGGGAATAATGGTAGGTTATGAAACAAACAGATATAAAGTGTGGGATGTGGAAAGAAAAGTATGTTGTTGTTAGAGATAGGATAATTGATGAAATAAATTTCTTAAGTCAAGACCTGTAGTGAAAGCTGAGGAGATTGGAGGCTATAAATCTTGAAACAAAGTTGAAGTTTCTGATGTAATGTCAAATTCATTAATAGAATTTGAAAAATCTGCTAATGGTAAATCAGATAGCTTGAATTTGGAATATCTTGGTAAAGTCAAAATCAGTAGGTGAATTTAGTAGTCTGATGATAATTAAACAAGCAAATTAGAATGCACAAATAGTGAAAACTCTCTAATTAACGAAATACAAAAAACTTCGGAAGCTAGTCCTTGTCTCAAAACAGTAATATGGAACATAAAGATAATAATAAAAGAATGTTATCAGAATCTAAAAGGAGTGTCGGATTAAAAAGAAACCCCAAATTTCGTGTACTAAAGTGAATATACCAATAGATTGTTTAATGTGTACAAAATTATTAGTGTGTGATATTGCTATATCATATCGGGAAATTAGTAATAGAAATGATAGTGATAAATGCGAACAAACAATTTGATATGAAATCGATTCTGTGTTGATTTATACGACATTAATGTCAATCCTAAAGATAAAAATATTGTAGATTGTAAATTAGTATTTACAAAGTGATGAATTTGGAAATTCATGCAAATATAAAGCTCGTCTGGTTACAAAAGGCTTTACTCAAAAATATTTAATAGATTACTAGAGTTATTAGACACTTTCACCCCGATTGCAAGAATCTTGAGTTTTAGATTTATAATTCTCCACTTAATTCATTCTTAAGAGGAAAATTAAAAGAGGAGATTTATATGAAGGTATCCTAGGGAATAAAAGGACATAAAGATCAAGTCTGTAAATTAAATAAATTTTTGTATGGTTTAAAACAAGCAGCAAGATGCTGGTTTGAAGAATTTGAAAAGACTGTTAAAGAGAAAGATTTTGAAAATTCTCCGGTCGATCGTTGTATCCATATATGTTACACAGAGAAGATGTTTCTAAAAATATTTATGCAGTTCTACATGTTGATCATCTTGTAATTGCAACAACTAATATTCAAACCATGAATAGTTTAAGAAACCATTTAATGAACAAATTCGCAATGGTAGATTATTAAATTGTTTCCTGGACTGAGGATTGTAAGAACTAGTGAAAAAATAATTCTAGATCATAGCAGTTACATTAGACAAGTTTTGAAGAAATTTAATCATTTAGAATTCAGATGAAGGATATGATGCACCCTGTCGAAATGTTGATTGTTTGATGTATATAATGGTGTGTATACGACCTGATTTATGTGTAGCTATTAGTACTTTGAGTCGACATATAAGTAGGAGGAATAAAGACCTGTGGAATTCTCTCTCTCTCTCTCTCTCTCTCTCTCTCTCTCTTGCACCAGTTGTAAGATATTTGAAAGCTTTTGAGCCGTGTTCGAAGAAATCATCGAGTCACGGAGCATGTAATTTCTGAATTTTTTGACCACATGACAGTGATGTTTTTAATAAAAAGGCTGTTTTACCTTATTTTAGAATATGTGATGAATGTTTACTAATTTTTCGAAGCCGAAATAGTACGTAACTGAACCGTGAGAGCCGTTTTAATAATTAATTGAGCCAATTACAATGAAGGATATCATTAAGAAATACCGTGAATCTTACGCAAAAGATATTTTTCTTTCAATTTTCTGTATTCAAACAAAATTCAACGAACGATTCGCAAAGCGAATTTATTAATAAAATGTGTTAAGAGGGGGGAACTATAAATTTGACCTTGATGGAGTTGATCGTCGCGCTGCAGTTGTACTGACATTAGACAAACCAAATAGAAATATTTCCGACCGCCAGGAAGCACACGCATATGTTTCTGTGACCACAGGTATCGAACACGATGTGTCGGTGAAAATGTAGCGGAAGAGAGAAAGAAAGCTGAAACAGAAGGATAGCGACTAAACATGATTGCCGCACAATACAGATAGTAAAAGTAGCAGTAAAAGAATGTTATCAGAACCAAGAAGGAGTGATAGGGTTAAAAGGAAACCGCACATTTCATATGATGGAGAGGACATGCCGATTGATTATATGATGTGTGCACAATCGGTAGTTTGTGCAATTCCTTTGTAACGCGGTTGTGTTCGGGGTACAACGGAAGGGAGACTCGCTGTCTTCTTTTCCCCCGCTTAGTTTGGCGGGGGAGGCAGCCATCGTCGAACCATCGCTGTAGGGGCGCGCTGGCCGTTCGGCCGGGTAGCGGTACGCGGCCGGCGACTTTCTCCGCGACTAGGCCTGCAGTACATGTGACAGTGATAAAAAATAAAGAGACAAAGGAATTTCCGGTTCTTGCAAACGTCAAGGACGTTTTCTCTCTGTCGAACCCTTGACATCTGCAAGCGGACAGTTTTATGGTTATTACGGTCGCCGACCGTGTGCCGCTACACCTTCATCATATCAGGAAATAAATAACAGAAATGATAAAAATGATGTATTTATTCAATAAAAATTCAGAACATATTTCGTATTTCCTCCTCTCCCTCCTCTCTCTCTCTCCTCGTCCTCCTCGTCCTCCTCCATCTTTTTTTCGAAGCCCCCTTTTTCGGGGGCCATATATGGTCTCTTTCATCAACGTTTTTATCTCTCTCTGTAACGTAAAAGTATATATTATTATTACAATTTATTATTATACATATTATTATATTATATTATATATATAAATATTTTTCATTTATTATTTTACATTTACTAACATTGGCAGCCACTATATTGACTATCGTTGGCTTTGCGGTCCCCCGAGCTAACTTCCCTAAAATACTCTTCCACTGCGACTGTAACATAAAAGCAGAATTAGAAGTATATATATTATAAATATACATTTTATTGTACACATATATTGCATATACTTACAGCTTTGCCGCAATTGTAAGCCACAGCGATTTCTCTGTGTCTGGCCAGAACATCGTCAAGCGTCTCGTCCGCATTGCCGCTGCTGCTTCCGCCAGCAACGGCGTTTGTAGCGACGCCGTTGCTGTTCACCGCTGCTGCGGCGGAGGTGTTCGCTTCTTCTCTTATCTGAATTTCCTCCACTTCGTTCGTATATCTTTTTCCATATTTCTAAAAAAAAATAATATTATTAAAATAAATTGCTACAATTACTAGAACAAATTTCTACAATACTAAATTTTATCGCGTTATAAATTCGAAATAAAATCAATTTAACCGTTTGCATACCAGATAGTTCTAAAAAACAGGATCGAAAAGCGCTAAAGAGCGCGATCGCGCTCCTTCGATTACGTAACTAATATTTTAACTTGTATTTTACGAAAAATATACTATATGTATATGCCCTGGCTTTTCTCGACACAAAATCTGAAGAGCGCGAAAGTGGCTCGTGGTACGCAAACGTTTCAAAACTTTGAAATTCTAATGCCACATACATAGTTAATATATTAGTATGTACTTACTTGCAATTTCATCCACCTACTCTTTCAAGAGTTGAACATTGAATGTGTGTGTGTGTGTGTGTGTGTGTGTGTGTGTGTGTGTGTGTGTGTGTGTGTGTGTGTGTGTGTGTGTGTGTGTGTGTGTGTGTGAAACTGCGGCCCTTCGCAGCTCGAAGTTCTGGCCCAGTGTCGGTCTCGGAGCCGTGTTTGTGGATTTCCCAAATGGGACTGCATGATGCCAATGGTTCGAATAGTATCATTGGTTGTCTGCCAATGGCAATGTCCAATGGTAGCATCGCAAGCACACCCTGGTCCAAATCATGATTCCACGCAACGGTTGCTTTCCCAATTTCGAATTTCCCGCTACCGCTGGTTGCAGTTCGAAAATGATTTGTTTACACTTTCGTAGACAATGAAGCAAAATGTATTAGTAGTATCGTAACGTGACTCGCATTCAGCTGTGATCTGCGTTTTCACGTCGCGTTCAGTCGTGAATTGTTCTCTAAGTAATACGGTCTAAGAGAGCAAAGTGCGATTTTTATTTCTTACAATTTTAGATTATTTCTATTTCATTCTATTTTATTCTAGTTAATTCTATTCTTTTTAATTCTACTTTTATATTCTACTCTATTTGGCATTATTCTACTACATTCTATTGTAAACAATAGAAATAGATAAATTTAACAATTTCAAAAGTATAGCGAAACGACGCCAAAGGTTGTGGTTTCTTCGCAATCGTTCAGACGTATGAAGGAGGGTGCATCGAAAAATCTGACCTTGAACAGAGCAAGATACAGCAAAAGAAAGATTATGAAGGAGAGGTAAGTGAACATTTTGTTTCATTAGTATTAACTGTTTCTTTTTAATTGTTAAAAGGTTGACACCACTGATTTCGGTAATATGTTTCGATGTAATTTAAATGGTAAGAGCAAAAGTTCTGATTACCGCTGGAAATACATTTTTTCGTTTTCTCGCTATTGTACTTCCATTTCTTGGATTTTCATGATATTGACATATGCTGTAGTCCATATACAATCATTAGAATGAAGTTGTAAAACAAAATCGACGGGTCGAAGTAGCTGAATAGTGTCATTTATACATTATTTATATTTCATCTTCATTTCTGTATCATCGAAGCCACTGACATCGAGGTACAAAAGTGATGCGTTTGACATGAAATGACCTGTAAATAAATGGGGACGTTCAGACGAGAATAAGGTATCGCAAATACCTATTTTCGGCATCCTCGGTTGGTTGTCTGCCGACGTTACGGACAATTACGACCGTTTGTATACAAATGAATTACACTAATTATTGGCTGGATTTTGAAATTCATTTTCATTGTGATATACTCGAACGAAGTGAATGTTGCTAGGATTTTTAGACATTTTTAAAGAATGTTGTTCCAGTACATTCTAACTTTCTACTTTCGATTTGATTACTGTAATTACTAAGAATTTTTGGGTTTGCTATCCGACACAGGATGCTGACATATTCGAAGTATATTGCGTTGTATTTAGTTTACTATGTTCACTTATAATATTGTTGAATGTGTAAATATTTATGTTTTCCTGTTTCGATGTGTAGCAACCATTGTGCTGCAACTATGCGCCCGCCTAGAGAAACTCTCAATTTTATAGCGGTACACGGTCGGCGACGGTAATCACAGTTAGAGGATTCGCTTGCAGAGGCCAAGGACGAAGTAATAAACTTTCCCTGGCCGTTGCAAGTCGAAAATGGTTTTAGTGACTTTTTTTGACAACCCCGCGTGTGCAGCAAATGTTGCTGAAAAATAATTACCGGCCACCTGCCGCTACAGGGCTACCTGGCCGCACGTTCAGCGCGGCCCGGGAAAACCCTCAGGAGTAACCGTCACCTTGAACAAAGGAAGACGATGTTCCGCGGGACGAATATAAGCGGCAAAAGTCGGCTGCCGCGGGTCAGTTCGAGCAGTTCGGTTAGGACAGTTCGGTCAGGACAGTTCGGTCAGGACAGCACGGTTACGTCGAGTATCGGTTAAAGTATAAGTTCGTATATAAGTCCATATTGTTATAATTGAGGGTACGGAACATTTCGAATACATAACCCCCTCACTATGATAAGTATCATCCTCATAATTGCTAATTTTTATAACTTGACCTGATTTCGATTAGATTTCCAGCAAGTATATAACTTATGCTCTGCATAGCAAAAATCTATTCCCTCAAAAAGTTCTCCAGAAGCTTTTTTTTAATCTTCGTTACAGGCTCAGATAAAGAAGTGAAAAAACGTGAGTTATTTATTTTATTTTGCCATTCTGAGCAATAGTAAAGCAATAGTAATATAACCATTTCAGTAACGGTCTCGTAGACTGGTCCCCCTCTATCAGTAGTTGTTTATTATGCTTTCCAAAAAGTTATTGCGTTTTGAAAAGTGTCCGACTATACAATGGGAGTCCAATAACGCAAGGTCACCAGAAGTCGAGCCACTATCCCGCCTTCATACATTCCTTCCTTTTTTTGGGATCTTCGTCAAGTACAAATGCTTTCCCGGTTGTATGGACGGATGTTCGGAGTAAGTGATTGGTATTGTTTGACGAACAGATGGGGTCGAAAGGAAATTTTAGGATTATTTTCGTAAAGAAAGCAGATTGCCTACGTGTGTCCCTAAAGAAAGAAATTAGAAGGCCGAAGATCTGGACTTCGTTGCTTTTACGACCGGTCCTTATGACCCGGCCGCGTACGGCACGCACATGGGAAGGTTACAATTTCCGCGTCCGATAATTCCTTCCCTCCCACGGTGAGGGCCCACTGCAGATATTATTTCAATATTTATTCTGCATTTGTTTACAACAAACGTTTTTTCTTCAATATTCTACAAAGGGCGTAGCCGATTCAAGATGGTCAAAATTGTCCTTACAGGTTTTTCAATGAGTCCTATACCGTTCGGTATAAATAAATTAATATTATTAATTAAATAATGTGAGCCAGTTACTGTGCCGTTACAACCATTTCGAATCATAACCTGGAATAAGACGGTCATTCTTTTCATTTAAATTAAACGCTTGCAAATAATAACGATCACAATAAAAGTAGCAACGATTTATTGCATCGCAATACGGCCCACCGTCCATCAAAAACCCATTTGTGTAAAATTTCAATCCGGTTGCAAGTTGTGGTTATCTCTGACTATCACAAAGTAAAAAAATATTAATGAGCCATTGGAGTTCAGTAATGATATAGCACAAATCTAAGTTCAATCAAAATTTCTTTTAAGTACTTATTATTTAAAAAATATTGGTTTTCTTTAAATTACGGATAAATAATTAGCTATAAATCTTTTTTGTAAATAAAATCTTTTTCATATAGAAATGTAAATAATATTTATTTCATAAGAAAATAGAAATTAATTTTTAATATTAAATGAAAATTTGAATAAAAAATTTAAATTAAATAATGGTAAATTTAGTGCCAACATGATTTATTTATCCTTTTTATATTAATTGGTTTTCAATAAATTTAGGAATATTATTATTATTAAGGTTCTTAGGGGTTAATGTCTATCCTGTAATATTAATGGGATGATCATCAAGATCTAATTATTCAATAGTAAGTTCAATTCGTTCAATTGCTCAATAAATTTCTTATGAAGTTAGATTATTTTCAATTTTTTTCAATATAATTGTTGTAATTGACAGATTTAATGTAGTTAATTTTATTAAATATCAATTATATTTTTTTAATTTAAGTTAATTTTATATATATTTAAGTAAAGGTTATCAGTTGATCTTGTAAAATGTAGAAATATAATTATACCACTAACAGTAGAAATAAAAAATATTATTGTTAATATAATAATTGTGAAAGTAGTTAGTAATATTATATAGTTTAAGGGCATAAAGGTTTTTTTAAATATAATAAAAATTAGTATATTTATTAAAATTAATATGGAGATTTTTATAAATATTTCATTGATTGAGATTATCATTTTTTTTTTTTAATTTTAAATTGTGGTGTAATTATATTAATAATTATTAATATAAGTAGTAAAATTTTAAGTTTTCATTTATACTAATAAATTTTTTAAAAATTTTACAAAAAATAATTTAGATACAATATTAATTTTAGGAATTGACATATATAGACATTCCTTCCACAACCTTTAAACTGTCATAGCAGTATTTCCACTACACTCTATGAACATCCAAAAAATTTGATACTATTTTTGTGCTGACGGTAAACGAATCAGCAGACAATTCGCAGTCACGATCTGAAGCCGGAGAAATTCGAAAAGCAACTAAAAATTGTTTCTGCAGCTGACTTGCAACCATACGCCGTGAAACCCTGCTGCTCATTGTCATGAAAGAATCTTTAAACTTTCATCTGCGCCCGGTGACATAGGGGCAACGCACCTGTTACAATATTGTTCCAAATATTTATTCAAAATATTTCTCAAATCAAATTTTATTTCAAGACTTCAGATTTCGCTCGCAAACAAGTTTGAAGCGATAATTTATGATACTTTACATTCATTCTTAGGCATAATTATAGAGGAAAATAATACTTTCAGGTACTTTAATCAAACTATACAGAACGCAGAGCCTTAAAGAGATTTGGCGTAGAAAAAGTAAATGTTGTACCAACCACTATCGAAATACCAATCAAACTGAAAACGAAGACTGTACTGATTCTGCAGATTTTAAATTTTGTCGCAGGAGTTACTGCGACGGTTTATATAAAATAATCCGAGAGAGTTTTTGGTTTTATGTAACGAGAACTTTAATACAACGTGTAACAAAAAAGGCGATGGGGTGCAGTGTGTTTTAAAATACGTAAAAGGTAAAAGGTAAGAGCGAGTGACGGACGAGACAGAGATACGAACACGTCGAGAGTCGGAGGAAAACTGACTAACTAACTAACGTCTCCCGGTCGATAGGTCCTCGTATTTATTGGGGAGAGCGTATTAAAATCGGTAAGGGAAGATCCTTGGGAAGGGCGGAGGCCTTTCCCGAAGATTTTCCGACCGGGATGATCCGGAACCTAAGGTCCGAAGCTGTGTCTCGTCGTTTTTACTGTTTTATGGCGGTGTGTACGCCTCGCGTCGGGAAAACCCGAAAAAGGCATCTGCACACCCCGCTTTTGGAGGACGTGGCTTTTATTATGTCTGGTCCGCCACAAAATCGTCGTTTATAATTATTTTGTTCTTTGAAAATAAATAATTTTTACTGAATTTAATGTACTTAATATGTATACTTAAATTATATCACACCACACTTTTTTATCACTCACATTTTTTGAGTTATGTTCAATTGAATATGTTTAATTTTCATTTCATATTTTAATTATGAGATCGGTGGAGTTCAGTATTCGCTCTGATCACATTTTGAACAGTAATGTCTTATATTAATAACAAAATAAAAATTGGCTGCCATTACCTGCTATTAGAGAAATCATCTAATAATAATGTCAAAATGGCATGAGCTATCGAGTTACGCGAGATGTTTTAAATAGATTGAGTAAAATATCAATATTTCAACTGTTCGCACTGTATTGAAACTAATGAGAATAATTATAAATTATTATGTATGATGAAAACGATCAAGAAATCGAAACTATTTCGCAAAGAAACAATCGAACTACCGGTTTCGGAACAATTTAATAGAACTGAACAGAAAACAAAAATCGTATTTCTAAAAAATTTTGTTTATTAACAATTAAGACGCTGCATTCTATTTTCATTATACTGTCCCATCAAAAACCCACATATATGTACTATTGTAATAATATAAAATAACACACACACACACAAAGTAAGGCTTAAAAAAATAATTTTATTTGTTATGTTTTCTTCCGCTTTTTGTATGGAAACCGATCACTATGCGACGCTTGAAACCACGCATAACATTGTAGCGTACCGAGAAGGTATCGTGCGTGCCAAATGTGATTAACACGAGGCAGTCTAGTTGCGGTTTGGATGGTAAGTAGCACTTGGTTTCTTTCGCGAATTGTATTTACTGAGATGACTCCAGATCATTTGGCATGAGGACAAACCGCTTTTCTGTCGTATCTCTACATATATTTGGCGTCGAGACGCTTTGCTCGCACCACCGAAGCCGCGCTTTACGGAGTGATGGACATTTCGTGTTGGATTAAATAATAATTGCGTTCGGAAGTTTTCCTCGGGAAATTGCGCATTGACGAAGATCAACCCATCTTTGACTCCAAACATGAAAACGAAATATGAAATTATTGTCTGTCACTTTTATGAAAATCTACATGGAGAAACATGGGAACTCCAGAAAAAATGACCGTTGAAAAAAAGTACTTTTTGTATCGTATTACCAGATTACCTCTTAAGGAATCATGCTGAGTCGGAGCTGAAAAAAAATCAATTTTTTGGTTTTGATTGTTTGTGAAAGTATCACATTTCGAGAATAGAGGACGGAGAAATAAAATTTCCATCCGACAATACATATGAACTTGAATTTAAAATTGTTGTGCTTTGTAAAACCTTGCCAACCACCGCACGAAAGAAGCGACGCACGCGGATAGAGTACTTTGTAGTTAACAACAAATAAATGTTTTCGAGGCTAGTACTTCAACAGAAGATGACCAATATAGGCCTGGAATTGATAATTCCATGCGAGTACAAAATAAACATTTAAGAGTAAACACGTTAAAGTAGAAACTTTAAATACGTTCTTCTCATAACTGCATTTTCAATATCGGTGGATAGGATATCACGAAAAGTACTGTATCGATTTGGGCGAAATTTTTGTGCTCTTGAGTATTTTGGATTTTACAGCCTAAAAACTAGCCTTTTTTCATCAAATATCAAAACTTTCACTTTGAACGCCTACTATCTTGTCAAAAATCAATATTTCGAAAAATCGTTCGTTCAAGGATAAATGGACTATCAACTGACGAAATATTTTTCGTACAATACTGCATATTTTTAAATCAAAGAATACCATTAGTAATAAAAAGCCTGATCTTCCAAATACAGAAACATTTGGTGAGGAAGGTCTTAAAAGTTTTGAGAAAACAATTCCTGAAGAATACCATTCTTTTTAACTCCTAACTGAACATGACCCCTTAATACCAGTGATCCCTAGGGTGTAATGCAGGGTCTCGGTAGAAAGAGTGGGAGAATCAAGCTGGCACATGTAGGCGAGACACGGAAATGTATCGAGAGGTTTTAAGTGGTATGGAAACGGTAGGTCTCGTTTATTTACCCAAGATATGGTTGATGGAACAGTGTCTGCCTGGTGTTGATCTGTATAAATGGACGTTTATGAGTGAAAATCGAGAAATTTTAAAAAATACAATATACATATGCCGCGCTACGAATAATAAAAAATGAAGGACAATGCTTCAATCATTGATTTCTGTAACACTCGCGACATGACGTGAAAATGACTAATATGATAAATTTAAAAATTCAAGACAGCACCCATTTATTGATACGTAGAGCTTCACGGCCAGTAGAAGACGAAAACTAGATGGCACTGTGATCGCAGCCACATGTGACGTCAGCTAATTTGTTGAAAGTATAGAAAATATACGAAAAATTAGAAATATCGGAAAAAATACGTTTTTAACAGTAAAAACGAGAAAAAAGTACGAATATGACGAAAATCATTGCGAGGAAATATGGAAAGAGCATGATCTCTACGATTTTATGAGAGGCATATTAAAAGATAGCGAGGAGCGAAATTGAAAACCAATGCTGTTTTTTGTAGAAAATAATAATTTATTTAGATATACTAATAACAAGCGAAAGAAATTTGTTACATATATTAATTAACGCTTACTTTCTATGGTTCTACGTGTTCGTTATAACGAACATATCATAGCTTTCAACGTTTTGTTTAATTTAACAGTAACATAAGTTTTGTTGTGACTCAATTATGCACCACTCAAGAAGAAATAGAAAATTAGAGTTTTATATATGTATAATACTTTGTCCACAAGCCTTTTGCACTTAAAACGACTGCGATTTGTCTGAGCATATTCTCCACTAAATTTTAACATATTTCTAGAGGAATATGTAAATTCTCTTCTTCAATTCTTTTCCATAATTCGTCGAGATTTTTTGGAGGGGAATCATATTCGTCCCGTAATTATTTTTTGAGTATTGCTCATAGATTTTCCATGAGATTTAGGTCTGGAGTTTGAGCTGGTCAGTCCAAAACCTCAAATGGTTGCAGTTTCAACCATTTTTGCGTGCTTTTCGTCGTGAGCTTGGGCTCTCTATCGTGCTGAAACACCATATTTCTTTCATCGGTTGGCATATTTTCTATTGTTTCATTAAACTTTCTTTGCACACATACAGGTTCATTTTGTCTTTAATACATTTCAATGATCCAACAGCATATATTATAATGTTGGAATTTGTAATTGTTTATTTGCTAATAATGCAATACAAATATAATACAGTGATTTAAAAAAGCACCTAGTGGATATAAAATGTACTTTATGTGAAGAAGAGTAACTGTATGTGAAATCGCGGAGATACTGTCTGACTGATACTGTTCTAGGCCGCTGAACGCCTCTGTAGTCCTCTAGGAAGTGCCTCGCACTGGAACTTGCAGTCCTTTTATATTATTCCTTTAGGTAAATTCCAGGTAAATGAGAGTCCTAATGTATACGCGTTTCCCCGAGAAGCTCGAGCTTGTACCTGCATTTATGAAGCTCGGGCTTGTACCTGTATTTATTGCCCCTATGTAGACATGCGTGCGTGCGTGCGTGCGTGCGCGCGCGCGTGTGTGTGTGTGAGTATCGTTGTATATACCAACATATAAAACATCTCCACAGCATAACAGATCTACCTCCAAATTTTACAGTTTCTTTTGCGTATCGCTTTTGTAGCGATTCACCCTTTCGAATTCTGCCTATTCTCCCGTCTATCATACAAAAATCTATTAAGTTTAAACTCATTAACCATACGACTCGACGCCAGTCATCTACCGACCAATGTATATATTTCTTCGTAAAAATTATACGAGTTTCAATGTTTTTTTGCTTAATATCGCTTTGTCCTTCTTCTCAATTACTTTAAAATTCATCTCCTTCAGAACTCGTTGTACAGTCTAGCGATTGCAACGTACTCCTACCTCATTTTCTAATAATTTCCTTTCCATTGCGGCTGATTTTGCTATTGCCAAAGACACTAATATTTCTTTTATCTTGTGCTGATAGTATCTTCGGACGTCCTGCAGAAGATCTACAAATATTATCACAATATTTTTTTCTTATTCTTTGTACACTAGATTGAGATACTGAATAATTTTTACACACTTTACGGGTCGATTTACCTGTAAAATTATTGTATTTTGAATGTTTTTCGTTATACGTTTTATGACGACGAAATCATTCAGTTCAGATAAGTTGAGAGAGACCTACGTTTATCGAATGTAAACGATCTTGATCTTCGTGCAAAATCAAATGTAAGACATATGTAAACACAAACATTCGCTGCAAAATTGAGTTAAAAATATAAATGAACAACTGGCAATAACTGCTTATAATATATGCAACATATTCTTTTTATTCTCTATCACATTGCAAAAATAATTTATTATTATCCACATCAGTACTTCCATTGTTTCAATTTCGTTCCTCACTGTATGTTATTTAAAAAATTGAAAAAAATAAAAGGGTATTTGCCACATCGCACTAATAATAAAGAAGTAAGCATATTCTCAAAAGCAGACTGACAAATTCGTCGAAAAACACGAGAAGAGAGGCCAAATTCGATGTACAGTAAATTCTGCCAAAGATTAGGCAGAGATAGATAGATCTGCCAGTAAATCCCCCCCCCCCCCCCGGCTTCGAATAAAAAATGGACAACTTCGGAGGACTAGATACGATTCATCGAGCCTCGCGTCTAGCCCTTTTAGTTGTCGCATGTCGCGCGTGTGTGTGTGTGTGTGACAACGAAAATCGGGGCAGTTGGCAAACTTAAAAGTCAGCGGTCAGTTTATCGGTGTACATTACTTTAAATACACAATAATGCTAGAATAAAAACTATGATCTTTTTATTTCTAATTTCTAACGTATTAGTGAGAATCTTCCAATTAAAATAAGACCAAACGTGACATCGTGATTGATTTTATTTTATGTAATCAGAAATGTCTGTCCAAACTATGTCATCTTATTGCATCATGAGTTGACATTCCAGGAGTTCTAGTCTGGGGAGACGCGTCGCACGCCGCATCATACATTTCACTGAATCTGACGAAACTTAGCATGTACGTAGGAATCACGCATATAGGCGTGGGTGTAGCACAGGGATAATGTGAGAAAACATCTATCAGGGGCAATGTAGGAGAATTTACTGCAATTTGCAATCACCGTCGAGACGACGTTATAAAAATTGAAAAATCTCGAAAAATAAAATCTATTCTCCGTTGGTAATAATAAAAATCGAAAAAAGTGCTTCAGTGATCACTCTCTATAACATTGGCAACAGAAGAATTGTTGTTATGCAAAATATTAATTATTCATGGAAACACCCATCTACTGCTGCACACTGCCTGCCGACCGGTAGAAGACAGCAATTATGGCGTCCATTTGTAGGATTGGATTGTAAGTAGTGATAGGATCGATTCCGATATCATCGATGATATTCAATCAATTTTAAATTAAAGTACTCGAATAGGAATTATTAATACCTGCTTGATACCTTACAAAAGTATTGATACCCGTTTGAGACTTCTATGAGAATTTCAACACTCGTTTCACATCTTTCGTGATGTTCAATACCTATTTGACATTTCATTAAAAGATCTATTTGTATTTGATACCATAAATTATTAAGGTAATAACAGAAATAATATTAAATTAATGTAATTATTTTCATTGTTCATGATTGTCAGTCATGCTTGTAGTACTGTCAGTGATAACTATAACGATTTCGCATCCTATCCTCTATTTAACAAATGCACCATGCAAATAATTATGTATTGACATAGCCATTCGATTTTCTGTTCCTTTGAATGTTTCAATCGTACACGAATTCATTTCAAAATTTCAATGAATAAAATGACAGTTAATTATGAAAAAGATTTGTTTATGTTATTTATGTTTATGCATGCTTATGAAATTGTTTATGCTTGTCCAAGTGTTCGTGGTTATGCACATATCCTTAACTTTTAGTAATTCCTTCTTCACATCCTTTTGTTTTTCACATTTTTCATTCAGGAGTTTTTTTTTCATTTTCAGAGACGAGGTATAAGCTGCATTAATTGTCTGAATCCCTTATCTTCAACCATCGAGAACAGCTGAAAATCTGTTACAATTAAATTTAAAATTAATTTGATGCTTCCTGCTGTTAGTGTATTGATACTTATTTAATATTTCACGAAAATAACGATATTCGTTTCAAATCTCAATTGCACTATGTATCTTCTGAATCATTACATGTACTTTCAACTATTAGAATTTTTAAATGTTCAATTATATTAATTGTACACTTATCAGATATCAATCTCTTTTGGCATTCCATCACAACATTTGTATAATGGTTTCAATCCCTTATTTTTTTAATATTTTGACCCTGTTGAAAATAGAAACTTTAGCCTCGGACAAAAATTAATCTATAGTTTATGTTGAGATTATTTATTTGTATATAGGATTTACAATAGACTTGAATATAAAAGGTATACATATGTGTATATATATATATATATATATATATATATATATATATATATATATATAATATAAAAGTTATAACCACACTCGCTCTGACGGTTCTACTTGATGCGAAGCTCACACGGAAGTGAAAAATAGTCGCAACACAAACCACGCTCGATCACACAACCTGCAGGCATTGCTCACATGTATATTAGCTATCCAATCCGCTATCATTCTATTGGTTGACGAATAATCCAATTTAAATTCTTTATTTTTAATACTATCTCTTATAAAATGGTATCTTAGATCTATGTGTTTCGATCTAGCGTGAAACATATTATTGTGTGCCATTAGATTTGCGCTTTGATTATCATTCAACAATTTAATATTTATATCTATTCCTATTTCGTCGAAAAATTTCTTAAGATAAATCGCTTCTTTTGCTGATTCAGCTATCGCCATATATTCTGCCTCTGCAGATGATAATGCAACTGTTTTCTGTTTTTGAGATTTCCACGCAATAGATGCATTATATTCAATGTAAATACATATCCTGTATAGGATTTCCTATCTGTCGCATCTGAACCCCAGTCCGCATCCGCATATCCAACCAAAAGAAAATTTCCTTTTCTAAAAGTCAATCCCCAATTTATTGTGTCCTTCAAATATCTCAATACTCTCTTAGCTGCAATCCAATGAGATCTATTAAATGCAGACGAAAACTGAGCCAAATATACAACAGATTTCATGATGTCCGGCCTTGAAACCACCGATAAATACATTAAACTACCAATTAATTTCCTATAGGGTACATTAACCTTTTCATCAGTTTCACCAAAGAGAAATTTATCTCCAACAATTGCCGGAATATCCGCTCCTTTCGCATTTTCTAGTCCAAACCTCTTTAACATGTCTTTTATGTATTTTCTTTGTACGATTGTTATTTCCTTTTTACTTCGACGAATTTCGATTCCTAAGCAATATTTTGCCTTGCCTAAATCTTTAATATCAAACTCTTGTTTTAGACCATCTTTAATTTCATTAATCTTATCAACCTCATTTCCGCGAATACAAGAATATCATCCACATAAACTAAGGCTAATACAAAAATAAATACATGGGTCTGATTTGCTCTGTTTTAGACCTAAACCTTTAAGTTTTGAATCCAACAGTACATTCCACTGTCGGCTAGCTTGTTTTAAACCATATAACGCTTTATTTAGCTTACAAACATTATCGTTATTTTGTGTTTCTTTTAACATCTTAATCGCTCGCTTTTTAATATCACCTGTATCATTTTCTATTATAAATTTCAGAGATTGTTAGGGATTCCCCATCTGGGCTTCACGGCGGGGGCCAGGCACATAGGTCCTTAATGGCTAGGGGGGTGGGCCTGTCACCCCGTGGCGGAAACGTTAGTTTTCGAGCCTGGTAAAACTCATGGGCCCCGTCGACAGTTTTATGGTGATCCTCCGTAAAGGACTTATCCCTGATTTACGACCAGGCCGTTAGCGGAGTTGGGACTTGGACCACTCGGCGTGATTGCTTCCAGATGGGGTAGATTTCCAAATTTTCCCTTGAGGAGGAAACTCATCTGGAGGCGTTCGCGGTACCCTTTCCAAAGGTCCCAACCATCTTCATTCCAACCAATTAGCGTTCGGTTTTTGAGCCTGCCGTGATTGGGCAGTTTTTCCTCGCCGCCCACCCTTAAGTAAAGGTAGGGATAACCGAGGTGACCTCGTGGATGCCACACGATTATTCGACAGTCCTGATCTGTCCATCCACCCTGATCCATCTTGAGTCGTCAGTGGATACAGAGGTCTCCCGGGAAGCTAATTGTTGGAGCACCCGGTTAGCAAAATAGAGTTTTAGTCGGCACACTAACGTGCAAATTACAACAAAGCTCGAACGATCGCAAGATCAACCACGAGCAATAACAGAGATTGTTCAAGCTTCTCTGATATTTCCATGAAAATTTCCTCACCTAACTTCCCATTTAAAAACGCCGATGTGACATCTAATTGTGATTAGTTATCAAATTAAATTCGACAGTAAGAGCTATTAATATTCTTAATGATTCTAATCTGGCAACTGGAGCAAAAGTTTCATTATACTCGTAACCTTTAATCTGATTGAAGCCTCTTGCTACTAATCTCGCCTTTCTTTTATAAACTTCTCCATTACTATCAAACTTATTTACTAAAACTATCTTACTATCAATTGTATTTTTATTTTCGGGTCGTTTGACTACCTGCCACGTGTCATTCCTTAGCAAACCTTTAACCTCATCAGCAATTGCTTGTATCCATTCTGTTCTATTTTCCCCTTCAATTGCCTGATCAACATCTATTTCTGCATAGTTTGCCATGGCGTCCACAAAACTTTCCTCTTCAGAGCTGTTGTTTCCCAATATTAAACCTGACCCTCTTTCATTTATTCGTTGCATTCTTTTCGGTCTCCCTGGTTTTCCCGTACGAATTATTTTCGGTCTCCCTGGAAAATATTTCATTCTATTTCCATTATTCTCGGTCGTTGGCACTTCTGTAGAACTTTCTGGCATTAATCTATCCATCTCTTGAGTGTCCGAATTTCGATTTATTGGCATCAATATATCTATTTCTCCAGTATCTAGATCTTCATTCCTTTCTATACTAGAAATCTCTATTTGTTCTTCTTTCATCTCGTCTGCGAACTTAACATCCCTTGATATGACCACTCTTCTCATCGACGGAACATATATTCTATATCCCTTTGTGTTTCCTCATAAGCTTTTGTACCAAAGATCCTTAGATATTTAATGTTTAAGTTTCTCTTGAACCATAGCTCATATGGTATACCTCCATTCAACGAATTAGTAGGACACCTACTTCTAATATGATTTGAAGTCATTATTTCTTCAGCCCAGAAAGAACTGGACAATTTTGACTCTATCATGATACAACGCACCATATCTAGTAGTGTCCTATTCTTTCTTTCAGCAACACCATTCTGCTGAGGAGTGTACGGGGCTGACAATCGTCTTTGAATTCCTGATCTACTTAAGAACTTATCGAAACTATCATTGCAATATTCTTTACCATTATCTGTTTGTAGGTATTTTATTCTCTTACCATGAAGATTTTCTCCCATGTTTTTGTAAGTTACAAAAGTTTCGAATACCTCACTTTTATGTTTCAACATATATATTGTACAGTATCTACTATGATCGTCTATGAACGTACAAAAATATATTTAGCCCCTCCCAATGACGAGACTCTAAAAGGCCCACACACGTCACTATGAACTATTTCCAAAAATTCTTTAGCACGTTCATGAATAGATTTAAATGGCGAAGAAACTTGTTTACCTCTAATGCAAGTTTGACAGTCAGAAAGATTATTACTCGAACTTATGTTCCCTACCTTTGTAGACTTTAATAGTCCTACCAAATCTTTCTCATTCAAATGGCCCAACCTTTGATGCCATAATTTCAAATTAATTTTATTTTCCTCAATCTTTTGTACAATATTCTGTTCTGGTTGTCTTACATAATACAAGTTTCCTATTCTATCTCCTATCATTTTTATGTTACCACCCAAATCTTTTACTATCGCTACATTTTTCTTAAATAAAACTGTATTATTTCTGTCGGCAATTTTTGATACCGACAATAAATTTGTTCTTAAATCAGGAACATGTAATGTATTCTCCTAAATAATGGATTTCTTCAAACCTTGTGCTTCAATATTTATATTTACCGTGCCTTTTCCCTCGACTTCCGTATGACACATATTGGCAAGCCGCAAACTTTCAGTTACTGGAGTCAGAACCTGAAATAAATTACAGTCCTTACAGAGATGTGTTGTACATCCACTATCCAAGCACCAGCTTTTCTCCAGTGCCCCTTGTGATGTGTTCCCAACATCCTTTTGTATTGCAGCAGCGTAGTATGCATCCTCGACCATGTTCAATTCTTCTTCTCTCGAAGCACTATTGTTTCTTCTTTTTACTACAATTTTTGAGTAACATTTTGCAGCTATATGCCCCTTCCTGTTGCATCTATGACACACGATATTATTATATTTGTTGTATGCCCGTTCTTTACCATTAAGATTCATTTTATTTTTGTTTTCATATTTTGAGCTTTTTGGCCCAGATCTTATTTTCCCTTTTGAAGCAGCTAACATAGCGTTCTGATTTGAATTATAACTGTAATTTTGCTTCCTCACATCGCTTTCTTCTAACATTTTTACTTTTAAAGACTCCGCATCTGGCAAGTTGTCTCTTGATTCTATGGCACACCTGAAATTCTCATAACTTGAAGGCAAGCTATAAAGCAACATTATAGATAAGAGATCCTCGTTGATGTCAATATTCATTTCTCCCAGTTTATCCACTGTATCAAAGAATTTATTTATATGCTCTCTGACATCTTCCCCTTCCTGCATTTTCTGCATCCGAACAAATATATTTATGATATTTATGTATCTTCAATTATATATCTAACTGTATGTAATGTTATACCTAATAATAAACAAATTAAAATTAATAAATAAGTCATGTATTATTGAATACTATTATCTCATCGATTTATATACTTATTATACAGAAATACGGTTTTATGGTAAATATAAAGCAAAAGTTTAGTACAGTAGGACATCCTTTTTTCGAATGTGCGTTATCGCAATATCTATCATCTGAAAATTCTTTCCTGTAAACTTCCGATCATCTGAATAACATATTCCCAATTATAATGCATATAAACTGTAATGTATACATGTATGTATCCTTAGTTAAGCAGTTCTAATTCGATAAAAATTGTAATCTGCATTATTTGTATAGTATTGTTACGAGCCGAGTGCCAGGCAGTTTGGGTGGCCGGAGGTTGCATGCAATTGGAATTTTTGGTAGGGGTGCGTAGACCAGCCAATGTTTATTTCGACACGGGTGGCTACTTTCAAGGGAGTTAGGATGAGGTGCGTAGACCAGCCGATGTTTATTTCGACACGGGTGGCTACTTTTAAGGGAGTTAGGATGAGGTGCGTAGACCAGCCGATGTTTATTTCGACACGGTTGGCTACCATTAAGGTTAGGATAAGGTGTTTGAAGAAATTGGTATTAGGGTGTCTCGTAACTTTGTTAGAAAAGAAATAAAGATATACCTCGAGCGGTTAAGATATACCTTGGTGGGTTATACCAACTACTGCTTCGAAGTAGGAGATGGAACTAATTAAACTTAAAACCAAAGAAAACTGGTAAAAGCTAATTTATTACGCGTTTTGGGTTTTACAAATGTATGTTAGTGTTCGCGGACTCTAACGCGCTCTCAGCTTTTCGCACTGAGTCGGCGGAGGCTTCTCTGATTTGATATCTAATTACCTATTAGATTGTTCGAAGGAGAATTACGACTCGATCTCACTAGCGCGTCCACGTCGACGAATGATTCGAAACTGGCCCGATTCCCGGTCGCGTTTGGGCCCTTTATACAGTCGGATTTTCTCTGGAAACGTTCGTCGTCGTACCCCCTTGGAGGTACTCGACTCGCGATATATAAATGAACCCCCGGCTGGCTGGCGCCAGTCTGGCGTATGCCTTCAGGAAGGAATATAAAAAATTCGTGGGAAGATTCTCCATACCTTACACATTCGGTAAATATTCTCTCACATTATTATAAAATACAAATTAACTAATCTGAAATTAGAATAAGCTTCGCTTTTTGCAATATAGTCCTTAAAAATAATAAATAGATCCGATTTGTGTTCCATTAGATATGTGATTCATTAATGAGCGTATTCATCTATAAATGTTGCAAAATAAGTTTTACTAGTTACTGCATAAGCAGTGACTGGATCGCATACATCTGAATGTACTATTAATGAAGGTCTTTGTACGTAACCTTTTCTCTTTTGAAATGGCAATCGTGCTTGCTTTCCTTTTATCCAAGCTTCACTATTTCATTAACCAGTTCTATGACACTACAATTTAACCATTTCTTCATTTTTTAGTTTCAGAAATTTACTTTTTCTAATGTGTCCCAAGCGTTCATGTCATAATTCAAAATTATCTTTTACAGTAGTATACAGTGGCTCACAAAAGTGTTCGTACATCCTTTAAATCATAATAACATTTTTAAAACTGGACTAAGTGACTTGAATTTTTTGTTATAATAGAGGGACTAGTATACTAGACAATGACCAATTCTTTTTTAATTTTGCTATTATTTGGAATGACAAAAAGAAAATGGAAAACTTAACTCTCTCTCTCTCTCTCTCTCTCTCTCTCTCTCTCTCTCTCTTTGTAGGAAAATAATGGGAATAAAAAATCATTAGAATTAGTAAAGTAGAAATATTCCATGACCTGTCAATTTATTCACCTATATTCAAGATGCGCGAACTTCACTCAAGCAACAATGATATTTTATGTTATATTTTCGCGACGATGATGATATTCAGCAATGAAGTCTGCATGGTATGTCACATTTTTCATAGATTCGTTTGGCGATACTTGGGACAGCCAAGATCTAAATCAACGCTGTGTATTCCCATTCCGTTTAAAATGTCCTTTTCGATGTAACCTCCTTTGTATGCGACAACCGGGGCTGTGTAGTCGCGAACAAGACTTCGAATAATTTCGCTGAAATCTTCTTGCTGATAATTTTCATCTCCGAAATTTTTGAATGGAATTCCATGCCCAAAATTCGTGACGCACTATGCAGTCTTCCTATCATTCGTTAATAAATGATCGAATCGCATGTCCAATTTAAATTCTACTAGCTCGTAAACTTCATTACAAACACCTATAATGAACATTTCCTTACAATAGAATTTTTTATTAACGAAGAAACCATCCATATCCAATATACAATCAATTTAAACCATCTTAACACTATGCCGTCCGCAGATCTTAGATATGATTCTTTTGTTTGACGCCGGCATAATAGCTTGGAAATTTTAGATTTAAAAAAAAATTTCGAAGATGGCGGTAACACAAATTCCTAAAATTAAGATAAGTCATCCAAGACTTTTCGTACTTAATTCTTAGTTAAATAAGCACAATGCTATAGTTAGTTTGCTGCCTTTTAACACCCAAGAAATATAGTTCAAATGTTATTTCAGTTTTTTAAAATGGCACCAAAGTGGTACTACCGGCATACAACAGACAGTTTTTGCATGGCACCAGCGTGGTGCCACCGGACGGCATAGTGTTAATAATAATAAAATGCTTACTTGTGCAAAACTTCTTTTAGTACTGCTACCAATAATTAATGATACACTCTGTTGGCTGCACTGTAACGATTTAATTTGTTCCAAGTTTTGCAAGTTCTATTTACTAACGCGCACACACATAAATCTTCTACATATCGCTATGGAGAAAAAACTATTAAAAAAGATTCTACCCACCCGTGCAAACCTCTGAAGAAAGATGTCTCGCTTTCTCTCATTAAAAACAATATCATTACGCGCAATGATAAGAACGTTACCAACCGCATCGCAACAAAACGCTGATAAGACATTGATTTTGGCAGCCAGCGAAACCCGTTGCAGCGGATGAATCTGTTAGAAAAAGATGCATTACGTCTTTCTCTCCCTTTCTCTCCCACCCCTTCTCTCTATCGCTCTCTGAAAATCACGTTTCTTCGGCTCTTTTCCCGAGACGGGAAACGATAAATCTATCGCATACGCATCCAGACTCTTGCAAGGGGCCGAATTGAATTACTCAACCATAAGAAAAGAGTGTCTAGCAATATCGTATATTATCGTATACTATCATATAGTATAGCCATCACGTTTAAGTCCATTAGAGATCACCAACCTTTCGTTTGACTAAATTCCATTAAGGATCTATTACATTGATGGTTCAAATTCGCGGAATACGAGTATTCAATAATTTATAAAACAGAGAAAAATAATTCGAATGCTGACACGCTTAGCATTCGTACCTCTGCATCCTCTCTCTGCTGATTTCCACGACTCAGCCATGTTTGAGGCGATACGTAAAGATCCCAACAGCCATCTTGACGCGCAATCAAACCACATCCCTCGACCAATGAAAGAGGCGTAATCCTTTTCATCGCAAGACCCACCATCTTCTACCTCTTCGCCAGTACTATCTCCGGCTCCACCTATCTAGTAGCATTCCTTACCGAATGTAGGACCACCCATAAAAATGGAGATCACCCTCCCTCCAGAGTCTACCTCTTCCGACGAACAATTAATATTTGGCTCCTAGAACAAGTCACTCGGCGGAGCTATACAGGGTGTTCCACAATTATTTTAACAGCCGAAAATGAGGGGTAGCTGAGGCCATTTGAAGTAACTTTAATGAGAAGCAAGGGCGCGAATTACAACGTGGTCGATCGATCGAGTGAACGTGCTTCGGCCGTGCAGCGCGATAGAAGATGGGGGGCTCCGTGCTGCGTTCGAATCAATGAACAAGTCACGGTGCGTGAACTTCCGAATTTTATTTTACTACGTTACAGTTTTAATTTTAAGAAAAACGCTATTCATCCTTATTTCAGAATGTCTGAAGAATATTTACTAATTTTTCGGACCCGAAATAATATGTAGTTTAACCATGACAGCCGTTTTAATTTTCTGGTGTGCATGACACCTCATTTGTACCATATGAAATTTTTATCTAAGGTGTACGTGTAATTTAAATAATTTCGTGTCCGAATTTGATATCTAATTACCTATTAGATTGTTCGAAGGAGAATTACGACTCGATCTCACTAGCGTTTCCACGTCGACGAATGATTCGAAACTGGCCCGATTCCCGGTCGCGTTTGGGCCCTTTATATAGTCGGATTTTCTCTGGAAAAATGGTAGTGGGAGTGTTCCTATGTGGTCCGATTCCAGAAACGTTCGTCGTCGTACCCCCTTGGAGGTACTCGACTCGCGATATATAAATGAACCCCCGACTGGCTGGCGCCAGCCTGGCGTATGCCTCCAGGAAGGAATATAAAGAATTCGTGGGATGATTCTCTGTACGTTACAAGGTATACCCGGACACAGTGCGACGGGTATTAAAAACTTATGATTACAACGAAAGAGTTCCTCGTAGAAAGCTATACGTAAATGAAACAAATCGCAAAAAAATTGAGCTTTACAAAAGAATATTTTTACAAAGACAACTGGTGGTGGAATGATGTAATATTTTTGGATGAAAGCAAATTTAATCTTTACTGATCCGACAGTCAAAAAATGGTGTGGCGTAAAGTAAATACAGAATTAAACATTTCAAATTCAAGACCGACAGTGAAACACGTTGATAGGAGTATGTAATAGTGTAGGGTTATATCTCGTCTGTAGGTGTAGATGAAGTAGTTTTTATCGATGGTATTATGGACAAAATGAAGTATTTGGACATTTATAAAATAATTTAATTACTAGTGCTATAAATATGGCTATATGTACAATTTTAAATTTTATCAGGACAATGATCCTAAAAACAAGGCCAGAATTATACAGGAATATTGATTATACAATTTCCAAAAGTACTGTATTCTCCTCCTCAATCGCCTGATTTAAATCCGATTGAAAATTTATGAGATCAATTAGACCGCAAAATTCGTACAACACCTACAAGGACAACAACAGAGATAAGACAACGTTTGTTGGGCAAATAGAAACGGATTTCGCCGGATTATTTAAAGAAAATCATCTGTAACAAGCCCAAGCGAATACATGAAGTAATAAAACAAAAGGGTCAACTGACAAAATATTAATATTATGAAAATATGATTAAAAAATTTTTCATTTTATATAAAATTAATGTAATCCATTCACTGTCCGAATATTTTTGTGACGTTAAATTTTGCCACGATCTTGTTTGTCGTTTATTATACAAAAGAACATGCGCAATAAATAAACAAACTTTATGTTTCTACTTACTATATGAGAAAACAATTGATTCAATAATACTATCATAAACAATGAAAAGGAGCAATAATTTTTCTGATAATATCGTGTCCGAATATTAATGCGAGTCACTGTAGGTAGAGACTCACAATGCATATTGATAATTTAGCAAGATTTACAACAATAGATAGACAACCGCACGATGAAGGAATAAAGGACCTTGCTAGGATGAACAAACTCCTAACAGTCACGGATGCGAGTATCAATTTATTCTATTACGACTTAAACAATTGCCATTCCGTGCAACAGTACAAGAAGATTTCATAGAGTGTTTCGAAAACTATTTTGACTCGATTCCATGGCACTCCGTTTAGAAACTACCTTGACATAACCTTTCCATCGGACTCCTGATCCAGAATCTATTCTTTTAAGTAATTATCTATATCAAGGCGGTGAAAACAATCCTCAAAGTCGAGGATGGAAACCATATTATTTTGGATATCTCGCAAATCAGCGGGTGTAAAACAATGAACGTATTATAAGTCGTATGAACGTTTATTTTTTCTGTCATTAAAAAAATTGTTTAAAAACGTTCAGAAACCAGCAGGAAGCAATATGTTAGGAACATGAAGGCGAAATGAGAGCTACCATGAGAGCAGCCATTTTGCGAAGCAGTCGAGTTTGAGAGGGCAAGATGAATAGACGTAGATTCTAACACTCCAGCGCTTCAGGCTGGACATTCTTTGTTCATTGATTATCGTTCCCCTTTATTAGGGGCTTCATTTTCGAAAGGAAACTGCTAGTTCATCCGCGGATTAGCAGCTTCACTCTTTCCAGTAGGATCGGAGGGGAGATCCGCAGCTTTCGCGGCCCCAAGATCGAGATTTCTGAACGATCGGATACAAGAGACCATGTCAATCGCGCAACCCGCTTCAAAATACGGGAACAAGGATATTTCTAAATTCGTTTCTTAAAGTTCGTCGCATTAGCGCGTTGCCATACGTGCCCTCTCACTCGCACTTGTGTTCACTTGCGACCACCTTGCACGAGATTTCTACTCGGCCGACAGTCTCGGTAAAATTCTAAGCTCTTTGTACCACGCGACTTTGTTCTGTTTCGTTTTATTTTGTGCGTCCCGTGTCGGGTTCGTACGCATTTCTGTCTCTCTTGCATCAGCAGGGAGATCGTTCGGTCGACGCTTTCCGACGTATATTCGTATTTTGTGTACCGCGTGGTAATTTGTGTTGTCCTTGACGCGTGCGATGTAGAATTGGTTACTCGCGTACGTTCCTTCTCGTTCCCTCTAACCGGTGAGAAATTGAGTTAGCGGGAAAGTAATTTCGGTATTTCAATGTGAAATAAAATTCAATTTTTTCTATACAAGAAATAAAATTTAATCAATAAAAAAATTAAAATAAATTTTCCATTCTGTTCGATGACCTTTTGCCATCTTTCTGGTAACTTCAT